>NC_141890.1:22150389-22453419 GCF_030686135.1 Camelina sativa | reverse complement strand
CAAATGCATTAGATTGTTACATATTTGGACCCTAGAAAGAGTCAAAAAGCTTTTTACTGCTTCGAATAAATGTTTTTCTTGGTTTTAGCCTGTTTTCTCGGTTTAAGCTTGTTTTGGGATCAAAGGGGTTTAAGTGTTGTCTAAACACTCCAAATTCATCCTGAACTCTTACAATTAGTCAAATACATTGGATTGTCACACATTCTGACCCTAGATACAGTAACAAAGCTATTTACTGCTTCGAATCAATGTTTTCTCGGTTTTAGCCTGTTTCGGGACAAAATGGGTATAAGTGGTGTCTAAACACTCCAAATTCATTCTGAACTCTTACAATAAGTCAAATACATTGGATTGTCACACATTTTGACTTAAGAAACACAAACAAAGCTGTTTACTGCTTCAAATTAATGTTTTCTCGGTTTTAGCCTGTTTTCTCGTTTTAAGCCTGTTTTGGGACAAAATGGGTATAAGCGTTGTCTAACCACTCCAAATTCAATCTGAACTCTTATAATTAGTCAAATGCATTAGATTGTTACATATTTGGACCCTAGAAAGAGTCAAAAAGCTTTTTACTGCTTCGAATAAATGTTTTTCTTGGTTTTAGCCTGTTTTCTCGGTTTAAGCTTGTTTTGGGATCAAAGGGGTTTAAGTGTTGTCTAAACACTCCAAATTCATCCTGAACTCTTACAATTAGTCAAATACATTGGATTGTCACACATTCTGACCCTAGATACAGTAACAAAGCTATTTACTGCTTCGAATCAATGTTTTCTCGGTTTTAGCCTGTTTCGGGACAAAATGGGTATAAGTGGTGTCTAAACACTCCAAATTCATTCCGAACTCTTACAATAAGTCAAATACATTGGATTGTCACACATTTTGACCCAAGAAACACAAACAAAGCTGTTTACTTCTTCAAATTAATGTTTTCTCGGTTTTAGCCTGTTTTCTCGTTTTAAGCCTGTTTTGGGACAAAATGGGTATAAGTGTTGTCTAACCACTCCAAATTCAACCTGAACTCTTATAATTAGTCAAATGCATTAGATTTTTACATATTTTGACCCTAGAAAGAGTAAAAAAGCTTTTTACTGCTTCGAATAAATGTTTCTTTTGGTTTTAGCCTGTTTTCTCGGTTTAAGCTTGTTTTGGGACAAAACGGGTTTAAGTGTTGTCTAAACACTCCAAATTCATCCTGAACTCTTACAATTAGTCAAATACATTGGATTGTCACACATTCTGACCCTAGATACAGTAACAAAGCTGTTTAGTGCTTCGAATCAATATTTTCTCGGTTTTAGCCTGTTTCGGGACAAAATGGGTATAAGTGGTGTCTAAACACTCCAAATTCATTCCGAACTCTTACAATAAGTCAAATACATTGGATTGTCACACATTTTGACCCAAGAAACACAAACAAAGCTGTTTACTTCTTCAAATTAATGTTTTCTCGGTTTTAGCCTGTTTTCTCGTTTTAAGCCTGTTTTGGGACAAAATGGGTATAAGTGTTGTCTAACCACTCCAAATTCAACCTGAACTCTTATAATTAGTCAAATGCATTAGATTTTTACATATTTTGACCCTAGAAAGAGTAAAAAAGCTTTTTACTGCTTCGAATAAATGTTTCTTTTGGTTTTAGCCTGTTTTCTCGGTTTAAGCTTGTTTTGGGACAAAACGGGTGTAAGTGTTGTCTAAACACTCCAAATTCATCCTGAACTCTTACAATTAGTCAAATACATTGGATTGTCACACATTCTGACCCTAGATACAGTAACAAAGCTGTTTAGTGCTTCGAATCAATATTTTCTCGGTTTTAGCCTGTTTCGGGACAAAATCGTTATATTTGGTGTATAAACACTCCAAATTCATTCCGAACTCTTACAATAAGTCAAATACATTGGATTGTCACACATTTTGACCCAAGAAACACAAACAAAGCTGTTTACTGCTTCAAATTAATGTTTTCTCGGTTTTAGCCTGTTTTCTCGTTTTAAGCCTGTTTTGGGACAAAATGGGTATAAGCGTTGTCTAACCACTCCAAATTCAACCTGAACTCTTATAATTAGTCAAATGCATTAGATTGTTACATATTTGGACCCTAGAAAGAGTAAAAAGCTTTTTACTGCTTCGAATAAATGTTTTTCTTGGTTTTAGCCTGTTTTCTCGGTTTAAGCTTGTTTTGGGATCAAAGGGGTTTAAGTGTTGTCTAAACACTCCAAATTCATCCTGAACTCTTACAATTAGTCAAATACATTGGATTGTCACACATTCTGACCCTAGATACAGTAACAAAGCTATTTACTGCTTCGAATCAATGTTTTCTCGGTTTTAGCCTGTTTCGGGACAAAATGGGTATAAGTGGTGTCTAAACACTCCAAATTCATTCTGAACTCTTACAATAAGTCAAATACATTGGATTGTCACACATTTTGACTTAAGAAACACAAACAAAGCTGTTTACTGCTTCAAATTAATGTTTTCTCGGTTTTAGCCTGTTTTCTCGTTTTAAGCCTGTTTTGGGACAAAATGGGTATAAGTGTTGTCTAACCACTCCAAATTCAACCCGAACTCTTATAATTAGTCAAATGCATTAGATTGTTACATATTTGGACCCTAGAAAGAGTAAAAAAGCTTTTTACTGCTTCGAATAAATGTTTTTCTTGGTTTTAGCCTGTTTTCTCGATTTAAGCTTGTTTTGGGATCAAAGGGGTTTAAGTGTTGTCTAAACACTCCAAATTCATCCTGAACTCTTACAATTAGTCAAATACATTGGATTGTCACACATTCTGACCCTAGATACAGTAACAAAGCTATTTACTGCTTCGAATCAATGTTTTCTCGGTTTTAGCCTGTTTCGGGACAAAATGGGTATAAGTGGTGTCTAAACACTCCAAATTCATTGTGAACTCTTACAATAAGTCAAATACATTGGATTGTCACACATTTTGACTTAAGAAACACAAACAAAGCTGTTTACTGCTTCAAATTAATGTTTTCTCGGTTTTAGCCTGTTTTCTCGTTTTAAGCCTGTTTTGGGACAAAATGGGTATAAGTGTTGTCTAACCACTCCAAATTCAACCTGAACTCTTATAATTAGTCAAATGCATTAGATTTTTACATATTTTGACCCTAGAAAGAGTAAAAAAGCTTTTTACTGCTTCGAATAAATGTTTTTCTTGGTTTTAGCCTGTTTTCTCGGTTTAAGCTTGTTTTGGGATCAAAGGGGTTTAAGTGTTGTCTAAACACTCCAAATTCATCCTGAACTCTTACAATTAGTCAAATACATTGGATTGTCACACATTCTGACCCTAGATACAGTAACAAAGCTATTTACTGCTTCGAATCAATGTTTTCTCGGTTTTAGCCTGTTTCGGGACAAAATGGGTATAAGTGGTGTCTAAACACTCCAAATTCATTCTGAACTCTTACAATAAGTCAAATACATTGGATTGTCACACATTTTGACTTAAGAAACACAAACAAAGCTGTTTACTGCTTCAAATTAATGTTTTCTCAGTTTTAGCCTGTTTTCTCGTTTTAAGCCTGTTTTGGGACAAAATGGGTATAAGCGTTGTCTAACCACTCCAAATTCAATCTGAACTCTTATAATTAGTCAAATGCATTAGATTGTTACATATTTGGACCCTAGAAAGAGTCAAAAAGCTTTTTACTGCTTCGAATAAATGTTTTTCTTGGTTTTAGCCTGTTTTCTCGGTTTAAGCTTGTTTTGGGATCAAAGGGGTTTAAGTGTTGTCTAAACACTCCAAATTCATCCTGAACTCTTACAATTAGTCAAATACATTGGATTGTCACACATTCTGACCCTAGATACAGTAACAAAGCTATTTACTGCTTCGAATCAATGTTTTCTCGGTTTTAGCCTGTTTCGGGACAAAATGGGTATAAGTGGTGTCTAAACACTCCAAATTCATTCTGAACTCTTACAATAAGTCAAATACATTGGATTGTCACACATTTTGACTTAAGAAACACAAACAAAGCTGTTTACTGCTTCAAATTAATGTTTTCTCGGTTTTAGCCTGTTTTCTCGTTTTAAGCCTGTTTTGGGACAAAATGGGTATAAGTGTTGTCTAACCACTCCAAATTCAACCCGAACTCTTATAATTAGTCAAATGCATTAGATTGTTACATATTTGGACCCTAGAAAGAGTAAAAAAGCTTTTTACTGCTTCGAATAAATGTTTTTCTTGGTTTTTGCCTGTTTTCTCGGTTTAAGCTTGTTTTGGGATCAAAGGGGTTTAAGTGTTGTCTAAACACTCCAAATTCATCCTGAACTCTTACAATTAGTCAAATACATTGGATTGTCACACATTCTGACCCTAGATACAGTAACAAAGCTATTTACTGCTTCGAATCAATGTTTTCTCGGTTTTAGCCTGTTTCGGGACAAAATGGGTATAAGTGGTGTCTAAACACTCCAAATTCATTCTGAACTCTTACAATAAGTCAAATACATTGGATTGTCACACATTTTGACTTAAGAAACACAAACAAAGCTGTTTACTGCTTCAAATTAATGTTTTCTCGGTTTTAGCCTGTTTTCTCGTTTTAAGCCTGTTTTGGGACAAAATGGGTATAAGCGTTGTCTAACCACTCCAAATTCAATATGAACTCTTATAATTAGTCAAATGCATTAGATTGTTACATATTTGGACCCTAGAAAGAGTCAAAAAGCTTTTTACTGCTTCGAATAAATGTTTTTCTTGGTTTTAGCCTGTTTTCTCGGTTTAAGCTTGTTTTGGGATCAAAGGGGTTTAAGTGTTGTCTAAACACTCCAAATTCATCCTGAACTCTTACAATTAGTCAAATACATTGGATTGTCACACATTCTGACCCTAGATACAGTAACAAAGCTATTTACTGCTTCGAATCAATGTTTTCTCGGTTTTAGCCTGTTTCGGGACAAAATGGGTATAAGTGGTGTCTAAACACTCCAAATTCATTCTGAACTCTTACAATAAGTCAAATACATTGGATTGTCACACATTTTGACTTAAGAAACACAAACAAAGCTGTTTACTGCTTCAAATTAATGTTTTCTCGGTTTTAGCCTGTTTTCTCGTTTTAAGCCTGTTTTGGGACAAAATGGGTATAAGTGTTGTCTAACCACTCCAAATTCAACCCGAACTCTTATAATTAGTCAAATGCATTAGATTGTTACATATTTGGACCCTAGAAAGAGTAAAAAAGCTTTTTACTGCTTCGAATAAATGTTTTTCTTGGTTTTAGCCTGTTTTCTCGGTTTAAGCTTGTTTTGGGATCAAAGGGGTTTAAGTGTTGTCTAAACACTCCAAATTCATCCTGAACTCTTACAATTAGTCAAATACATTGGATTGTCACACATTCTGACCCTAGATACAGTAACAAAGCTATTTACTGCTTCGAATCAATGTTTTCTCGGTTTTAGCCTGTTTCGGGACAAAATGGGTATAAGTGGTGTCTAAACACTCCAAATTCATTCTGAACTCTTACAATAAGTCAAATACATTGGATTGTCACACATTTTGACTTAAGAAACACAAACAAAGCTGTTTACTTCTTCAAATTAATGTTTTCTCGGTTTTAGCCTATTTTCTCGTTTTAAGCCTATTTTGGGACAAAATGGGTATAAGTGTTGTCTAACCACTCCAAATTCAACCCGAACTCTTATAATTAGTCAAATGCATTAGATTGTTACATATTTTGACCCTAGAAAGAGTAAAAAAGCTTTTTACTGCTTCGAATAAATGTTTTCTCTTGGTTTTAGCCTGTTTTCTCGGTTTAAGCTTGTTTTGGGACAAAACGGGTGTAAGTGTTGTCTAAACACTCCAAATTCATCCTGAACTCTTACAATTAGTCAAATACATTGGAATGTCACACATTCTGACCCTAGATACAGTAACAAAGCTATTTACTGCTTCGAATCAATGTTTTCTCGGTTTTAGCCTGTTTCGGGACAAAATGGGTATAAGTGGTGTCTAAACACTCCAAATTCATTCCGAACTCTTACAATAAGTCAAATACATTGGATTGTCACACATTTTGACCCAAGAAACACAAACAAAGCTGTTTACTGCTTCAAATTAATGTTTTCTCGGTTTTAGCCTGTTTTCTCGTTTTAAGCCTGTTTTGGGACAAAATGGGTATAAGCGTTGTCTAACCACTCCAAATTCAACCTGAACTCTTATAATTAGTCAAATGCATTAGATTGTTACATATTTGGACCCTAGAAAGTGTTAGACTTTGTAGAATAAAGAAGAGAATCAAGAGATTGATGAGAGATATCGGTAGACAAAGAGAATGAGGAAGAAGAAAAGATTAGGTTATTGTTCCATAAGAATACATATTACAATGTAGGCTAAAGCCTATATATATCAAGGGAAAATTAGGGCTACACCCTCTACCAACCGATCGTATAAGTGATAGGGACAAGGAGAGAGATAGAACTAATCCCAACGGTGATAGTGACCCGTCCTAGTCTCCTTAAACACAACATAACCCGTGACTCCACTTGTTCCTCCTCTCTAACGGCTACAAGCGACATTCTAGATCCTTCTCATGGGCCTAAGGAGAGCAGGCCTCCTCATTGTCTTTACACACTTACATGACTCGGCCTTATTGCTTGGTTGTACGGACGGCCCCATAATTGTACGGACGGCCATGGCTGCCTTAGGCTTATTCTCTTGATCAATACTCCCCCTCAAGCTTAGCCAAGTGAAATGGCTAAGCTTGGAACCCGTGAAGCAGCACCTCATTAAAAAACCTTGACTTAGAAAACCTCATGGGACAAAACCAAGTCAAGGGAAAAAGAGTGTGCCGTCCACGGATTAGGGAAGCTTGATCATGGCCGTGTAATGTCTACAAGTCCAAGTTTGCTGTAGATGTGATCACAAACCTTGGAGCTTGCAGACTTGGTGAAGATGTCAGCTAGCTGATCTTGACTCCTTGTGTGGCATGGTAACACCACTCCTTCTTCAATCTTCTCTCTCACCTTGTGGCAATCGCTTTCTATGTGCTTGGTCCTCTCATGAAAGACTGAGTTTGTGGCAATGTGGATGGCCGCTTCATTGTCGCAGTGCATGGTCATGGGCTGCTCTGTCTCGATGCCTAAGTCCTTGAGTAGGCCCTTCAGCCATGTCATCTCGTTAGTGAGCTTCCTCATAGCTCTATACTCGGCCTCGGCGCTAGAGCATGAAACCACCTTTTGTTTCTTAGACATCCATGTAACCAAGTTGCCTCCAACAAACGTGCAGTACCCAGTGGTGGATCTCCTATCCAGCGTGTCGCCATTGTAATCCGCATCACAATAGCCAACGATTTCGGTGTTGTCATTCTTGCCCATCCAAATACCTTGACCCGGACTGCCCTTGAGATAGCTTAGGATCCTTTCGACTTGACTCCATTGGTACTTGCTTGGTGCCTTCATATGTTGGCTAACCTGATTCACAGCGTAAGATATGTCAGGTCGTGTGATAGTAAGGTATATCAGCTTACCTACAAGCCGGCGGTAGCGTGTGACGTCTAAGAATGGCTCGTCCATTGGTTCCTTAGGTCGGCCTTCTTTTGCCCGTAAGCTCTCCCCCTTTCGCTTGAGCTGGTAATCTTCATCAAGGGGCGTAGCAACCGGAGACACACCAAGCTTGCCAGTCTCCTCTAACAAGTCAAGAGTATACTTGCGTTGTGAGAGGAAGAGTCCTTCCGGTGAGCGACAAATCTCAATACCAAGAAAGTATTTGAGTTCCCCAAGGTCCTTGATGTCAAATACCGACTTGAGAGAGTCCTTGGTGTCCTGAATGGCCGCCTTATCATCACCAGTCACGATGATGTCGTCGACGTATATGAGCACCACCACCCAACCAATAGAGGTGCGACGCGTGAAGAGAGTATGATCAGCCTCCGATCGCGTAAAACCATCAGTCTTGAGAGTGGAGCTTAGTTTGTGGTACCACGCTCGTGGGGACTGCTTAAGGCCATAGATGGCCTTACGTAGCCTCAAGACTTTTCCGGGTGTAACCATGTCTTCAAGGCCGGGAGGAGGCGTCATGTACACTTCTTCATCAAGTTCACCTTGAAGGAAGGCGTTCTTCACATCCATCTGCCATAAGTCCCATGAGAGGTTGACAGCAAGAGACAGCACAACCCGAACCGTATGGAGCTTGGCCACGGGTGCAAAGGTGTCCGTGTAGTCCGCGCCATAGGTTTGGGTGAAGCCACGGGCCACTAACCTGGCTTTATGCCGTTCAATGTCACCATTGCTCAAATACTTTATGGTAAACACCCATTTGGAGCTAACTGCCCGCTTGCCTTGAGGAAGATCCGATTCGTCCCACGTATGATTCCGGATCATGGCGCCAGTTTCATCCTTGACCGCATCTAACCAAACTTGATGTTCCTTGGCTTCATCATATGTCTGCGGGATCCAATTGGCGTCCACTTGGCCGAAGAAAGCTTGGTGATCAGCAGGTAACAGCTCAAGGGAACAAACGGACTGAATGGGATGAGCGACAGCTTGGCTGTTGTAATAGACACGCTTGTTCTTCCAAGTGGAGGGATCCGACCGAGGTCTGGTGCTCCGACGCAGGACTGGTGCCGGAAGTGGATCCACGCTAGGCAACACGGTGGACGTACCGTCCGTAGGAGCCGTCTCCGTGTTTTCCTCGGTAGAGGCCGCCGCCGGAGCATGCGTGTCCGTTGTAGGGCCAGGGACGGGAACACCGGTTATGGGTAGGCCAGACTCGAGAGATTCACCATCTTGGGCTGAACCATTGTCATTTGCATCTCCTTGGTCAGACCCACCATCGGTAGAAATTTGACTTAGTGTTGGCCGCACGGCACCCGTTGGTGGAGATGGGTTGCCAAGGTGATCAAGAAGGAACCGTAGACTCGAAGCTCGGTCATTAGGTGAGTGAGAGAGATCTTTAAGGCTGTTCCAATCCCTCTTGTCATGGTAGCCCACATGTTCTAGAAACCGGACATCTCGAGAGACATATAGTCGACTTGTGGCCGGATCATAACATTTGTACCCCTTTTGTGTGGTAGAGTAGCCAATGAACATACACTTTGTACTTTTGGCATCCAGCTTACTCCTTTGTTCTCCTGGTACTAACACAAAACAAACACAGCCGAAAACTCGTAAGTGATCAAGAGATGGTTTAAATTTGTTTAGTACTTCAAATGGAGATAAGTCATGAAGAACTCTAGTTGGTGTTCGGTTGATTAGGTAGCATGCAGTCATCACGGCATCACCCCAATATCGTTTAGGAACACTCGAATGGAACATGATTGCCCGCGCCACTTCCATGAGGTGCCGGTTCTTCCTCTCGGCCACACCATTTTGTTGTGGCGTGTAGGGACAACTCGTTTGATGGAGAATGCCATGCTTGGAGAGATGTTCTTTGAACTTGCAATTTGTGTATTCCCCCCCATTATCAGACCTAAGTACCTTAAGTTTAGCATTGAAGTGATTAGTCACATAATTTTGAAAATTGATAAAGGCATCAAATACTCTATCTTTAGATGGCAACAAGGTAATCCAAGTGTATTTTGATTTTTCATCAATAAAGGTCACAAAATACTTGTTATTATCTCTAGATAGGCATGGTGATGTCCAAACATCTGAGTGAACTAAATCAAAACAATTCTCATAAATAGTAGTTGACTTAGGAAAGATAGACTTGCAATGTTTTCCAAGAATACAAGGTTCACAAGTAGAATTATCAAAAGAAATATTAGGAAACATCAACCCTAAAGCACGTGAATGTGGGTGGCCTAGCCTAGCATGCCACACCATATTCGAATCAACAACAAAACAAGACTTAGTAGAGGATAAATTTGGATCGGTTTTCTCTAGGACATAGAGATCTCCACTCCCTTGCCCTTCTCCAAGAACCTTTCCAGTCTCAATATCCTGAAAATAAACATTGTTAGGACCAAAGATTGCATAACAATTCAAATCATTTGTGGCCCTCTTAACCGATAGTAAATTGGAGGTAAAGGTAGGCATAAAGAAAGCTTTTGAGGTTTTATCAAATAGTTTCAAGTCCCCTATTCCCTTTACTGGTATTTGTTCTCCATTTGCAATAACAACACTTCCTAAGGCCGGTTTTATGTTGTCAATTAAACTAGGGTTACTAATCATATGATGTGAGGCTCCCGAGTCAATAACAAGCGATTTGCTAGGCCTAGAAGTAAAGAAAGAGATACCAGACTCCTTGAGTGAAGCAATGGAGCGGATGAGAGCCTCAAGGTCTGACTTCCTCACCACATCTCCGTAGGCTGCGGTCATGGCCACCTCATCTCCCTGCTTTGATGATCCGGCTCCTTTATCGCTAACCGCTTCCTTTGAGAGGTTGGCTTTGAACTTGGCCGGCTTGAGATGAGGATGGAGAACCCAGCACTTGTCTTTCAGATGACCCCGCTTCTTGCAGTGGTCGCACACCAACCACTTCCTCTCCTCTTGCTTGTACGTTCCTTTGTTGGCCGAAGCAAGCTCCCCCTTACCGCTAAACAAATCAAGGGATCCTTGCTCTTTCTGAATTTGGGAGCAAATATCTTCAAAGGAGGGGAGCTTCTCTGCCCTTAGGATGTGCTTCAAGAGGTCGTTGAAGGACGGGTTCAAGGTAAGTAGGAGTCCGAAGACTTTGTCTTGCTCCTTTCTTTCGTTTAGCACACTTGCCTCAAGTGTACTTGGCCGCAACATGTCAAGCTCGGACCATAGTGCACGGAACTTACCAAGATGCTTAGTGAACTCCACATCATCTTGGTTAAGATCATTTATGGCCTTCTTGACCTCAAAGACTCTAGTCATGTTAGAGACATTACCATACACGCCTTTAAGTGTTTCCCACAGTTCCTTGGCCGTCTCGCAATATGAGTAGGCCTCAAGGATAGGCGTGTCCAGAGAGTTTTGGAGAACAGATAGGACAACTTGGTCTTCTTGGAACCATTTGGCCTTCCTCTCGCTCTCTTCCTCCGCTTCCGCCTCGGAAGCGTCCTCTCCTTTGGGGTTTTTCTTTGGGACATAGTCGGACTCGACATGACTCCAAAGGCCACGACCTCCAAGGGCGGTTCTTGTGGTTCTTGTCCACAGCAAGTAGTTTGTCCCCTTTAGGACAACCGGTGAAACAATGGGCTTGGCGTTTTCCATGGTCGGATTTCTATGGACCGATGGGTAAAGCTTTTACCCGGAGAATAAAAGAGATGTGAGTGAGAAGAAACGAAGATAAGGAGACTAGAGTGTAGAAATGAGTAGGAGAATGAGATTAGACTGTAGAGAATCGAAGAACTCGCTCTGATACCATGTTAGACTTTGTAGAATAAAGAAGAGAATCAAGAGATTGATGAGAGATATCGGTAGACAAAGAGAATGAGGAAGAAGAAAAGATTAGGTTATTGTTCCATAAGAATACATATTACAATGTAGGCTAAAGCCTATATATATCAAGGGAAAATTAGGGCTACACCCTCTACCAACCGATCGTATAAGTGATAGGGACAAGGAGAGAGATAGAACTAATCCCAACGGTGATAGTGACCCGTCCTAGTCTCCTTAAACACAACATAACCCGTGACTCCACTTGTTCCTCCTCTCTAACGGCTACAAGCGACATTCTAGATCCTTCTCATGGGCCTAAGGAGAGCAGGCCTCCTCATTGTCTTTACACACTTACATGACTCGGCCTTATTGCTTGGTTGTACGGACGGCCCCATAATTGTACGGACGGCCATGGCTGCCTTAGGCTTATTCTCTTGATCAATAGAAAGAGTAAAAAAGCTTTTTACTGCTTCGAATAAATGTTTTTCTTGGTTTTAGCCTGTTTTCTCGGTTTAAGCTTGTTTTGGGATCAAAGGGGTTTAAGTGTTGTCTAAACACTCCAAATTCATCCTGAACTCTTACAATTAGTCAAATACATTGGATTGTCACACATTCTGACCCTAGATACAGTAACAAAGCTATTTACTGCTTCGAATCAATGTTTTCTCGGTTTTAGCCTGTTTCGGGACAAAATGGGTATAAGTGGTGTCTAAACACTCCAAATTCATTCTGAACTCTTACAATAAGTCAAATACATTGGATTGTCACACATTTTGACTTAAGAAACACAAACAAAGCTGTTTACTGCTTCAAATTAATGTTTTCTCGGTTTTAGCCTGTTTTCTCGTTTTAAGCCTGTTTTGGGACAAAATGGGTATAAGTGTTGTCTAACCACTCCAAATTCAACCCGAACTCTTATAATTAGTCAAATGCATTAGATTGTTACATATTTGGACCCTAGAAAGAGTAAAAAAGCTTTTTACTGCTTCGAATAAATGTTTTTCTTGGTTTTAGCCTGTTTTCTCGGTTTAAGCTTGTTTTGGGATCAAAGGGGTTTAAGTGTTGTCTAAACACTCCAAATTCATCCTGAACTCTTACAATTAGTCAAATACATTGGATTGTCACACATTCTGACCCTAGATACAGTAACAAAGCTATTTACTGCTTCGAATCAATGTTTTCTCGGTTTTAGCCTGTTTCGGGACAAAATGGGTATAAGTGGTGTCTAAACACTCCAAATTCATTCTGAACTCTTACAATAAGTCAAATAAATTGGATTGTCACACATTTTGACTTAAGAAACACAAACAAAGCTGTTTACTTCTTCAAATTAATGTTTTCTCGGTTTTAGCCTATTTTCTCGTTTTAAGCCTATTTTGGGACAAAATGGGTATAAGTGTTGTCTAACCACTCCAAATTCAACCCGAACTCTTATAATTAGTCAAATGCATTAGATTGTTACATATTTTGACCCTAGAAAGAGTAAAAAAGCTTTTTACTGCTTCGAATAAATGTTTTCACTTGGTTTTAGCCTGTTTTCTCGGTTTAAGCTTGTTTTGGGACAAAACGGGTGTAAGTGTTGTCTAAACACTCCAAATTCATCCTGAACTCTTACAATTAGTCAAATACATTGGAATGTCACACATTCTGACCCTAGATACAGTAACAAAGCTATTTACTGCTTCGAATCAATGTTTTCTCGGTTTTAGCCTGTTTCGGGACAAAATGGGTATAAGTGGTGTCTAAACACTCCAAATTCATTCTGAACTCTTACAATATGTCAAATACATTGGATTGTCACACATTTTGACTTAAGAAACACAAACAAAGCTGTTTACTGCTTCAAATTAATGTTTTCTCGGTTTTAGCCTGTTTTCTCGGTTTTAGCCTGTTTCGGGACAAAATGGGTATAAGTGGTGTCTAAACACTCCAAATTCATTCTGAACTCTTACAATAAGTCAAATACATTGGATTGTCACACATTTTGACTTAAGAAACACAAACAAAGCTGTTTACTGCTTCAAATTAATGTTTTCTCAGTTTTAGCCTGTTTTCTCGTTTTAAGCCTGTTTTGGGACAAAATGGGTATAAGCGTTGTCTAACCACTCCAAATTCAATCTGAACTCTTATAATTAGTCAAATGCATTAGATTGTTACATATTTGGACCCTAGAAAGAGTCAAAAAGCTTTTTACTGCTTCGAATAAATGTTTTTCTTGGTTTTAGCCTGTTTTCTCGGTTTAAGCTTGTTTTGGGATCAAAGGGGTTTAAGTGTTGTCTAAACACTCCAAATTCATCCTGAACTCTTACAATTAGTCAAATACATTGGATTGTCACACATTCTGACCCTAGATACAGTAACAAAGCTATTTACTGCTTCGAATCAATGTTTTCTCGGTTTTAGCCTGTTTCGGGACAAAATGGGTATAAGTGGTGTCTAAACACTCCAAATTCATTCTGAACTCTTACAATAAGTCAAATACATTGGATTGTCACACATTTTGACTTAAGAAACACAAACAAAGCTGTTTACTGCTTCAAATTAATGTTTTCTCGGTTTTAGCCTGTTTTCTCGTTTTAAGCCTGTTTTGGGACAAAATGGGTATAAGTGTTGTCTAACCACTCCAAATTCAACCCGAACTCTTATAATTAGTCAAATGCATTAGATTGTTACATATTTGGACCCTAGAAAGAGTAAAAAAGCTTTTTACTGCTTCGAATAAATGTTTTTCTTGGTTTTTGCCTGTTTTCTCGGTTTAAGCTTGTTTTGGGATCAAAGGGGTTTAAGTGTTGTCTAAACACTCCAAATTCATCCTGAACTCTTACAATTAGTCAAATACATTGGATTGTCACACATTCTGACCCTAGATACAGTAACAAAGCTATTTACTGCTTCGAATCAATGTTTTCTCGGTTTTAGCCTGTTTCGGGACAAAATGGGTATAAGTGGTGTCTAAACACTCCAAATTCATTCTGAACTCTTACAATAAGTCAAATACATTGGATTGTCACACATTTTGACTTAAGAAACACAAACAAAGCTGTTTACTGCTTCAAATTAATGTGTTCTCGGTTTTAGCCTGTTTTCTCGTTTTAAGCCTGTTTTGGGACAAAATGGGTATAAGCGTTGTCTAACCACTCCAAATTCAATCTGAACTCTTATAATTAGTCAAATGCATTAGATTGTTACATATTTGGACCCTAGAAAGAGTCAAAAAGCTTTTTACTGCTTCGAATAAATGTTTTTCTTGGTTTTAGCCTGTTTTCTCGGTTTAAGCTTGTTTTGGGATCAAAGGGGTTTAAGTGTTGTCTAAACACTCCAAATTCATCCTGAACTCTTACAATTAGTCAAATACATTGGATTGTCACACATTCTGACCCTAGATACAGTAACAAAGCTATTTACTGCTTCGAATCAATGTTTTCTCGGTTTTAGCCTGTTTCGGGACAAAATGGGTATAAGTGGTGTCTAAACACTCCAAATTCATTCTGAACTCTTACAATAAGTCAAATACATTGGATTGTCACACATTTTGACTTAAGAAACACAAACAAAGCTGTTTACTGCTTCAAATTAATGTTTTCTCGGTTTTAGCCTGTTTTCTCGTTTTAAGCCTGTTTTGGGACAAAATGGGTATAAGTGTTGTCTAACCACTCCAAATTCAACCCGAACTCTTATAATTAGTCAAATGCATTAGATTGTTACATATTTGGACCCTAGAAAGAGTAAAAAAGCTTTTTACTGCTTCGAATAAATGTTTTTCTTGGTTTTAGCCTGTTTTCTCGGTTTAAGCTTGTTTTGGGATCAAAGGGGTTTAAGTGTTGTCTAAACACTCCAAATTCATCCTGAACTCTTACAATTAGTCAAATACATTGGATTGTCACACATTCTGACCCTAGATACAGTAACAAAGCTATTTACTGCTTCGAATCAATGTTTTCTCGGTTTTAGCCTGTTTCGGGACAAAATGGGTATAAGTTGTTGGGATTTATGAGACAAAGCTCACAAGAGAGGGTAGACAAACACTTGGTGAATGAATCCCCCTTTACCCACAACAAACTAACTCATTCTCAAGGGGGAGGAGAGAACATCAACTTGTGATGAACTCCCCATAAACAAGCTAGATAGAACCCAAATACTAGAGAGTAAGCGGATCCTAACTAGGAGAAGCACTAGTTTGAGACTTATCCTCTTCTAGTATCACAACACTTAGAGTTTGTGTACTTAGGAGAAGGAGGATTAAGAATCAGTAATCTAGGCTAAGTAAAGCAGTAAATAAGAAGAGTTTAGGTGGGTTTGAGAAGAGAATTAGGCTGCCATAAGGGCAGCCCCTAACCGCTAATCACCTAAACAATCTACATTGTGAATATGAACAAGAACACAAGTAGAGAGGGGAAATCGGATTCTCTTCTATTAGATAATATTGTGTTATGATGTGTTATATTGAAGTGAATTACAACTTAATATAGGGAATACAATGCTTATGACCGTTAGAGAGAGGAAGAGAGTGTTGATAGGGACATTCTCTCGATTTGGTGAAGGTGATAGTGACATCCTTCCCTTCCTTGCACATGTGATTCTTTTCTTGTGACCGTTAGGTTCTTCCTCCTTGAAAGCGACTTCCTTCCTTCTTCCTTTGGCATCTTCTTCCTTTGGCAGCTTCTTGATCACATGGTGGGCCGAGTCTTCCTTCTTCTCATCACTCACACTCGGCCTCATTCCTTCCTTCTTTCCTTTGTGAGACTTCCTCTTGGGCTTCTTCTTCTTATAAGGCCTTTGCCCTTCTCATTGCACTTATGGCCTTCTCTTATTCTTCATTCAGCCCACATGGCCTTACTCATTGTATTCACGGCCTAACCGGCCGTTCTCATGCCATTCATGGCCTCACGGCCACTCTTCTTGGTGCACACGGCCTTACCGGCCGTTCTTCTTGTGTTGGCAGCCTCACCGGCCACTTCTCTTCTTCTTCTATGGTTCGGCCTTACCGGCCTCTTCTCTCTTCTCTTCCTTACATTCTAATACTCCCCCGCACGCTTGATCGGTGGGACACCATGGGGACCAAAGATCAAGGGTGGAGTAGTGTAGTCTACCTCATTAAAAACCTCAACAAAGAAAACCTCTTGGGATAAAACTTTGTTAAAGGGAAAAAGAGTATAGCCTCCACTATCCATGATGTCCCCTGACCTTGGTTTAAAAGGAACCAGCTCTCTTCTCTTCATTATTTGAACCGCTACACTCCTTTGCCCTTCTCATTGCACTTATGGCCTTCTCTTATTCTTCATTCAGCCCACATGGCCTTACTCATTGTATTCACGGCCTAACCGGCCGTTCTCATGCCATTCATGGCCTCACGGCCACTCTTCTTGGTGCACACGGCCTTACCGGCCGTTCTTCTTGTGTTGGCAGCCTCACCGGCCACTTCTCTTCTTCTTCTATGGTTCGGCCTTACCGGCCTCTTCTCTCTTCTCTTCCTTACATTCTAATATAAGTGGTGTCTAAACACTCCAAATTCATTCTGAACTCTTACAATAAGTCAAATACATTGGATTGTCACACATTTTGACTTAAGAAACACAAACAAAGCTGTTTACTTCTTCAAATTAATGTTTTCTCGGTTTTAGCCTATTTTCTCGTTTTAAGCCTATTTTGGGACAAAATGGGTATAAGTGTTGTCTAACCACTCCAAATTCAACCCGAACTCTTATAATTAGTCAAATGCATTAGATTGTTACATATTTTGACCCTAGAAAGAGTAAAAAAGCTTTTTACTGCTTCGAATAAATGTTTTCTCTTGGTTTTAGCCTGTTTTCTCGGTTTAAGCTTGTTTTGGGACAAAACGGGTGTAAGTGTTGTCTAAACACTCCAAATTCATCCTGAACTCTTACAATTAGTCAAATACATTGGAATGTCACACATTCTGACCCTAGATACAGTAACAAAGCTATTTACTGCTTCGAATCAATGTTTTCTCGGTTTTAGCCTGTTTCGGGACAAAATGGGTATAAGTGGTGTCTAAACACTCCAAATTCATTCCGAACTCTTACAATAAGTCAAATACATTGGATTGTCACACATTTTGACCCAAGAAACACAAACAAAGCTGTTTACTGCTTCAAATTAATGTTTTCTCGGTTTTAGCCTGTTTTCTCGTTTTAAGCCTGTTTTGGGACAAAATGGGTATAAGCGTTGTCTAACCACTCCAAATTCAACCTGAACTCTTATAATTAGTCAAATGCATTAGATTGTTACATATTTGGACCCTAGAAAGAGTAAAAAAGCTTTTTACTGCTTCGAATAAATGTTTTTCTTGGTTTTAGCCTGTTTTCTCGGTTTAAGCTTGTTTTGGGATCAAAGGGGTTTAAGTGTTGTCTAAACACTCCAAATTCATCCTGAACTCTTACAATTAGTCAAATACATTGGATTGTCACACATTCTGACCCTAGATACAGTAACAAAGCTATTTACTGCTTCGAATCAATGTTTTCTCGGTTTTAGCCTGTTTCGGGACAAAATGGGTATAAGTGGTGTCTAAACACTCCAAATTCATTCTGAACTCTTACAATAAGTCAAATACATTGGATTGTCACACATTTTGACTTAAGAAACACAAACAAAGCTGTTTACTGCTTCAAATTAATGTTTTCTCGGTTTTAGCCTGTTTTCTCGTTTTAAGCCTGTTTTGGGACAAAATGGGTATAAGTGTTGTCTAACCACTCCAAATTCAACCCGAACTCTTATAATTAGTCAAATGCATTAGATTGTTACATATTTGGACCCTAGAAAGAGTAAAAAAGCTTTTTACTGCTTCGAATAAATGTTTTTCTTGGTTTTAGCCTGTTTTCTCGGTTTAAGCTTGTTTTGGGATCAAAGGGGTTTAAGTGTTGTCTAAACACTCCAAATTCATCCTGAACTCTTACAATTAGTCAAATACATTGGATTGTCACACATTCTGACCCTAGATACAGTAACAAAGCTATTTACTGCTTCGAATCAATGTTTTCTCGGTTTTAGCCTGTTTCGGGACAAAATGGGTATAAGTGGTGTCTAAACACTCCAAATTCATTCTGAACTCTTACAATAAGTCAAATAAATTGGATTGTCACACAGTTTGACTTAAGAAACACAAACAAAGCTGTTTACTTCTTCAAATTAATGTTTTCTCGGTTTTAGCCTATTTTCTCGTTTTAAGCCTATTTTGGGACAAAATGGGTATAAGTGTTGTCTAACCACTCCAAATTCAACCCGAACTCTTATAATTAGTCAAATGCATTAGATTGTTACATATTTTGACCCTAGAAAGAGTAAAAAAGCTTTTTACTGCTTCGAATAAATGTTTTCACTTGGTTTTAGCCTGTTTTCTCGGTTTAAGCTTGTTTTGGGACAAAACGGGTGTAAGTGTTGTCTAAACACTCCAAATTCATCCTGAACTCTTACAATTAGTCAAATACATTGGAATGTCACACATTCTGACCCTAGATACAGTAACAAAGCTATTTACTGCTTCGAATCAATGTTTTCTCGGTTTTAGCCTGTTTCGGGACAAAATGGGTATAAGTGGTGTCTAAACACTCCAAATTCATTCTGAACTCTTACAATAAGTCAAATACATTGGATTGTCACACATTTTGACTTAAGAAACACAAACAAAGCTGTTTACTGCTTCAAATTAATGTTTTCTCGGTTTTAGCCTGTTTTCTCGTTTTAAGCCTGTTTTGGGACAAAATGGGTATAAGTGTTGTCTAACCACTCCAAATTCAACCCGAACTCTTATAATTAGTCAAATGCATTAGATTGTTACATATTTGGACCCTAGAAAGAGTAAAAAAGCTTTTTACTGCTTCGAATAAATGTTTTTCTTGGTTTTAGCCTGTTTTCTCGGTTTATGCTTGTTTTGGGATCAAAGGGGTTTAAGTGTTGTCTAAACACTCCAAATTCATCCTGAACTCTTACAATTAGTCAAATACATTGGATTGTCACACATTCTGACCCTAGATACAGTAACAAAGCTATTTACTGCTTCGAATCAATGTTTTCTCGGTTTTAGCCTGTTTCGGGACAAAATGGGTATAAGTGGTGTCTAAACACTCCAAATTCATTCTGAACTCTTACAATAAGTCAAATACATTGGATTGTCACACATTTTGACTTAAGAAACACAAACAAAGCTGTTTACTGCTTCAAATTAATGTTTTCTCGGTTTTAGCCTGTTTTCTCGTTTTAAGCCTGTTTTGGGACAAAATGGGTATAAGTGTTGTCTAACCACTCCAAATTCAACCTGAACTCTTATAATTAGTCAAATGCATTAGATTTTTACATATTTTGACCCTAGAAAGAGTAAAAAAGCTTTTTACTGCTTCGAATAAATGTTTTTCTTGGTTTTAGCCTGTTTTCTCGGTTTAAGCTTGTTTTGGGATCAAAGGGGTTTAAGTGTTGTCTAAACACTCCAAATTCATCCTGAACTCTTACAATTAGTCAAATACATTGGATTGTCACACATTCTGACCCTAGATACAGTAACAAAGCTATTTACTGCTTCGAATCAATGTTTTCTCGGTTTTAGCCTGTTTCGGGACAAAATGGGTATAAGTGGTGTCTAAACACTCCAAATTCATTCTGAACTCTTACAATAAGTCAAATACATTGGATTGTCACACATTTTGACTTAAGAAACACAAACAAAGCTGTTTACTGCTTCAAATTAATGTTTTCTCGGTTTTAGCCTGTTTTCTCGTTTTAAGCCTGTTTTGGGACAAAATGGGTATAAGCGTTGTCTAACCACTCCAAATTCAATCTGAACTCTTATAATTAGTCAAATGCATTAGATTGTTACATATTTGGACCCTAGAAAGAGTCAAAAAGCTTTTTACTGCTTCGAATAAATGTTTTTCTTGGTTTTAGCCTGTTTTCTCGGTTTAAGCTTGTTTTGGGATCAAAGGGGTTTAAGTGTTGTCTAAACACTCCAAATTCATCCTGAACTCTTACAATTAGTCAAATACATTGGATTGTCACACATTCTGACCCTAGATACAGTAACAAAGCTATTTACTGCTTCGAATCAATGTTTTCTCGGTTTTAGCCTGTTTCGGGACAAAATGGGTATAAGTGGTGTCTAAACACTCCAAATTCATTCCGAACTCTTACAATAAGTCAAATACATTGGATTGTCACACATTTTGACCCAAGAAACACAAACAAAGCTGTTTACTTCTTCAAATTAATGTTTTCTCGGTTTTAGCCTGTTTTCTCGTTTTAAGCCTGTTTTGGGACAAAATGGGTATAAGTGTTGTCTAACCACTCCAAATTCAACCTGAACTCTTATAATTAGTCAAATGCATTAGATTTTTACATATTTTGACCCTAGAAAGAGTAAAAAAGCTTTTTACTGCTTCGAATAAATGTTTCTTTTGGTTTTAGCCTGTTTTCTCGGTTTAAGCTTGTTTTGGGACAAAACGGGTGTAAGTGTTGTC
Source organism: Camelina sativa (assembly GCF_030686135.1). Lineage (NCBI taxonomy): Eukaryota > Viridiplantae > Streptophyta > Magnoliopsida > Brassicales > Brassicaceae > Camelina > Camelina sativa. The sequence continues at coordinate 22,432,641 of NC_141890.1, read as the reverse complement.
TAAACACTCCAAATTCATCCTGAACTCTTACAATTAGTCAAATACATTGGATTGTCACACATTCTGACCCTAGATACAGTAACAAAGCTGTTTAGTGCTTCGAATCAATATTTTCTCGGTTTTAGCCTGTTTCGGGACAAAATCGTTATATTTGGTGTATAAACACTCCAAATTCATTCCGAACTCTTACAATAAGTCAAATACATTGGATTGTCACACATTTTGACCCAAGAAACACAAACAAAGCTGTTTACTGCTTCAAATTAATGTTTTCTCGGTTTTAGCCTGTTTTCTCGTTTTAAGCCTGTTTTGGGACAAAATGGGTATAAGCGTTGTCTAACCACTCCAAATTCAACCTGAACTCTTATAATTAGTCAAATGCATTAGATTGTTACATATTTTGACCCTAGAAAGAGTAAAAAAGCTTTTTACTGCTTCGAATAAATGTTTTCACTTGGTTTTAGCCTGTTTTCTCGGTTTAAGCTTGTTTTGGGACAAAACGGGTGTAAGTGTTGTCTAAACACTCCAAATTCATCCTGAACTCTTACAATTAGTCAAATACATTGGATTGTCACACATTCTGACCCTAGATACAGTAACAAAGCTATTTACTGCTTCGAATCAATGTTTTCTCGGTTTTAGCCTGTTTCGGGACAAAATGAAAGAATTAAGAGGATCGATTATGAGTTTAGTGAGAAGATTTGAATAACAAGAGAGTGAGAATCGTTGAGAGTATAGAGAGAGTATTGTGGAGAAAGAGATATTATCTCTTCTTACCTCATTTAGAACATAATTACAATCTACTTATAGACATATACAAAAGAATATACTAAGATGATCCTAGGCACATTTACATATAAAGATAGCGACATGTCCTTAAGAAGACATGTGATCCTTCCCACTTGCGCACTCTACACTAACGGCTATGAGGAGAAGGATCGAGAAGCTCTTGTGACCGTTGGAGGCTGGTGAACATGGAATGGACTCGTGATCCTCATGGGTTGAGCTTGGTAGGCCTTTAGCTGTACGGACGGCCCAATGGTGATGGTTGTACGGACGGATGTACGGACGGCCCAATGGTGATGGTTGTACGGACGGATGTACGGACGAGGTGTGTGTGCGGTTTCATACTCCCCCTCAAGCTTGATCATGAGCATTGATCAAGCTTGGACTCATGCACACCCACCTCATTAAAAACCTTAGTATAGAAAACCACTTGGGAAAAACTATACTTAAGGGAAAAAGAGTGTGGGCATCATGTGAAGACAATCATGGCCGAGTAAGATCTTTGAGGCCAAGTTTGGAGTGAATGTACTCACACACTTGTGGACTGGCCGCCTTGGTGAAAACGTCAGCCAATTGTTCAGAGCTCTCGGTGTGACATGGTAGAACAACTCCAAGTTTAATTTGCTCTCGGACTTTGTGGCAGTCGACTTCAATGTGCTTGGTTCTCTCATGGAACACCGAGTTTGTTGCGATGTGAATAGCTGCCTCATTGTCGCAATGCATAGTAATAGGCTTAGGTGACTCGATTCCAAGGTCCTTGATGAGTGCCTTGAGCCACATCAACTCGGTTGTTAACTTTCTCATGGCTCTATACTCCGATTCAGCACTTGATAGGGATACCACCTTTTGTTTCTTGCTCTTCCATGTGATCAAGTTGCCTCCTAGGAACGTGCAGTAGCCTGTAGTGGAGCGACGGTCTCCACGGTCTCCGGCGTAATCCGCATCACAATACCCTACTAGCTCCGTGCTTTCATTTCGACCCATCCATATGCCTTGCCCCGGCGAGCCCTTGAGATATTTGAGGATGCGGTTCACCATACCCCAATGATGCACGGTAGGACTTTGCATGTGTTGGCTCACCTGATTAACAGCAAAGCAAATATCAGGTCTAGTGATAGTAAGGTATATAAGCTTACCTACTAGCCGCCGGTATCGCTTGACGTCTTGAAATGGAGCTGCATCAAACTCCCCCTTTCCTCCGGCCTTATAGTTTTCATCAAGGGGTGTAGATACAGCTTTTGAACCTAGCTTCCCTGCTTCACTCAATAAATCAAGAGCATATTTTCTTTGTGATAAAAACAATCCTTCATTAGTCCTATATACTTCTATACCAAGAAAATATTTAAGTTCTCCTAGGTCTTTGATATCAAAAACTGACTTAAGGTAAGCCTTAGTCTCTTGAATGCCTACCTTGTCACTTCCAGTTATGATGATATCATCAACATAAACTAGAATGACTATAATACCTTTTTCACTTGGTAAGGTGAATAGAGTGTGGTCAGCCTCTGATTTGCGGAAGCCTTTCTCAAGGAGTGTGGTGCTTAACTTGTGATACCAAGCCCTAGGGGACTGTTTGAGTCCATAAATCGCCTTGTTCAGTTTTAATACTTTCCCGGGACCAATGATGTCTTCTAAACCCGGAGGTGGCCTCATATAAACTTCATCCTCGAGCTCTCCTTGTAAGAAGGCGTTCTTAACATCCATTTGCCATAAGTCCCAGTCAAGGTTGGTTGCAAGAGAGAGAACAACTCGAACCGTGTGAAGTTTGGCCACCGGTGCAAACGTATCTTGGTAGTCCTCCCCATACGTTTGAGTGAACCCCCTTGCAACGAGTCTGGCTTTGTAGCGTTCGATCTCCCCATCACTCTTATATTTAATGGTAAAGATCCACCTGGATGTCACAGCCTTCTTGCCTTTGGGTAAGTCAGCCTCGTCCCATGTATGATTGGCCTCCATGGCATTCTTCTCGGTATTGACAGCATCACACCATTCCTTATGATTCTTGGCTTCTTCATAGTCTTTGGGAATCCAATGAGCATCAATCTTGCCAAGAAACACTTGATGGTGTGGAGGAAAATGAGCCAAGGTGCATACCGCTTGAATCGGATGAGCTACAGCAACGTTGTTGTAGTAGACCCGAGTGTTTCGCCAATTGGAGGGGGGAAACTTGAGGCGTTCACTGCGGCGAAGTGGGATAACTTCCTGTGGTGTGGCCTCATCGTCATTGTCTTCCTCGGTGGGCACATAATCCTCATCACCGGAAGCATTGTCCACCGGAACTGAATTTAAACCATTTTCATCATCGGATTGTTCATCAAGTTCAGCCGAGTGTTCATCAAGTGCAGCCGAGGGATCATAGTCTAGAGACTCCAGCGGTGAAGTGGCCGGTGCATTGACTGGGGGTGCAGGTGTTGACGCGGGGGCATTGTCAACACCGAGTCTCTCGAGAAGGATGCGAAGGTTGTTAGCTCGGTCAGATGGTGAGGTGGACAAGTCTCGAAGGCTCTCCCAGTTCTTTTCCTCATAGAAGCCTTTAGACTCCACGAACTTAACATCACGAGAGACAAAAACGCGCTTCATGTTCGGCTCGTAGCACTTGTAGCCTTTTTGAGTCGTCGAGTACCCAAGGAACATGCTCTTAACACTCTTAGCATCAAGCTTGTCGCGCAGTTCTCCTGGCTTCAACACATAACACACGCAGCCAAATACTCTTAAATGATCAAATGAGGGTTTTACCTTGTTTATTACCTCAAACGGTGAACTGTCTTGAAGAACTTTGGTTGGTGTCCGGTTAATGAGGTAGCAAGCCGCAAGTACAGCATCTCCCCAAAACTTCTTTGGAACATTGGTGTGAAACATCATGGATCTTGCCACTTCCATGAGGTGCCTATTCTTCCTTTCAGCAACACCATTTTGTTGGGGTGTATATGGACAGCTCGTTTGATGAATAATCCCATGGTTTGCTAGGTATTGTTTGAAGGCATGGCTTGTATACTCTCCTCCATTATCTGATCTCAAAATTTTAATCTTTGCATTATAATGGTTAGTCACATATTTTTGAAAATTAGTGAAGGCTTCAAGAACTCTATCTTTAGAAGGAAGCAAGGTCAGCCAAGTATATTTTGATTTTTCATCAATAAAAGTCACAAAATATTTTTGATTTTCTCTAGACAAGCAAGGGGAAGTCCAAACATCTGAATGGATTAAATCAAAACAATTTTCATAAATAGTCATAGATTTAGGAAAAACAGCCTTGCAATGTTTACCAAGAATACATGCCTCACACTCATCATTTTTAAAAGAAATATTAGGAAACATTAATGATAAAGCTCTAGTATGAGGATGTCCTAGCCTAGCATGTAAAATAGAATCACTAGGTTTAATAATAACCGAATTAAAACAAGATGCAGTAGAAGAAGATAGATTCAAGTCCTCAAGCACATATAGATCATCCTTGGAACCTCCTTGACCAAGAACTTTACTTGTCTCAATATCCTGAAAATGAACCTTGTTAGGACCAAATATTGCATAACAATTTAAATCAGTGGTGGCCCTCTTAACTGATAGCAAATTAGATGTGAAATTTGGCATATAGAAAGCTTTAGTTTCTTTGTTAAATAACTTTAAATTCCCTATGCCTTTAATTGGAACTTTCTCACCATTAGCTATCACAACATTACCATTAGCAGGCTTAATATCACTCATTAACCTAGAATCACTAATCATGTGATGAGATGCACCAGAATCAACAATAAGAGACTTAGTTTTGTTTGAAGTAAGAAACGCCTTACCGGTGGCCTCCTTGAGGGCTTTGATGAGCGCATCAAGGTCGGACCGCCTTACCAGCTCGGACGATGCTGCAGCAAGAGCAGTTCCACCGGTCACTTGTTGAGGCTGCTCAGAGATCAATGGCTCCCCCACGGCAGTTGCTTGGTGAGCTCTCGGTTGTCCTCCGCGGTTTGGTCGTCCACCTCGGATTGTTCCCGGTGGTGGTGCTAGATGCGGATGTAGGATCCAGCAGCGGCTCTTGAAGTGGCCAAGTTTCTTACAGTGCTCACAAACCGGCGGGTTGTTCTTGTCCTCCGGTCGGTAGTAGCCTTTGTTTGCTGATGCCATCTCAGCTTTGTTAGCGGTCACCAGCTCTCCCTTGCTGCCGAACAATCCCATGGAGCCATGCTCCTTTTGAATTTGGTTACAAACATCATCAAGGCTTGGGAGTTTATCTGACCGCAAGATGTGTTTGATGAGATCATTGTAGGAGGGGTTTAGGGTCAAGAGCAGCCCAAACACTTTGTCTTGTTCACGCCTCTCGTTCAGTATGGCCGGATCAATTGTCGCCGGTCGCAGCATTTCTAGTTCAGCCCAAAGGGACCTAAACTTCCCAAAATGCTTTGTAAACTCCATATCCTCTTGGTTGAGGTTATTGATGGCCCTTTTAATCTCGAAGATACGATTGACATTGGTAATATTACCAAAAACGTTCTTGAGGGTGTCCCACAAGTCCTTCGCCGTCTCGCAGTAGGAGTAGGCTTCAAGAATGGGGGCATCTAGAGAGTTTTGAATGATGGCTAAGACCCCTTGGTCTTCTTGGAACCATTTGTTCTTTTCATCTCCGGCAAGTTCCTTGCCGTCCTTGGTGGCCTCACCACTCGGAGCTTCGCTCTTCTCAACGTGAGACCAAAGGCCTCGGCCACAAAGGGCAGTTTTCGTGGTCCTCGCCCACAGCAGATAGTTCTCTCCCTTGAGAGTCACCGGAACAACCATGGTTTTGGCACTTTCCATGATGAAGAGACCGTTAGGTAAAGCTATTATCCAACGGTTAAAGAAAATGACTTTCAAGTCAAAAACAGAAAATGAGAGAGAAGGAGAAGCGGAAGTAAGTGATGATCAAAAACTTTAGAATGACGAGCAACCAGGCTCTGATACCATGAAAGAATTAAGAGGATCGATTATGAGTTTAGTGAGAAGATTTGAATAACAAGAGAGTGAGAATCGTTGAGAGTATAGAGAGAGTATTGTGGAGAAAGAGATATTATCTCTTCTTACCTCATTTAGAACATAATTACAATCTACTTATAGACATATACAAAAGAATATACTAAGATGATCCTAGGCACATTTACATATAAAGATAGCGACATGTCCTTAAGAAGACATGTGATCCTTCCCACTTGCGCACTCTACACTAACGGCTATGAGGAGAAGGATCGAGAAGCTCTTGTGACCGTTGGAGGCTGGTGAACATGGAATGGACTCGTGATCCTCATGGGTTGAGCTTGGTAGGCCTTTAGCTGTACGGACGGCCCAATGGTGATGGTTGTACGGACGGATGTACGGACGGCCCAATGGTGATGGTTGTACGGACGGATGTACGGACGAGGTGTGTGTGCGGTTTCATACAAAATGGGTATAAGTGGTGTCTAAACACTCCAAATTCATTCTGAACTCTTACAATAAGTCAAATACATTGGATTGTCACACATTTTGACTTAAGAAACACAAACAAAGCTGTTTACTGCTTCAAATTAATGTTTTCTCGGTTTTAGCCTGTTTTCTCGTTTTAAGCCTGTTTTGGGACAAAATGGGTATAAGTGTTGTCTAACCACTCCAAATTCAACCCGAACTCTTATAATTAGTCAAATGCATTAGATTGTTACATATTTGGACCCTAGAAAGAGTAAAAAAGCTTTTTACTGCTTCGAATAAATGTTTTTCTTGGTTTTAGCCTGTTTTCTCGGTTTAAGCTTGTTTTGGGATCAAAGGGGTTTAAGTGTTGTCTAAACACTCCAAATTCATCCTGAACTCTTACAATTAGTCAAATACATTGGATTGTCACACATTCTGACCCTAGATACAGTAACAAAGCTATTTACTGCTTCGAATCAATGTTTTCTCGGTTTTAGCCTGTTTCGGGACAAAATGGGTATAAGTGGTGTCTAAACACTCCAAATTCATTCTGAACTCTTACAATAAGTCAAATACATTGGATTGTCACACATTTTGACTTAAGAAACACAAACAAAGCTGTTTACTGCTTCAAATTAATGTTTTCTCGGTTTTAGCCTGTTTTCTCGTTTTAAGCCTGTTTTGGGACAAAATGGGTATAAGTGTTGTCTAACCACTCCAAATTCAACCTGAACTCTTATAATTAGTCAAATGCATTAGATTTTTACATATTTTGACCCTAGAAAGAGTCAAAAAGCTTTTTACTGCTTCGAATAAATGTTTTTCTTGGTTTTAGCCTGTTTTCTCGGTTTAAGCTTGTTTTGGGATCAAAGGGGTTTAAGTGTTGTCTAAACACTCCAAATTCATCCTGAACTCTTACAATTAGTCAAATACATTGGATTGTCACACATTCTGACCCTAGATACAGTAACAAAGCTATTTACTGCTTCGAATCAATGTTTTCTCGGTTTTAGCCTGTTTCGGGACAAAATGGGTATAAGTGGTGTCTAAACACTCCAAATTCATTCTGAACTCTTACAATAAGTCAAATACATTGGATTGTCACACATTTTGACTTAAGAAACACAAACAAAGCTGTTTACTGCTTCAAATTAATGTTTTCTCGGTTTTAGCCTGTTTTCTCGTTTTAAGCCTGTTTTGGGACAAAATGGGTATAAGCGTTGTCTAACCACTCCAAATTCAATCTGAACTCTTATAATTAGTCAAATGCATTAGATTGTTACATATTTGGACCCTAGAAAGAGTCAAAAAGCTTTTTACTGCTTCGAATAAATGTTTTTCTTGGTTTTAGCCTGTTTTCTCGGTTTAAGCTTGTTTTGGGATCAAAGGGGTTTAAGTGTTGTCTAAACACTCCAAATTCATCCTGAACTCTTACAATTAGTCAAATACATTGGATTGTCACACATTCTGACCCTAGATACAGTAACAAAGCTATTTACTGCTTCGAATCAATGTTTTCTCGGTTTTAGCCTGTTTCGGGACAAAATGGGTATAAGTGGTGTCTAAACACTCCAAATTCATTCTGAACTCTTACAATAAGTCAAATACATTGGATTGTCACACATTTTGACTTAAGAAACACAAACAAAGCTGTTTACTGCTTCAAATTAATGTTTTCTCGGTTTTAGCCTGTTTTCTCGTTTTAAGCCTGTTTTGGGACAAAATGGGTATAAGTGTTGTCTAACCACTCCAAATTCAACCCGAACTCTTATAATTAGTCAAATGCATTAGATTGTTACATATTTGGACCCTAGAAAGAGTAAAAAAGCTTTTTACTGCTTCGAATAAATGTTTTTCTTGGTTTTAGCCTGTTTTCTCGGTTTAAGCTTGTTTTGGGATCAAAGGGGTTTAAGTGTTGTCTAAACACTCCAAATTCATCCTGAACTCTTACAATTAGTCAAATACATTGGATTGTCACACATTCTGACCCTAGATACAGTAACAAAGCTATTTACTGCTTCGAATCAATGTTTTCTCGGTTTTAGCCTGTTTCGGGACAAAATGGGTATAAGTGGTGTCTAAACACTCCAAATTCATTCTGAACTCTTACAATAAGTCAAATACATTGGATTGTCACACATTTTGACTTAAGAAACACAAACAAAGCTGTTTACTTCTTCAAATTAATGTTTTCTCGGTTTTAGCCTATTTTCTCGTTTTAAGCCTATTTTGGGACAAAATGGGTATAAGTGTTGTCTAACCACTCCAAATTCAACCCGAACTCTTATAATTAGTCAAATGCATTAGATTGTTACATATTTTGACCCTAGAAAGAGTAAAAAAGCTTTTTACTGCTTCGAATAAATGTTTTCTCTTGGTTTTAGCCTGTTTTCTCGGTTTAAGCTTGTTTTGGGACAAAACGGGTGTAAGTGTTGTCTAAACACTCCAAATTCATCCTGAACTCTTACAATTAGTCAAATACATTGGAATGTCACACATTCTGACCCTAGATACAGTAACAAAGCTATTTACTGCTTCGAATCAATGTTTTCTCGGTTTTAGCCTGTTTCGGGACAAAATGGGTATAAGTGGTGTCTAAACACTCCAAATTCATTCCGAACTCTTACAATAAGTCAAATACATTGGATTGTCACACATTTTGACCCAAGAAACACAAACAAAGCTGTTTACTGCTTCAAATTAATGTTTTCTCGGTTTTAGCCTGTTTTCTCGTTTTAAGCCTGTTTTGGGACAAAATGGGTATAAGCGTTGTCTAACCACTCCAAATTCAACCTGAACTCTTATAATTAGTCAAATGCATTAGATTGTTACATATTTGGACCCTAGAAAGAGTAAAAAAGCTTTTTACTGCTTCGAATAAATGTTTTTCTTGGTTTTAGCCTGTTTTCTCGGTTTAAGCTTGTTTTGGGATCAAAGGGGTTTAAGTGTTGTCTAAACACTCCAAATTCATCCTGAACTCTTACAATTAGTCAAATACATTGGATTGTCACACATTCTGACCCTAGATACAGTAACAAAGCTATTTACTGCTTCGAATCAATGTTTTCTCGGTTTTAGCCTGTTTCGGGACAAAATGGGTATAAGTGGTGTCTAAACACTCCAAATTCATTCTGAACTCTTACAATAAGTCAAATACATTGGATTGTCACACATTTTGACTTAAGAAACACAAACAAAGCTGTTTACTGCTTCAAATTAATGTTTTCTCGGTTTTAGCCTGTTTTCTCGTTTTAAGCCTGTTTTGGGACAAAATGGGTATAAGTGTTGTCTAACCACTCCAAATTCAACCCGAACTCTTATAATTAGTCAAATGCATTAGATTGTTACATATTTGGACCCTAGAAAGAGTAAAAAAGCTTTTTACTGCTTCGAATAAATGTTTTTCTTGGTTTTAGCCTGTTTTCTCGGTTTAAGCTTGTTTTGGGATCAAAGGGGTTTAAGTGTTGTCTAAACACTCCAAATTCATCCTGAACTCTTACAATTAGTCAAATACATTGGATTGTCACACATTCTGACCCTAGATACAGTAACAAAGCTATTTACTGCTTCGAATCAATGTTTTCTCGGTTTTAGCCTGTTTCGGGACAAAATGGGTATAAGTGGTGTCTAAACACTCCAAATTCATTCTGAACTCTTACAATAAGTCAAATACATTGGATTGTCACACATTTTGACTTAAGAAACACAAACAAAGCTGTTTACTGCTTCAAATTAATGTTTTCTCGGTTTTAGCCTGTTTTCTTGTTTTAAGCCTGTTTTGGGACAAAATGGGTATAAGTGTTGTCTAACCACTCCAAATTCAACCGGAACTCTTATAATTAGTCAAATGCATTAGATTGTTACATATTTGGACCCTAGAAAGAGTAAAAAAGCTTTTTACTGCTTCGAATAAATGTTTTTCTTGGTTTTAGCCTGTTTTCTCGGTTAAGCTTGTTTTGGGATCAAAGGGGTTTAAGTGTTGTCTAAACACTCCAAATTCATCCTGAACTCTTACAATTAGTCAAATACATTGGATTGTCACACATTCTGACCCTAGATACAGTAACAAAGCTATTTACTGCTTCGAATCAATGTTTTCTCGGTTTTAGCCTGTTTCGGGACAAAATGGGTATAAGTGGTGTCTAAACACTCCAAATTCATTCTGAACTCTTACAATAAGTCAAATACATTGGATTGTCACACATTTTGACTTAAGAAACACAAACAAAGCTGTTTACTTCTTCAAATTAATGTTTTCTCGGTTTTAGCCTATTTTCTCGTTTTAAGCCTATTTTGGGACAAAATGGGTATAAGTGTTGTCTAACCACTCCAAATTCAACCCGAACTCTTATAATTAGTCAAATGCATTAGATTGTTACATATTTTGACCCTAGAAAGAGTAAAAAAGCTTTTTACTGCTTCGAATAAATGTTTTCTCTTGGTTTTAGCCTGTTTTCTCGGTTTAAGCTTGTTTTGGGACAAAACGGGTGTAAGTGTTGTCTAAACACTCCAAATTCATCCTGAACTCTTACAATTAGTCAAATACATTGGAATGTCACACATTCTGACCCTAGATACAGTAACAAAGCTATTTACTGCTTCGAATCAATGTTTTCTCGGTTTTAGCCTGTTTCGGGACAAAATGGGTATAAGTGGTGTCTAAACACTCCAAATTCATTCTGAACTCTTACAATAAGTCAAATACATTGGATTGTCACACATTTTGACTTAAGAAACACAAACAAAGCTGTTTACTGCTTCAAATTAATGTTTTCTCGGTTTTAGCCTGTTTTCTCGTTTTAAGCCTGTTTTGGGACAAAATGGGTATAAGTGTTGTCTAACCACTCCAAATTCAACCCGAACTCTTATAATTAGTCAAATGCATTAGATTGTTACATATTTGGACCCTAGAAAGAGTAAAAAAGCTTTTTACTGCTTCGAATAAATGTTTTTCTTGGTTTTAGCCTGTTTTCTCGGTTTATGCTTGTTTTGGGATCAAAGGGGTTTAAGTGTTGTCTAAACACTCCAAATTCATCCTGAACTCTTACAATTAGTCAAATACATTGGATTGTCACACATTCTGACCCTAGATACAGTAACAAAGCTATTTACTGCTTCGAATCAATGTTTTCTCGGTTTTAGCCTGTTTCGGGACAAAATGGGTATAAGTGGTGTCTAAACACTCCAAATTCATTCCGAAGTCTTACAATAAGTCAAATACATTGGATTGTCACACATTTTGACCCAAGAAACACAAACAAAGCTGTTTACTTCTTCAAATTAATGTTTTCTCGGTTTTAGCCTGTTTTCTCGTTTTAAGCCTGTTTTCGGACAAAATGGGTATAAGTGTTGTCTAACCACTCCAAATTCAACCTGAACTCTTATAATTAGTCAAATGCATTAGATTTTTACATATTTTGACCCTAGAAAGAGTAAAAAAGCTTTTTACTGCTTCGAATAAATGATTTCTTTTGGTTTTAGCCTGTTTTCTCGGTTTAAGCTTGTTTTGGGACAAAACGGGTGTAAGTGTTGTCTAAACACTCCAAATTCATCCTGAACTCTTACAATTAGTCAAATACATTGGATTGTCACACATTCTGACCCTAGATACAGTAACAAAGCTGTTTAGTGCTTCGAATCAATATTTTCTCGGTTTTAGCCTGTTTCGGGACAAAATCGTTATATTTGGTGTATAAACACTCCAAATTCATTCCGAACTCTTACAATAAGTCAAATACATTGGATTGTCACACATTTTGACTTAAGAAACACAAACAAAGCTGTTTACTGCTTCAAATTAATGTTTTCTCGGTTTTAGCCTGTTTTCTCGTTTTAAGCCTGTTTTGGGACAAAATGGGTATAAGCGTTGTCTAACCACTCCAAATTCAACCTGAACTCTTATAATTAGTCAAATGCATTAGATTGTTACATATTTGGACCCTAGAAAGAGTAAAAAAGCTTTTTACTGCTTCGAATAAATGATTTCTTTTGGTTTTAGCCTGTTTTCTCGGTTTAAGCTTGTTTTGGGACAAAACGGGTGTAAGTGTTGTCTAAACACTCCAAATTCATCCTGAACTCTTACAATTAGTCAAATACATTGGATTGTCACACATTCTGACCCTAGATAAAGTAACAAAGCGGTTTAGTGCTTCGAATCAATATTTTCTCGGTTTTAGCCTGTTTCGGGACAAAATCGTTATATTTGGTGTATAAACACTCCAAATTCATTCCGAACTCTTACAATAAGTCAAATACATTGGATTGTCACACATTTTGACCCAAGAAACACAAACAAAGCTGTTTACTGCTTCAAATTAATGTTTTCTCGGTTTTAGACTGTTTTCTCGTTTTAAGCCTGTTTTGGGACAAAATGGGTATAAGTGTTGTCTAACCACTCCAAATTCAACCCGAACTCTTATAATTAGTCAAATGCATTAGATTGTTACATATTTGGACCCTAGAAAGAGTAAAAAAGCTTTTTACTGCTTCGAATAAATGTTTTTCTTGGTTTTAGCCTGTTTTCTCGGTTTAAGCTTGTTTTGGGATCAAAGTGTAAGAATTAATAGGATCGATTATGAGTTTAGTGAGAAGATTTGAATAACAAGAGAGTGAGAATCGTTGAGAGTATAGTAAGAGAGTATAGAGAGAGTATTGTGGAGAAAGAGATATTATCTCTTCTTGCCTCATTTAGAACATAATTACAATCTACTTATAGACATATACAAAAGAATATACTAAGATGATCCTAGGCACATTTACATATAAAGATAGCGACATGTCCTTAAGAAGACATGTGATCCTTCCCACTTGCGCACTCTACACTATCGGCTATGAGGAGAAGGATCGAGAAGCTCTTGTGACCGTTGGAGGCTGGTGGACATGGAATGGACTCGTGATCCTCATGGGTTGAGCTTGGTAGGCCTTTAGCTGTACGGACGGCCCAATGGTGATGGTTGTACGGACGGATGTACGGACAAGGTGTGTGTGCGGTTTCATACTCCCCCTCAAGCTTGATCATGAGCATTGATCAAGCTTGGACTCATGCACACCCACCTCATTAAAAACCTTAGTATAGAAAACCACTTGGGAAAAAAAACTATACTTAAGGGAAAAAGAGTGTGGGCATCATGTGAAGACAATCATGGCCGAGTAAGATCTTTGAGGCCAAGTTTGGAGTGAATGTACTCACACACTTGTGGACTGGCCGCCTTGGTGAAAACGTCAGCCAATTGTTCAGAGCTCTCGGTGTGACATGGTAGAACAACTCCAAGTTTAATTTGCTCTCGGACTTTGTGGCAGTCGACTTCAATGTGCTTGGTTCTCTCATGGAACACCGAGTTTGTTGCGATGTGAATAGCTGCCTCATTGTCGCAATGCATAGTAATAGGCTTAGGTGACTCGATTCCAAGGTCCTTGATGAGTGCCTTGAGCCACATCAACTCGGTTGTTAACTTTCTCATGGCTCTATACTCCGATTCAGCACTTGATAGGGATACCACCTTTTGTTTCTTGCTCTTCCATGTGATCAAGTTGCCTCCTAGGAACGTGCAGTAGCCTGTAGTGGAGCGACGGTCTCCACGGTCTCCGGCGTAATCCGCATCACAATACCCTACTAGCTCCGTGCTTTCATTTCGACCCATCCATATGCCTTGCCCCGGCGAGCCCTTGAGATATTTGAGGATGCGGTTCACCATACCCCAATGATGCACGGTAGGACTTTGCATGTGTTGGCTCACCTGATTAACAGCAAAGCAAATATCAGGTCTAGTGATAGTAAGGTATATAAGCTTACCTACTAGCCGCCGGTATCGCTTGACGTCTTGAAATGGAGCTGCATCACACTCCCCCTTTCCTCCGGCCTTATAGTTTTCATCAAGGGGTGTAGATACAGCTTTTGAACCTAGCTTCCCTGCTTCACTCAATAAATCAAGAGCATATTTTCTTTGTGATAAAAACAATCCTTCATTAGTCCTATATACTTCTATACCAAGAAAATATTTAAGTTCTCCTAGGTCTTTGATATCAAAAACTGACTTAAGGTAAGCCTTAGTCTCTTGAATGCCTACCTTGTCACTTCCAGTTATGATGATATCATCAACATAAACTAGAATGACTATAATACCTTTTTCACTTGGTAAGGTGAATAGAGTGTGGTCAGCCTCTGATTTGCGGAAGCCTTTCTCAAGGAGTGTGGTGCTTAACTTGTGATACCAAGCCCTAGGGGACTGTTTGAGTCCATAAATCGCCTTGTTCAGTTTTAATACTTTCCCGGGACCAATGATGTCTTCTAAACCCGGAGGTGGCCTCATATAAACTTCATCCTCGAGCTCTCCTTGTAAGAAGGCGTTCTTAACATCCATTTGCCATAAGTCCCAGTCAAGGTTGGTTGCAAGAGAGAGAACAACTCGAACCGTGTGAAGTTTGGCCACCGGTGCAAACGTATCTTGGTAGTCCTCCCCATACGTTTGAGTGAACCCCCTTGCAACGAGTCTGGCTTTGTAGCGTTCGATCTCCCCATCACTCTTATATTTAATGGTAAAGATCCACCTGGATGTCACAGCCTTCTTGCCTTTGGGTAAGTCAGCCTCGTCCCATGTATGATTGGCCTCCATTGCATTCTTCTCGGCATTGACAGCATCACACCATTCCTTATGATTCTTGGCTTCTTCATAGTCTTTGGGAATCCAATGAGCATCAATCTTGCCAAGAAACACTTGATGGTGTGGAGGAAAATGAGCCAAGGTGCATACCGCTTGAATCGGATGAGCTACAGCAACGTTGTTGTAGTAGACCCGAGTGGTTCGCCAATTGGAGGGGGGAAACTTGAGGCGTTCACTGCGGCGAAGTGGGATAACTTCCTGTGGTGTGGCCTCATCGTCATTGTCTTCCTCGGTGGGCACATAATCCTCATCACCGGAAGCATTGTCCACCGGAACTGAATTTAAACCATTTTCATCATCAGATTGTTCATCAAGTTCAGCCGAGTGTTCATCAAGTGCAGCCGAGGGATCATTGTCTAGAGACTCCGGCGGTGAAGTGGCCGGTGCATTGACTGGGGGTGCAGGTGTTGACGCGGGGGCAGTGTCAACACCGAGTCTCTCGAGAAGGATGCGAAGGTTGTTAGCTCGGTCAGATGGTGAGGTGGACAAGTCTCGAAGGCTCTCCCAGTTCTTTTCCTCATAGAAGCCTTTAGACTCCACGAACTTAACATCACGAGAGACAAAAACGCGCTTCATGTTCGGCTCGTAGCACTTGTAGCCTTTTTGAGTCGTCGAGTACCCAAGGAACATGCTCTTAACACTCTTAGCATCAAGCTTGTCGCGCAGTTCTCCTGGCTTCAACACATAACACACGCAGCCAAATACTCTTAAATGATCAAATGAGGGTTTTACCTTGTTTATTACCTCAAACGGTGAACTGTCTTGAAGAACTTTGGTTGGTGTCCGGTTAATGAGGTAGCAAGCCGCAAGAACAGCATCTCCCCAAAACTTCTTTGGAACATTGGTGTGAAACATCATGGATCTTGCCACTTCCATGAGGTGCCTATTCTTCCTTTCAGCAACACCATTTTGTTGGGGTGTATATGGACAGCTTGTTTGATGAATAATCCCATGGTTTGCTAGGTATTGTTTGAAGGCATGGCTTGTATACTCTCCTCCATTATCTGATCTCAAAATTTTAATCTTTGCATTATAATGGTTAGTCACATATTTTTGAAAATTAGTGAAGGCTTCAAGAACTCTATCTTTAGAGGGAAGCAAGGTCAGCCAAGTATATTTTGATTTTTCATCAATAAAAGTCACAAAATATTTTTGATTTTCTCTAGACAAGCAAGGGGAAGTCCAAACATCTGAATGGATTAAATCAAAACAATTTTCATAAATAGTCATAGATTTAGGAAAAACAGCCTTGCAATGTTTACCAAGAATACATGCCTCACACTCATCATTTTTAAAAGAAATATTAGGAAACATTAATGATAAAGCTCTAGTATGAGGATGTCCTAGCCTAGCATGTAAAATAGAATCACTAGGTTTAATAATAACCGAATTAAAACAAGATGCAGTAGAAGAAGATAGATTCAAGTCCTCAAGCACATATAGATCATCCTTGGAACCTCCTTGACCAAGAACTTTACTTGTCTCAATATCCTGAAAATGAACCTTGTTAGGACCAAATATTGCATAACAATTTAAATCAGTGGTGGCCCTCTTAACTGATAGCAAATTAGATGTGAAATTTGGCATATAGAAGGCTTTAGTTTCTTTGTTAAATAACTTTAAATTCCCTATGCCTTTAATTGGAACTTTCTCACCATTAGCTATCACAACATTACCATTAGCAGGCTTAATATCACTCATTAACCTAGAATCACTAATCATGTGATGAGATGCACCAGAATCAACAATAAGGGACTTAGTTTTGTTTGAAGTAAGAAACGCCTTACCGGTGGCCTCCTTGAGGGCTTTGATGAGCGCATCAAGGTCGGACCGCCTTACCAGCTCGGACGATGCTGCAGCAAGAGCAGTTCCACCGGTCACTTGTTGAGGCTGCTCAGAGATCAATGGCTCCCCCACGGCAGTTGCTTGGTGAGCTCTCGGTTGTCCTCCGCGGTTTGGTCGTCCACCTCGGATTGTTCCCGGTGGTGGTGCTAGATGCGGATGTAGGATCCAGCAGCGGCTCTTGAAGTGGCCAAGTTTCTTACAGTGCTCACAAACCGGCGGGTTGTTCTTGTCCTCCGGTCGGTAGTAGCCTTTGTTTGCTGATGCCATCTCAGCTTTGTTAGCGGTCACCAGCTCTCCCTTGCTGCCGAACAATCCCATGGAGCCATGCTCCTTTTGAATTTGGTTACAAACATCATCAAGGCTTGGGAGTTTATCTGACCGCAAGATGTGTTTGATGAGATCATTGTAGGAGGGGTTTAGGGTCAAGAGCAGCCCAAACACTTTGTCTTGTTCACGCCTCTCGTTCAGTATGGCCGGATCAATTGTCGCCGGTCGCAGCATTTCTAGTTCAGCCCAAAGGGACCTAAACTTCCCAAAATGCTTTGTAAACTCCATATCCTCTTGGTTGAGGTTATTGATGGCCCTTTTAATCTCGAAGATACGATTGACATTGGTAATATTACCAAAAACGTTCTTGAGGGTGTCCCACAAGTCCTTCGCCGTCTCGCAGTAGGAGTAGGCTTCAAGAATGGGGGCATCTAGAGAGTTTTGAATGATGGCTAAGACTCCTTGGTCTTCTTGGAACCATTTGTTCTTTTCATCTCCGGCAAGTTCCTTGCCGTCCTTGGTGGCCTCACCACTCGGAGCTTCGCTCTTCTCCACGTGAGACCAAAGGCCTCGGCCACAAAGGGCAGTTTTCGTGGTCCTCGCCCACAGCAGATAGTTCTCTCCCTTGAGAGTCACCGGAACAACCATGGTTTTGACACTTTCCATGATCAAGGGACCGTTAGGTAAAGCTATTATCCAACGGTTAAAGAAAATGACTTTCAAGTCAAAAAACAGAAAATGAGAGAGAAGGAGAAGCGGAAGTAAGTGATGATCAAAAACTTTAGAATGACGAGCAACCAGGCTCTGATACCATGTAAGAATTAATAGGATCGATTATGAGTTTAGTGAGAAGATTTGAATAACAAGAGAGTGAGAATCGTTGAGAGTATAGTAAGAGAGTATAGAGAGAGTATTGTGGAGAAAGAGATATTATCTCTTCTTGCCTCATTTAGAACATAATTACAATCTACTTATAGACATATACAAAAGAATATACTAAGATGATCCTAGGCACATTTACATATAAAGATAGCGACATGTCCTTAAGAAGACATGTGATCCTTCCCACTTGCGCACTCTACACTATCGGCTATGAGGAGAAGGATCGAGAAGCTCTTGTGACCGTTGGAGGCTGGTGGACATGGAATGGACTCGTGATCCTCATGGGTTGAGCTTGGTAGGCCTTTAGCTGTACGGACGGCCCAATGGTGATGGTTGTACGGACGGATGTACGGACAAGGTGTGTGTGCGGTTTCATACAAAGGGGTTTAAGTGTTGTCTAAACACTCCAAATTCATCCTGAACTCTTACAATTAGTCAAATACATTGGATTGTCACACATTCTGACCCTAGATACAGTAACAAAGCTATTTACTGCTTCGAATCAATGTTTTCTCGGTTTTAGCCTGTTTCGGGACAAAATGGGTATAAGTGGTGTCTAAACACTCCAAATTCATTCTGAACTCTTACAATAAGTCAAATACATTGGATTGTCACACATTTTGACTTAAGAAACACAAACAAAGCTGTTTACTGCTTCAAATTAATGTTTTCTCGGTTTTAGCCTGTTTTCTTGTTTTAAGCCTGTTTTGGGACAAAATGGGTATAAGTGTTGTCTAACCACTCCAAATTCAACCGGAACTCTTATAATTAGTCAAATGCATTAGATTGTTACATATTTGGACCCTAGAAAGAGTAAAAAAGCTTTTTACTGCTTCGAATAAATGTTTTTCTTGGTTTTAGCCTGTTTTCTCGGTTTAAGCTTGTTTTGGGATCAAAGGGGTTTAAGTGTTGTCTAAACACTCCAAATTCATCCTGAACTCTTACAATTAGTCAAATACATTGGATTGTCACACATTCTGACCCTAGATACAGTAACAAAGCTATTTACTGCTTCGAATCAATGTTTTCTCGGTTTTAGCCTGTTTCGGGACAAAATGGGTATAAGTGGTGTCTAAACACTCCAAATTCATTCTGAACTCTTACAATAAGTCAAATACATTGGATTGTCACACATTTTGACTTAAGAAACACAAACAAAGCTGTTTACTTCTTCAAATTAATGTTTTCTCGGTTTTAGCCTATTTTCTCGTTTTAAGCCTATTTTGGGACAAAATGGGTATAAGTGTTGTCTAACCACTCCAAATTCAACCCGAACTCTTATAATTAGTCAAATGCATTAGATTGTTACATATTTTGACCCTAGAAAGAGTAAAAAAGCTTTTTACTGCTTCGAATAAATGTTTTCTCTTGGTTTTAGCCTGTTTTCTCGGTTTAAGCTTGTTTTGGGACAAAACGGGTGTAAGTGTTGTCTAAACACTCCAAATTCATCCTGAACTCTTACAATTAGTCAAATACATTGGAATGTCACACATTCTGACCCTAGATACAGTAACAAAGCTATTTACTGCTTCGAATCAATGTTTTCTCGGTTTTAGCCTGTTTCGGGACAAAATGGGTATAAGTGGTGTCTAAACACTCCAAATTCATTCTGAACTCTTACAATAAGTCAAATACATTGGATTGTCACACATTTTGACTTAAGAAACACAAACAAAGCTGTTTACTGCTTCAAATTAATGTTTTCTCGGTTTTAGCCTGTTTTCTCGTTTTAAGCCTGTTTTGGGACAAAATGGGTATAAGTGTTGTCTAACCACTCCAAATTCAACCCGAACTCTTATAATTAGTCAAATGCATTAGATTGTTACATATTTGGACCCTAGAAAGAGTAAAAAAGCTTTTTACTGCTTCGAATAAATGTTTTTCTTGGTTTTAGCCTGTTTTCTCGGTTTATGCTTGTTTTGGGATCAAAGGGGTTTAAGTGTTGTCTAAACACTCCAAATTCATCCTGAACTCTTACAATTAGTCAAATACATTGGATTGTCACACATTCTGACCCTAGATACAGTAACAAAGCTATTTACTGCTTCGAATCAATGTTTTCTCGGTTTTAGCCTGTTTCGGGACAAAATGGGTATAAGTGGTGTCTAAACACTCCAAATTCATTCCGAAGTCTTACAATAAGTCAAATACATTGGATTGTCACACATTTTGACCCAAGAAACACAAACAAAGCTGTTTACTTCTTCAAATTAATGTTTTCTCGGTTTTAGCCTGTTTTCTCGTTTTAAGCCTGTTTTCGGACAAAATGGGTATAAGTGTTGTCTAACCACTCCAAATTCAACCTGAACTCTTATAATTAGTCAAATGCATTAGATTTTTACATATTTTGACCCTAGAAAGAGTAAAAAAGCTTTTTACTGCTTCGAATAAATGATTTCTTTTGGTTTTAGCCTGTTTTCTCGGTTTAAGCTTGTTTTGGGACAAAACGGGTGTAAGTGTTGTCTAAACACTCCAAATTCATCCTGAACTCTTACAATTAGTCAAATACATTGGATTGTCACACATTCTGACCCTAGATACAGTAACAAAGCTGTTTAGTGCTTCGAATCAATATTTTCTCGGTTTTAGCCTGTTTCGGGACAAAATCGTTATATTTGGTGTATAAACACTCCAAATTCATTCCGAACTCTTACAATAAGTCAAATACATTGGATTGTCACACATTTTGACTTAAGAAACACAAACAAAGCTGTTTACTGCTTCAAATTAATGTTTTCTCGGTTTTAGCCTGTTTTCTCGTTTTAAGCCTGTTTTGGGACAAAATGGGTATAAGCGTTGTCTAACCACTCCAAATTCAACCTGAACTCTTATAATTAGTCAA
Organism: Camelina sativa; assembly: GCF_030686135.1. Classification (NCBI taxonomy): domain Eukaryota; kingdom Viridiplantae; phylum Streptophyta; class Magnoliopsida; order Brassicales; family Brassicaceae; genus Camelina; species Camelina sativa. The sequence continues at coordinate 22,411,953 of NC_141890.1, read as the reverse complement.
ATGCATTAGATTGTTACATATTTGGACCCTAGAAAGAGTAAAAAAGCTTTTTACTGCTTCGAATAAATGATTTCTTTTGGTTTTAGCCTGTTTTCTCGGTTTAAGCTTGTTTTGGGACAAAACGGGTGTAAGTGTTGTCTAAACACTCCAAATTCATCCTGAACTCTTACAATTAGTCAAATACATTGGATTGTCACACATTCTGACCCTAGATAAAGTAACAAAGCGGTTTAGTGCTTCGAATCAATATTTTCTCGGTTTTAGCCTGTTTCGGGACAAAATCGTTATATTTGGTGTATAAACACTCCAAATTCATTCCGAACTCTTACAATAAGTCAAATACATTGGATTGTCACACATTTTGACCCAAGAAACACAAACAAAGCTGTTTACTGCTTCAAATTAATGTTTTCTCGGTTTTAGACTGTTTTCTCGTTTTAAGCCTGTTTTGGGACAAAATGGGTATAAGTGTTGTCTAACCACTCCAAATTCAACCCGAACTCTTATAATTAGTCAAATGCATTAGATTGTTACATATTTGGACCCTAGAAAGAGTAAAAAAGCTTTTTACTGCTTCGAATAAATGTTTTTCTTGGTTTTAGCCTGTTTTCTCGGTTTAAGCTTGTTTTGGGATCAAAGGGGTTTAAGTGTTGTCTAAACACTCCAAATTCATCCTGAACTCTTACAATTAGTCAAATACATTGGATTGTCACACATTCTGACCCTAGATACAGTAACAAAGCTATTTACTGCTTCGAATCAATGTTTTCTCGGTTTTAGCCTGTTTCGGGACAAAATGGGTATAAGTGGTGTCTAAACACTCCAAATTCATTCCGAAGTCTTACAATAAGTCAAATACATTGGATTGTCACACATTTTGACCCAAGAAACACAAACAAAGCTGTTTACTTCTTCAAATTAATGTTTTCTCGGTTTTAGCCTGTTTTCTCGTTTTAAGCCTGTTTTGGGACAAAATGGGTATAAGTGTTGTCTAACCACTCCAAATTCAACCTGAACTCTTACAATTAGTCAAATGCATTAGATTTTTACATATTTTGACCCTAGAAAGAGTAAAAAAGCTTTTTACTGCTTCGAATAAATGATTTCTTTTGGTTTTAGCCTGTTTTCTCGGTTTAAGCTTGTTTTGGGACAAAACGGGTGTAAGTGTTGTCTAAACACTCCAAATTCATCCTGAACTCTTACAATTAGTCAAATACATTGGATTGTCACACATTCTAACCCTAGATACAGTAACAAAGCTGTTTAGTGCTTCGAATCAATATTTTCTCGGTTTTAGCCTGTTTCGGGACAAAATCGTTATATTTGGTGTATAAACACTCCAAATTCATTCCGAACTCTTACAATAAGTCAAATACATTGGATTGTCACACATTTTGACTTAAGAAACACAAACAAAGCTGTTTACTGCTTCAAATTAATGTTTTCTCGGTTTTAGCCTGTTTTCTCGTTTTAAGCCTGTTTTGGGACAAAATGGGTATAAGCGTTGTCTAACCACTCCAAATTCAACCTGAACTCTTATAATTAGTCAAATGCATTAGATTGTTACATATTTGGACCCTAGAAAGAGTAAAAAAGCTTTTTACTGCTTCGAATAAATGTTTTTCTTGGTTTTAGCCTGTTTTCTCGGTTTAAGCTTGTTTTGGGATCAAAGGGGTTTAAGTGTTGTCTAAACACTCCAAATTCATCCTGAACTCTTACAATTAGTCAAATACATTGGATTGTCACACATTCTGACCCTAGATACAGTAACAAAGCTATTTACTGCTTCGAATCAATGTTTTCTCGGTTTTAGCCTGTTTCGGGACAAAATGGGTATAAGTGGTGTCTAAACACTCCAAATTCATTCTGAACTCTTACAATAAGTCAAATACATTGGATTGTCACACATTTTGACTTAAGAAACACAAACAAAGCTGTTTACTGCTTCAAATTAATGTTTTCTCGGTTTTAGCCTGTTTTCTCGTTTTAAGCCTGTTTTGGGACAAAATGGGTATAAGTGTTGTCTAACCACTCCAAATTCAACCCGAACTCTTATAATTAGTCAAATGCATTAGATTGTTACATATTTGGACCCTAGAAAGAGTAAAAAAGCTTTTTACTGCTTCGAATAAATGTTTTTCTTGGTTTTAGCCTGTTTTCTCGGTTTAAGCTTGTTTTGGGATCAAAGGGGTTTAAGTGTTGTCTAAACACTCCAAATTCATCCTGAACTCTTACAATTAGTCAAATACATTGGATTGTCACACATTCTGACCCTAGATACAGTAACAAAGCTATTTACTGCTTCGAATCAATGTTTTCTCGGTTTTAGCCTGTTTCGGGACAAAATGGGTATAAGTGGTGTCTAAACACTCCAAATTCATTCTGAACTCTTACAATAAGTCAAATACATTGGATTGTCACACATTTTGACTTAAGAAACACAAACAAAGCTGTTTACTGCTTCAAATTAATGTTTTCTCGGTTTTAGCCTGTTTTCTCGTTTTAAGCCTGTTTTGGGACAAAATGGGTATAAGTGTTGTCTAACCACTCCAAATTCAACCGGAACTCTTATAATTAGTCAAATGCATTAGATTGTTACATATTTGGACCCTAGAAAGAGTAAAAAAGCTTTTTACTGCTTCGAATAAATGTTTTTCTTGGTTTTAGCCTGTTTTCTCGGTTTAAGCTTGTTTTGGGATCAAAGGGGTTTAAGTGTTGTCTAAACACTCCAAATTCATCCTGAACTCTTACAATTAGTTAAATACATTGGATTGTCACACATTCTGACCCTAGATACAGTAACAAAGCTATTTACTGCTTCGAATCAATGTTTTCTCGGTTTTAGCCTGTTTCGGGACAAAATGGGTATAAGTGGTGTCTAAACACTCCAAATTCATTCTGAACTCTTACAATAAGTCAAATACATTGGATTGTCACACATTTTGACTTAAGAAACACAAACAAAGCTGTTTACTTCTTCAAATTAATGTTTTCTCGGTTTTAGCCTGTTTTCTCGTTTTAAGCCTATTTTGGGACAAAATGGGTATAAGTGTTGTCTAACCACTCCAAATTCAACCCGAACTCTTATAATTAGTCAAATGCATTAGATTGTTATATATTTTGACCCTAGAAAGAGTAAAAAAGCTTTTTACTGCTTCGAATAAATGTTTTCTCTTGGTTTTAGCCTGTTTTCTCGGTTTAAGCTTGTTTTGGGATCAAAGGGGTTTAAGTGTTGTCTAAACACTCCAAATTCATCCCAAACTCTTACAATTAGTTAAATTCGTTGGATTGTCACACATTCTGACCCTAGATACAGTAACAAAGCTATTTACTGCTTCGAATCAATGTTTTCTCGGTTTTAGCCTGTTTCGGGACAAAATGGGTATAAGTGGTGTATAAACACTCCAAATTCATTCCGAACTCATCCAATAAGTCAAATACATTGGATTGTCACACATTTTGACCCAAGAAACACAAACAAAGCTGTTTACTTCTTCAAATTAATGTTTTCTCGGTTTTAGCCTGTTTTCTCGTTTTAAGCCTGTTTTGGGACAAAATGGGTATAAGTGTTGTCTAACCACTCCAAATTCAACCTGAACTCTTACAATTAGTCAAATGCATTAGATTTTTACATATTTTGACCCTAGAAAGAGTAAAAAAGCTTTTTACTGCTTCGAATAAATGATTTCTTTTGGTTTTAGCCTGTTTTCTCGGTTTAAGCTTGTTTTGGGACAAAACGGGTGTAAGTGTTGTCTAAACACTCCAAATTCATCCTGAACTCTTACAATTAGTCAAATACATTGGATTGTCACACATTCTGACCCTAGATACAGTAACAAAGCTGTTTAGTGCTTCGAATCAATATTTTCTCGGTTTTAGCCTGTTTCGGGACAAAATCGTTATATTTGGTGTATAAACACTCCAAATTCATTCCGAACTCTTACAATAAGTCAAATACATTGGATTGTCACACATTTTGACTTAAGAAACACAAACAAAGCTGTTTACTGCTTCAAATTAATGTTTTCTCGGTTTTAGCCTGTTTTCTCGTTTTAAGCCTGTTTTGGGACAAAATGGGTATAAGCGTTGTCTAACCACTCCAAATTCTATTGATCAAGAGAATAAGCCTAAGGCAGCCATGGCCGTCCGTACAATTATGGGGCCGTCCGTACAACCAAGCAATAAGGCCGAGTCATGTAAGTGTGTAAAGACAATGAGGAGGCCTGCTCTCCTTAGGCCCATGAGAAGGATCTAGAATGTCGCTTGTAGCCGTTAGAGAGGAGGAACAAGTGGAGTCACGGGTTATGTTGTGTTTAAGGAGACTAGGACGGGTCACTATCACCGTTGGGATTAGTTCTATCTCTCTCCTTGTCCCTATCACTTATACGATCGGTTGGTAGAGGGTGTAGCCCTAATTTTCCCTTGATATATATAGGCTTTAGCCTACATTGTAATATGTATTCTTATGGAACAATAACCTAATCTTTTCTTCTTCCTCATTCTCTTTGTCTACCGATATCTCTCATCAATCTCTTGATTCTCTTCTTTATTCTACAAAGTCTAACATGGTATCAGAGCGAGTTCTTCGATTCTCTACAGTCTAATCTCATTCTCCTACTCATTTCTACACTCTAGTCTCCTTATCTTCGTTTCTTCTCACTCACATCTCTTTTATTCTCCGGGTAAAAGCTTTACCCATCGGTCCATAGAAATCCGACCATGGAAAACGCCAAGCCCATTGTTTCACCGGTTGTCCTAAAGGGGACAAACTACTTGCTGTGGACAAGAACCACAAGAACCGCCCTTGGAGGTCGTGGCCTTTGGAGTCATGTCGAGTCCGACTATGTCCCAAAGAAAAACCCCAAAGGAGAGGACGCTTCCGAGGCGGAAGCGGAGGAAGAGAGCGAGAGGAAGGCCAAATGGTTCCAAGAAGACCAAGTTGTCCTATCTGTTCTCCAAAACTCTCTGGACACGCCTATCCTTGAGGCCTACTCATATTGCGAGACGGCCAAGGAACTGTGGGAAACACTTAAAGGCGTGTATGGTAATGTCTCTAACATGACTAGAGTCTTTGAGGTCAAGAAGGCCATAAATGATCTTAACCAAGATGATGTGGAGTTCACTAAGCATCTTGGTAAGTTCCGTGCACTATGGTCCGAGCTTGACATGTTGCGGCCAAGTACACTTGAGGCAAGTGTGCTAAACGAAAGAAAGGAGCAAGACAAAGTCTTCGGACTCCTACTTACCTTGAACCCGTCCTTCAACGACCTCTTGAAGCACATCCTAAGGGCAGAGAAGCTCCCCTCCTTTGAAGATATTTGCTCCCAAATTCAGAAAGAGCAAGGATCCCTTGATTTGTTTAGCGGTAAGGGGGAGCTTGCTTCGGCCAACAAAGGAACGTACAAGCAAGAGGAGAGGAAGTGGTTGGTGTGCGACCACTGCAAGAAGCGGGGTCATCTGAAAGACAAGTGCTGGGTTCTCCATCCTCATCTCAAGCCGGCCAAGTTCAAAGCCAACCTCTCAAAGGAAGCGGTTAGCGATAAAGGAGCCGGATCATCAAAGCAGGGAGATGAGGTGGCCATGACCGCAGCCTACGGAGATGTGGTGAGGAAGTCAGACCTTGAGGCTCTCATCCGCTCCATTGCTTCACTCAAGGAGTCTGGTATCTCTTTCTTTACTTCTAGGCCTAGCAAATCGCTTGTTATTGACTCGGGAGCCTCACATCATATGATTAGTAACCCTAGTTTAATTGACAACATAAAACCGGCCTTAGGAAGTGTTGTTATTGCAAATGGAGAACAAATACCAGTAAAGGGAATAGGGGACTTGAAACTATTTGATAAAACCTCAAAAGCTTTCTTTATGCCTACCTTTACCTCCAATTTACTATCGGTTAAGAGGGCCACAAATGATTTGAATTGTTATGCAATCTTTGGTCCTAACAATGTTTATTTTCAGGATATTGAGACTGGAAAGGTTCTTGGAGAAGGGCAAGGGAGTGGAGATCTCTATGTCCTAGAGAAAACCGATCCAAATTTATCCTCTACTAAGTCTTGTTTTGTTGTTGATTCGAATATGGTGTGGCATGCTAGGCTAGGCCACCCACATTCACGTGCTTTAGGGTTGATGTTTCCTAATATTTCTTTTGATAATTCTACTTGTGAACCTTGTATTCTTGGAAAACATTGCAAGTCTATCTTTCCTAAGTCAACTACTATTTATGAGAATTGTTTTGATTTAGTTCACTCAGATGTTTGGACATCACCATGCCTATCTAGAGATAATAACAAGTATTTTGTGACCTTTATTGATGAAAAATCAAAATACACTTGGATTACCTTGTTGCCATCTAAAGATAGAGTATTTGATGCCTTTATCAATTTTCAAAATTATGTGACTAATCACTTCAATGCTAAACTTAAGGTACTTAGGTCTGATAATGGGGGGGAATACACAAATTGCAAGTTCAAAGAACATCTCTCCAAGCATGGCATTCTCCATCAAACGAGTTGTCCCTACACGCCACAACAAAATGGTGTGGCCGAGAGGAAGAACCGGCACCTCATGGAAGTGGCGCGGGCAATCATGTTCCATTCGAGTGTTCCTAAACGATATTGGGGTGATGCCGTGATGACTGCATGCTACCTAATCAACCGAACACCAACTAGAGTTCTTCATGACTTATCTCCATTTGAAGTACTAAACAAATTTAAACCATCTCTTGATCACTTACGAGTGTTCGGTTGTGTTTGTTTTGTGTTAGTACCAGGAGAACAAAGGAGTAAGCTGGATGCCAAAAGTACAAAGTGTATGTTCATTGGCTACTCTACCACACAAAAGGGGTACAAATGTTATGATCCGGCCACAAGTCGACTATATGTCTCTCGAGATGTCCGGTTTCTAGAACATGTGGGCTACCATGACAAGAGGGATTGGAACAGCCTTAAAGATCTCTCTCACTCACCTAATGACCGAGCTTCGAGTCTACGGTTCCTTCTTGATCACCTTGGCAACCCATCTCCACCAACGGGTGCCGTGCGGCCAACACTAAGTCAAATTTCTACCGATGGTGGGTCTGACCAAGGAGATGCAAATGACAATGGTTCAGCCCAAGATGGTGAATCTCTCGAGTCTGGCCTACCCATAACCGGTGTTCCCGTCCCTGGCCCTACAACGGACACGCATGCTCCGGCGGCGGCCTCTACCGAGGAAAACACGGAGACGGCTCCTACGGACGGTACGTCCACCGTGTTGCCTAGCGTGGATCCACTTCCGGCACCAGTCCTGCGTCGGAGCACCAGACCTCGGTCGGATCCCTCCACTTGGAAGAACAAGCGTGTCTATTACAACAGCCAAGCTGTCGCTCATCCCATTCAGTCCGTTTGTTCCCTTGAGCTGTTACCTGCTGATCACCAAGCTTTCTTCGGCCAAGTGGACGCCAATTGGATCCCGCAGACATATGATGAAGCCAAGGAACATCAAGTTTGGTTAGATGCGGTCAAGGATGAAACTGGCGCCATGATCCGGAATCATACGTGGGACGAATCGGATCTTCCTCAAGGCAAGCGGGCAGTTAGCTCCAAATGGGTGTTTACCATAAAGTATTTGAGCAATGGTGACATTGAACGGCATAAAGCCAGGTTAGTGGCCCGTGGCTTCACCCAAACCTATGGCGCGGACTACACGGACACCTTTGCACCCGTGGCCAAGCTCCATACGGTTCGGGTTGTGCTGTCTCTTGCTGTCAACCTCTCATGGGACTTATGGCAGATGGATGTGAAGAACGCCTTCCTTCAAGGTGAACTTGATGAAGAAGTGTACATGACGCCTCCTCCCGGCCTTGAAGACATGGTTACACCCGGAAAAGTCTTGAGGCTACGTAAGGCCATCTATGGCCTTAAGCAGTCCCCACGAGCGTGGTACCACAAACTAAGCTCCACTCTCAAGACTGATGGTTTTACGCGATCGGAGGCTGATCATACTCTCTTCACGCGTCGCACCTCTATTGGTTGGGTGGTGGTGCTCATATACGTCGACGACATCATCGTGACTGGTGATGATAAGGCGGCCATTCAGGACACCAAGGACTCTCTCAAGTCGGTATTTGACATCAAGGACCTTGGGGAACTCAAATACTTTCTTGGTATTGAGATTTGTCGCTCACCGGAAGGACTCTTCCTCTCACAACGCAAGTATACTCTTGACTTGTTAGAGGAGACTGGCAAGCTTGGTGTGTCTCCGGTTGCTACGCCCCTTGATGAAGATTACCAGCTCAAGCGAAAGGGGGAGAGCTTACGGGCAAAAGAAGGCCGACCTAAGGAACCAATGGACGAGCCATTCTTAGACGTCACACGCTACCGCCGGCTTGTAGGTAAGCTGATATACCTTACTATCACACGACCTGACATATCTTACGCTGTGAATCAGGTTAGCCAACATATGAAGGCACCAAGCAAGTACCAATGGAGTCAAGTCGAAAGGATCCTAAGCTATCTCAAGGGCAGTCCGGGTCAAGGTATTTGGATGGGCAAGAATGACAACACCGAAATCGTTGGCTATTGTGATGCGGATTACAATGGCGACACGCTGGATAGGAGATCCACCACTGGGTACTGCACGTTTGTTGGAGGCAACTTGGTTACATGGATGTCTAAGAAACAAAAGGTGGTTTCATGCTCTAGCGCCGAGGCCGAGTATAGAGCTATGAGGAAGCTCACTAACGAGATGACATGGCTGAAGGGCCTACTCAAGGACTTAGGCATCGAGACAGAGCAGCCCATGACCATGCACTGCGACAATGAAGCGGCCATCCACATTGCCACAAACTCAGTCTTTCATGAGAGGACCAAGCACATAGAAAGCGATTGCCACAAGGTGAGAGAGAAGATTGAAGAAGGAGTGGTGTTACCATGCCACACAAGGAGTCAAGATCAGCTAGCTGACATCTTCACCAAGTCTGCAAGCTCCAAGGTTTGTGATCACATCTACAGCAAACTTGGACTTGTAGACATTACACGGCCATGATCAAGCTTCCCTAATCCGTGGACGGCACACTCTTTTTCCCTTGACTTGGTTTTGTCCCATGAGGTTTTCTAAGTCAAGGTTTTTTTTAATGAGGTGCTGCTTCACGGGTTCCAAGCTTAGCCATTTCACTTGGCTAAGCTTGAGGGGGAGTATTGATCAAGAGAATAAGCCTAAGGCAGCCATGGCCGTCCGTACAATTATGGGGCCGTCCGTACAACCAAGCAATAAGGCCGAGTCATGTAAGTGTGTAAAGACAATGAGGAGGCCTGCTCTCCTTAGGCCCATGAGAAGGATCTAGAATGTCGCTTGTAGCCGTTAGAGAGGAGGAACAAGTGGAGTCACGGGTTATGTTGTGTTTAAGGAGACTAGGACGGGTCACTATCACCGTTGGGATTAGTTCTATCTCTCTCCTTGTCCCTATCACTTATACGATCGGTTGGTAGAGGGTGTAGCCCTAATTTTCCCTTGATATATATAGGCTTTAGCCTACATTGTAATATGTATTCTTATGGAACAATAACCTAATCTTTTCTTCTTCCTCATTCTCTTTGTCTACCGATATCTCTCATCAATCTCTTGATTCTCTTCTTTATTCTACAAAGTCTAACAAATTCAACCTGAACTCTTATAATTAGTCAAATGCATTAGATTGTTACATATTTGGACCCTAGAAAGAGTAAAAAAGCTTTTTACTGCTTCGAATAAATGTTTTTCTTGGTTTTAGCCTGTTTTCTCGGTTTAAGCTTGTTTTGGGATCAAAGGGGTTTAAGTGTTGTCTAAACACTCCAAATTCATCCTGAACTCTTACAATTAGTCAAATACATTGGATTGTCACACATTCTGACCCTAGATACAGTAACAAAGCTATTTACTGCTTCGAATCAATGTTTTCTCGGTTTTAGCCTGTTTCGGGACAAAATGGGTATAAGTGGTGTCTAAACACTCCAAATTCATTCTGAACTCTTACAATAAGTCAAATACATTGGATTGTCACACATTTTGACTTAAGAAACACAAACAAAGCTGTTTACTGCTTCAAATTAATGTTTTCTCGGTTTTAGCCTGTTTTCTCGTTTTAAGCCTGTTTTGGGACAAAATGGGTATAAGTGTTGTCTAACCACTCCAAATTCAACCCGAACTCTTATAATTAGTCAAATGCATTAGATTGTTACATATTTGGACCCTAGAAAGAGTAAAAAAGCTTTTTACTGCTTCGAATAAATGTTTTTCTTGGTTTTAGCCTGTTTTCTCGGTTTAAGCTTGTTTTGGGATCAAAGGGGTTTAAGTGTTGTCTAAACACTCCAAATTCATCCTGAACTCTTACAATTAGTCAAATACATTGGATTGTCACACATTCTGACCCTAGATACAGTAACAAAGCTATTTACTGCTTCGAATCAATGTTTTCTCGGTTTTAGCCTGTTTCGGGACAAAATGGGTATAAGTGGTGTCTAAACACTCCAAATTCATTCTGAACTCTTACAATAAGTCAAATACATTGGATTGTCACACATTTTGACTTAAGAAACACAAACAAAGCTGTTTACTGCTTCAAATTAATGTTTTCTCGGTTTTAGCCTGTTTTCTCGTTTTAAGCCTGTTTTGGGACAAAATGGGTATAAGTGTTGTCTAACCACTCCAAATTCAACCGGAACTCTTATAATTAGTCAAATGCATTAGATTGTTACATATTTGGACCCTAGAAAGAGTAAAAAAGCTTTTTACTGCTTCGAATAAATGTTTTTCTTGGTTTTAGCCTGTTTTCTCGGTTTAAGCTTGTTTTGGGATCAAAGGGGTTTAAGTGTTGTCTAAACACTCCAAATTCATCCTGAACTCTTACAATTAGTTAAATACATTGGATTGTCACACATTCTGACCCTAGATACAGTAACAAAGCTATTTACTGCTTCGAATCAATGTTTTCTCGGTTTTAGCCTGTTTCGGGACAAAATGGGTATAAGTGGTGTCTAAACACTCCAAATTCATTCTGAACTCTTACAATAAGTCAAATACATTGGATTGTCACACATTTTGACTTAAGAAACACAAACAAAGCTGTTTACTTCTTCAAATTAATGTTTTCTCGGTTTTAGCCTGTTTTCTCGTTTTAAGCCTATTTTGGGACAAAATGGGTATAAGTGTTGTCTAACCACTCCAAATTCAACCCGAACTCTTATAATTAGTCAAATGCATTAGATTGTTATATATTTTGACCCTAGAAAGAGTAAAAAAGCTTTTTACTGCTTCGAATAAATGTTTTCTCTTGGTTTTAGCCTGTTTTCTCGGTTTAAGCTTGTTTTGGGATCAAAGGGGTTTAAGTGTTGTCTAAACACTCCAAATTCATCCCAAACTCTTACAATTAGTTAAATTCGTTGGATTGTCACACATTCTGACCCTAGATACAGTAACAAAGCTATTTACTGCTTCGAATCAATGTTTTCTCGGTTTTAGCCTGTTTCGGGACAAAATGGGTATAAGTGGTGTATAAACACTCCAAATTCATTCCGAACTCATCCAATAAGTCAAATACATTGGATTGTCACACATTTTGACCCAAGAAACACAAACAAATCTGTTTACTGCTTCAAATTAATGTTTTCTCGGTTTTAGCCTGTTTTCTCGTTTTAAGCCTGTTTTGGGACAAAATGGGTATAAGTGTTGTCTAACCACTCCAAATTCAACCCGAACTCTTATAATTAGTCAAATGCATTAGATTGTTACATATTTGGACCCTAGAAAGAGTAAAAAAGCTTTTTACTGCTTCGAATAAATGTTTTCTCTTGGTTTTAGCCTGTTTTCTCGGTTTAAGCTTGTTTTGGGATCAAAGGGGTTTAAGTGTTGTCTAAACACTCCAAATTCATCCCAAACTCTTACAATTAGTTAAATTCGTTGGATTGTCACACATTCTGACCCTAGATACAGTAACAAAGCTATTTACTGCTTCGAATCAATGTTTTCTCGGTTTTAGCCTGTTTTCTCGTTTTAAGCCTGTTTTGGGACAAAATGGGTATAAGTGTTGTCTAACCACTCCAAATTCAACCCGAACTCTTATAATTAGTCAAATGCATTAGATTGTTACATATTTGGACCCTAGAAAGAGTAAAAAAGCTTTTTACTGCTTCGAATAAATGTTTTTCTTGGTTTTAGCCTGTTTTCTCGGTTTAAGCTTGTTTTGGGATCAAAGGGGTTTAAGTGTTGTCTAAACACTCCAAATTCATCCTGAACTCTTACAATTAGTCAAATACATTGGATTGTCACACATTCTGACCCTAGATACAGTAACAAAGCTATTTACTGCTTCGAATCAATGTTTTCTCGGTTTTAGCCTGTTTCGGGACAAAATGGGTATAAGTGGTGTCTAAACACTCCAAATTCATTGTGAACTCTTACAATAAGTCAAATACATTGGATTGTCACACATTTTGACTTAAGAAACACAAACAAAGCTGTTTACTGCTTCAAATTAATGTTTTCTCGGTTTTAGCCTGTTTTCTCGTTTTAAGCCTGTTTTGGGACAAAATGGGTATAAGTGTTGTCTAACCACTCCAAATTCAACCTGAACTCTTATAATTAGTCAAATGCATTAGATTTTTACATATTTTGACCCTAGAAAGAGTAAAAAAGCTTTTTACTGCTTCGAATAAATGTTTTTCTTGGTTTTAGCCTGTTTTCTCGGTTTAAGCTTGTTTTGGGATCAAAGGGGTTTAAGTGTTGTCTAAACACTCCAAATTCATCCTGAACTCTTACAATTAGTCAAATACATTGGATTGTCACACATTCTGACCCTAGATACAGTAACAAAGCTATTTACTGCTTCGAATCAATGTTTTCTCGGTTTTAGCCTGTTTCGGGACAAAATGGGTATAAGTGGTGTCTAAACACTCCAAATTCATTCCGAAGTCTTACAATAAGTCAAATACATTGGATTGTCACACATTTTGACCCAAGAAACACAAACAAAGCTGTTTACTTCTTCAAATTAATGTTTTCTCGGTTTTAGCCTGTTTTCTCGTTTTAAGCCTGTTTTGGGACAAAATGGGTATAAGTGTTGTCTAACCACTCCAAATTCAACCTGAACTCTTATAATTAGTCAAATGCATTAGATTTTTACATATTTTGACCCTAGAAAGAGTAAAAAAGCTTTTTACTGCTTCGAATAAATGATTTCTTTTGGTTTTAGCCTGTTTTCTCGGTTTAAGCTTGTTTTGGGACAAAACGGGTGTAAGTATTGTCTAAACACTCCAAATTCATCCTGAACTCTTACAATTAGTCAAATACATTGGATTGTCACACATTCTGACCCTAGATACAGTAACAAAGCTGTTTAGTGCTTCGAATCAATATTTTCTCGGTTTTAGCCTGTTTCGGGACAAAATCGTTATATTTGGTGTATAAACACTCCAAATTCATTCCGAACTCTTACAATAAGTCAAATACATTGGATTGTCACACATTTTGACCCACGAAACACAAACAAAGCTGTTTACTGCTTCAAATTAATGTTTTCTCGGTTTTAGCCTGTTTTCTCGTTTTAAGCCTGTTTTGGGACAAAATGGGTATAAGCGTTGTCTAACCACTCCAAATTCAACCTGAACTCTTATAATTAGTCAAATGCATTAGATTGTTACATATTTGGACCCTAGAAATAGTAAAAAAGCTTTTTACTGCTTCGAATAAATGTTTTTCTTGGTTTTAGCCTGTTTCCTCGGTTTAAGCTTGTTTTGGGATCAAAGGGGTTTAAGTGTTGTCTAAACACTCCAAATTCATCCTGAACGCTTACAATTAGTCAAATACATTGGATTGTCACACATTCTGACCCTAGGAACAGTAACAAAGCTATTTACTGCTTCGAATCAATGTTTTCTCGGTTTTAGCCTGTTTCGGGACAAAATGGGTATAAGTGGTGTCTAAACACTCCAAATTCATTCTGAACTCTTACAATAAGTCAAATACATTGGATTGTCACACATTTTGACTTAAGAAACACAAACAAAGCTGTTTACTGATTCAAATTAATGTTTTCTCGGTTTTAGCCTGTTTTCTCGTTTTAAGCCTGTTTTGGGACAAAATGGGTATAAGTGTTGTCTAACCACTCCAAATTCAACCCGAACTCTTATAATTAGTCAAATGCATTAGATTGTTACATATTTGGACCCTTGAAAGAGTAAAAAAGCTTTTTACTGCTTCGAATCAATGTTTTTCTTGGTTTTAGCCTGTTTTCTCGGTTTAAGCTTGTTTTGGGATCAAAGGGGTTTAAGTGTTGTCTAAACACTCCAAATTCATCCCAAACTCTTACAATTAGTTAAATACGTTGGATTGTCACACATTCTGACCCTAGGAACAGTAACAAAGCTATTTAGTGCTTTGAATCAATGTTTTCTCGGTTTTAGCCTGTTTCGGGACAAAATGGGTATAAGTGGTGTCTAAACACTCCAAATTCATTCTGAACTCTTACAATAAGTCAAATACATTGGATTGTCACACATTTTGACTTAAGAAACACAAACAAAGCTGTTTACTTCTTCAAATTAATGTTTTCTCGGTTTTAGCCTGTTTTCTCGTTTTAAGCCTATTTTGGGACAAAATGGGTATAAGTGTTGTCTAACCACTCCAAATTCAACCCGAACTCTGATAATTAGTCAAATGCATTAGATTGTTACATATTTTGACCCTAGAAAGAGTAAAAAAGGTTTTTACTGCTTCGAATAAATGTTTTCTCTTGGTTTTAGCCTGTTTTCTCGGTTTCAGCTTGTTTTGGGACAAAACGGGTGTAAGTGTTGTCTAAACACTCCAAATTCATCCTGAACTCTTACAATTAGTCAAATACATTGGATTGTCACACATTCTGATCTAGATACAGTAACAAAGCTATTTACTGCTTCGAATCAATGTTTTCTCGGTTTTAGCCTGTTTCGGGACAAAATGGGTATAAGTGGTGTCTAAACACTCCAAATTCATTCTGAACTCTTACAATAAGTCAAATACATTGGATTGTCACACATTTTGACTTAAGAAACACAAACAAAGCTGTTTACTGCTTCAAATTAATGTTTTCTCGGTTTTAGCCTGTTTTCTCGTTTTAAGCCTGTTTTGGGACAAAATGGGTATAAGCGTTGTCTAACCACTCCAAATTCAACCTGAACTCTTATAATTAGTCAAATGCATTAGATTGTTACATATTTTGACCCTATAAAGAGTAACATAGCTTTTTACTGCTTTGCATCAATGTTCACTCTTGGTTTTAGCCTTTTTTCTCGGTTTAAGCTTGTTTTGGGATCAAAGGGGTTTAAGTGTTGTCTAAACACTCCAAATTCATCCCAAACTCTTACAATTAGTTAAATACATTGGATTGTCACACATTCTGACCCTAGGAACAGTAACAAAGCTGTTTAGTGCTTTGAATCAATGTTTTCTCAGTTTTAGTCTGTTTTGGGACAAAATCGGTATATGTGGTGTATAAACACTCCAAATTCATTCCGAACTCTTACAATAAGTCAAATACATTGGATTGTCACACATTTTGACCCAAGAAACACAAACAAAGCTGTTTACTGCTTCAAATTAATGTTTTCTCGGTTTTAGCCTCTTTTCTCGTTTTAAGCCTGTTTTGGGACAAAATGGGTACAAGTGTTGTCTAACCACTCCAAATTCAACCCGAACTCTTATAATTAGTCAAATGCATTAGATTGTTACATATTTTGACCCTATAAAGAGTAACATAGCTTTTTCTGCTTTGCATCAATGTTCACTCTTGGTTTTAGCCTTTTTTCTCGGTTTAAGCTTGTTTTGGGATCAAAGGGGTTTAAGTGTTGTCTAAACACTCCAAATTCATCCCAAACTCTTACAATTAGTTAAATACGTTGGATTGTCACACATTCTGACCCTAGGAACAGTAACAAAGCTGTTTAGTGCTTTGAATCAATGTTTTCTCAATTTTAGTCTGTTTTGGGACAAAATCGGTATATGTGGTGTATAAACACTCCAAATTCATTCCGAACTCATCCAATAAGTCAAATACATTGGATTGTCACACATTTTGACCCAAGAAACACAAACAAAGCTGTTTACTGCTTCAAATTAATGTTTTCTCGGTTTTAGCCTGTTTTCTCGTTTTAAGCCTGTTTTGGGACAAAATGGGTATAAGTGTTGTCTAACCACTCCAAATTCAACCCGAACTCTTATAATTAGTCAAATGCATTAGATTGTTACATATTTGGACCCTAGAAAGAGTAAAAAAGCTTTTTACTGCTTCGAATAAATGTTTTTCTTGGTTTTAGCCTGTTTTCTCGGTTTAAGCTTGTTTTGGGATCAAAGGGGTTTAAGTGTTGTCTAAACACTCCAAATTCATCATGAACTCTTACAATTAGTCAAATACATTGGATTGTCACACATTCTGACCCTAGATACAGTAACAAAGCTATTTACTGCTTCGAATCAATGTTTTCTCGGTTTTAGCCTGTTTCGGGACAAAATGGGTATAAGTGGTGTCTAAACACTCCAAATTCATTCTGAACTCTTACAATAAGTCAAATACATTGGATTGTCACACATTTTGACTTAAGAAACACAAACAAAGCTGTTTACTGCTTCAAATTAATGTTTTCTCGGTTTTAGCCTGTTTTCTCGTTTTAAGCCTGTTTTGGGACAAAATGGGTATAAGTGTTGTCTAACCACTCCAAATTCAACCCGAACTCTTATAATTAGTCAAATGCATTAGATTGTTACATATTTGGACCCTAGAAAGAGTAAAAAAGCGTTTTACTGCTTCGAATAAATGTTTTTCTTGGTTTTAGCCTGTTTTCTCGGTTTAAGCTTGTTTTGGGATCAAAGGGGTTTAAGTGTTGTCTAAACACTCCAAATTCATCCTGAACTCTTACAATTAGTCAAATACATTGGATTGTCACACATTCTGACCCTAGTAACAGTAACAAAGCTATTTACTGCTTCGAATCAATGTTTTCTCGGTTTTAGCCTGTTTTGGGACAAAATGGGTGTAAGTGGTGTCTAAACACTCCAAATTCATTCTGAACTTTTACAATAAATCAAATACATTGGATTGTCACACATTTTGACTTAAGAAACACAAACAAAGCTGTTTACTTCTTCAAATTAATGTTTTCTCGGTTTTAGCCTGTTTTCTCGTTTTAAGCCTGTTTTGGGACAAAATGGGTATAAGTGTTGTCTAACCACTCCAAATTCATCCCGAACTCTTATAATTAGTCAAATGCATTAGATTTTTACATATTTTGACCCTAGAAAGAGTAAAAAAGCTTTTTACTGCTTCGAATAAATGTTTTCTCTTGGTTTTAGCCTGTTTTCTCGGTTTAAGCTTGTTTTGGGACAAAACGGGTGTAAGTGTTGTCTAAACACTCTAAATTCATCCTGAACTCTTACAATTAGTCAAATACATTGGAATGTCACACATTCTGACCCTAGATACAGTAACAAAGCTATTTACTGCTTCGAATCAATGTTTTCTCGGTTTTAGCCTGTTTCGGGACAAAATGGGTATAAGTGGTGTCTAAACACTCCAAATTCATTCCGAACTCTTACAATAAGTCAAATACATTGGATTGTCACACATTTTGACCCAAGAAACACAAACAAAGCTGTTTACTGCTTCAAATTAATGTTTTCTCGGTTTTAGCCTGTTTTCTCGTTTTAAGCCTGTTTTGGGACAAAATGGGTATAAGTGTTGTCTAACCACTCCAAATTCAACCTGAACTCTTATAATTAGTCAGATGCATTAGATTGTTACATATTTTGACCCTATAAAGAGTAACATAGCTTTTTACTGCTTTGCATCAATGTTCACTCTTGGTTTTAGCCTTTTTTCTCGGTTTAAGCTTGTTTTGGGATCAAAGGGGTTTAAGTGTTGTCTAAACACTCCAAATTCATCCCAAACTCTTACAATTAGTTAAATACATTGGATTGTCATATTGACCATGTTACTTAAGACTTGGAGGTTGTCCGTACGGACGTCCGTACGATCGTCCTGATGGCCACCCTTAAGGTTGAGGCCTATTGAGAGAAATGAGAAGGCTTGGGGTTGGAAACAATACCAAGCCCATTAGAAGGATCTCGAAGAAGAATGTGACCGTTGGAGGATAAGAGTCACGAGATAGCTTCCCTTAGGGAGACAAGGTCACGTCGCTTTCTATCTTGGGATCGCTCCCTTCTCTCTCTTCATGTCTCTATCTACAAGTTGTCGAGTTGGTGGAATTGGTAACCTAGTTTTCATTCTATTTAAGGCCTTTGGCCGACATTGTAAAAGCTATTCTAATTCAAGCTCTCATTTTATCTCACATTCTCTCTAATTTGCTTCCGCATACTCAATTTAAACCAACATGGTATCAGAGCAAGTTTATTGATCCATGGTTCTATAAACTTTCTCCTCTTCTTTTTCTTGTTCTTATTTGATTCTACTTTGCATTCTCTACTCGTATACTACTCCTTTACTCTATTCTTCATTCTACTCACTCATTCGCGCTTCATTCTATCCGCTACTCTATCGTTTTTCTCGCTACTCTACCTAACAATGGACAACAACAAGCCTATTGTTACCCCGGTGGTGCTCAAAGGAGCAAACTACCTGTTGTGGAAAAGAACCACAAAGACCGCTCTCAGTGGCCGAGGACTTTGGATCCATGTAGAAACGGACCAACTCCCCAAGAAAGCCACTAAGGAGGACGGTAAAGAAGGAACGGAAGAAGACAAGGAGGCTGATCTCGAGAAGGAAGTCAAGTGGTTCCAAGAAGATCAGACCGTGCTTGCCATTCTCCAAAACTCGCTAGACGCACCGATTCTTGAAGCCTACTCGTACTGCGAGACGGCCAAAGAACTATGGGAGACGCTAGCGAATGTGTATGGGAACGTGACCAACTTGACTCGGGTATTTGAGGTCAAGAAGGCTATCAACGGTCTCCATCAAGAAGACTTGGAGTTTACCAAGCATTTTGGGAAGTTCCGGTCATTGTGGGCCGAGTTGGAGATGCTCCGGCCAAGTACTATCGATCCGGCCATCCTCAATGAACGAAAGGAGCAAGACAAGGTGTTTGGTCTCCTGCTCACTCTCAATCCGGCGTTCAATGACCTGATTAAGCACATCCTCCGTGGAGACAAGCTACCTACTCTTGAAGACGTGTGTTCTCAAGTGCAAAAGGAACAAGGTTCACTTGGTCTCTTTTGTGGAAAGGACGACTTGGCTACCGCGAACAAAGGAGTCTACAAGCAAGATGACCGGAAAACAATGGTGTGCGACCATTGCAAGAAGAAGGGACACATGAAGGACAAGTGCTGGATCCTTCACCCTCATCTCAAACCGGCTAAGTTCAAGGCGCATATCTCGCAAGAAGGACCAAGCGGCCAAGGTTTCGGTGCAGCAAACCAAGGCAACGCGGCGGCTACGGCCATGGCGGCTTCTCTTGGAGATCTTGTGAGGAAATCAGACCTGGAGGCCCTCATCAAGTCCATCGCAGCCCTAAAGGAATCTGGTATCACTTTCTTCGCTTCACAACCTAGTAAAACGCTTGTTGTAGACTCGGGTGCTTCTCATCACATGATAAGTAACCCGAGCCTTATACACAACATAAAGCCGACTGTGGGAAATGTGATTATTGCAAATGGGGATAGGATACCAGTTAAAGGTGTAGGAGATTTAAAGTTGTTTGATAAGAACTCAAAGGCCTTCTTTATGCCTACTTTTACTTCTAACCTATTATCGGTTAAGAGAGCTACAACCGATTTGAATTGTTATACCATATTTGGTCCTAACAGTGTGCATTTTCAGGATATTGAGACTGGCAAGATTCTTGGAGGTGGAGATGCTAAGGGAGATCTCTATGTCCTAGAGAAAAACTCATCAAGTTCACCTAATATGTTTTCTTTTAAATCGGACCTTAGTAGTATTTCAAGTGAAGTGTGGCATGCTAGACTAGGCCACCCTCACTCTAGAGCTTTTCAATTAATGTTGCCTAAATTTTCTTTTGATAGTTCAAGTTGTGAACCTTGTATTCTTGGCAAACATTGCAAATCGGTTTTCCCTAAATCTACTACCATTTATGAACATTGTTTTGACTTAGTACATTCTGATGTTTGGACCTCACCATGCCTATCTAGAGACAATAACAAGTATTTTGTGACTTTTATTGATGAAAAATCAAAATATACTTGGCTCACATTGTTACCATCTAAAGATAGGGTTTATGATGCATTTGTTAATTTTCAGAATTATGTTACTAATCATTTCAATGCAAAAATAAAGGTACTAAGATCAGATAATGGGGGAGAGTACATCAGTCATAGACTCAAAGATCATTTGTCCAAACACGGCATTCTACAACAAACGAGTTGTCCATATACGCCCCAACAGAATGGCGTGGCCGAGAGGAAGAACCGGCACCTTATGGAAGTGGCGAGGTCGATGATGTTCCAAACCAATGTCACCAAACGATTCTGGGGAGATGCTGTCATGACGGCTTGCTACTTGATTAATAGGACTCCTACCAAAGTTCTACAAGACAAATCTCCATATGAGGTACTCAATCAATTTAAACCATCTTTGGATCACTTACGCGTTTTCGGGTGTGTATGCTTTGTTTTGGTTCCAGGGGAACAAAGGACTAAGCTCGACGCCAAAAGCACCAAATGTATGTTCATTGGCTACTCGACAAGTCAGAAGGGCTATAAGTGCTATGATCCAGCTGCTGGCCGCCTACATATCTCTCGAGAAGTGCGGTTCCTTGAACACCAAGGATACTATGCGACAAAGGATTGGGACAGTCTCAAGGATCTCTCTCGGTCCAACTCTGATCGTTCGGCCAACCTACGGTTCCTCCTCGATCACCTCGGCATCACCACTCCATCAAGCCCGTCGAGCCATGCTCAGCCTACTCCGACCTCACATGAACCGGATGTACCCGCTATCTCACCCGTAGAAGAAGAAGTTCAAGAAAATGCCTCCGTGCCGCTTGTTCCTCCTCCGGCTGAACCATGTGCCGAGCCTACTCATGAGGACAATGATCATCTCGTGACCTCAACCGATGCTCTCCCACGGGAATCTATGGTTGCTCTTCCCCGGCGAAGTCAACGTCTAAAGTTTCATCCTTCGACATGGAAAGATAAGCGGGTCTACTACAACAATCAGGCCGTGGCCCATCCTATCCAAGCGGTGTGTTCACTTGACCTGGTTCCTCAGGAACACGCTGCCTTCCTCACCAAGATTGATGCTCAATTCGTTCCTCAAACCTATGATGAAGCCAAAGAGCACAAAGAGTGGCTAGCGGCGGTTGATGCTGAGACCGATGCTATGATCCGGAACCACACTTGGGACGAAGCGGATCTTCCCAAGGGAAAGAAGGTGGTCAGCTCAAAATGGGTCTTCACAATTAAGTACCTGAGCAATGGCGACGTGGAGCGCTATAAGGCTCGCCTTGTGGCTCGCGGTTTCACACAAACATACGGTACCGACTATACGGACACGTTTGCCCCGGTCGCCAAGCTGCACACCGTTCGTGTCGTTCTCTCCTTGGCTACAAACCTCTCGTGGGACCTTTGGCAGATGGACGTCAAGAATGCCTTCCTTCAGGGGGAGCTTGAAGAAGAAGTGTATATGCACCCACCTCCGGGCTTCGCACATCTTGTGGCTCCGGGCAAAGTTCTCCGCCTTCGCAAGGCCATCTACGGCCTCAAACAATCCCCTCGGGCGTGGTACCACAAACTCAGCTCGACACTTCGCACCAATGGTTTTCGACGCTCGGAAGCCGACCACACATTGTTCACTCTACGGACTGCCGGCGGTCGCGTCGTGGTGCTCGTCTATGTCGATGATATAATCATCACTGGCGATGACAAGGAAGGTATTTCCACTACCAAGACTCTCCTTCACTCAGCCTTTGACATCAAGGACCTCGGCGAACTGAAATATTTTCTTGGGATTGAAATCTCCCGATCGCCGGAAGGACTCTTTCTCTCCCAACGGAAGTACACGCTGGACTTGCTCAAGGAAACTGGTAAGCTGGGGGCTAAACCGGTCTCTACGCCACTAGAAGAAGGCTACCAGGTCAAGCGAAAGGGGGAGATGAAGACGTTACCGAACAAGTTGGCTGAGCCATATGAGGACGTGGGCAGATATAGGCGGCTGGTTGGGAAGCTGATTTACCTCACCATCACACGGCCGGATCTGTGCTATGCTGTGAACCAAGTAAGCCAGCACATGAAAGCACCAACAAACTTTGATTGGAACACTGTTGAGAGGATCCTATGCTATCTAAAGGGAAGCCCTGGCCGCGGCATTTGGATGGGAAAGAACAACAATACCGAGCTTGTTGGCTATTGCGACGCGGATTATGCGGGCGACACAACCGATAGAAGGTCTACAACAGGATACTGTACGTTTGTTGGTGGGAACCTAGTCACTTGGAAGTCGAAGAAACAGAAGGTGGTGTCTCAATCAAGTGCCGAGTCAGAATATAGGGCCATGAAGAAGCTCACAAACGAGCTAACTTGGCTCAAAGGTCTTCTCAAGGACCTTGGAGTGGAGATAGATGAACCCATCACTATGCACTGTGACAACAAGGCTGCAATACATATAGCAACCAACTCTGTTTTCCATGAGAGGACCAAGCATATCGAAGTAGACTGCCACACAGTGCGAGAGAAGATTGAAGAAGGGGTTGTCTTACCGTGTCACACGCCGAGCAAGGACCAACTGGCCGATATTTTCACAAAAGCCACTAGTCCACAGATTTGCGAGTATATCTCTAGCAAACTTGGACTAGTCGATCCTACACATCCATGAGAAGACTCCTCTAACCCGTGGAGAGCACACTCTTTTCCTTGATATGGTTTTGTCCCATGTGGTTTTCCATATTAAGGTTTTTAACGAGGTGGTCTTGTGCGGGTTCCAAGCTTAGCCGTTTCACTTGGCTAAGCTTGAGGGGGAGTATTGACCATGTTACTTAAGACTTGGAGGTTGTCCGTACGGACGTCCGTACGATCGTCCTGATGGCCACCCTTAAGGTTGAGGCCTATTGAGAGAAATGAGAAGGCTTGGGGTTGGAAACAATACCAAGCCCATTAGAAGGATCTCGAAGAAGAATGTGACCGTTGGAGGATAAGAGTCACGAGATAGCTTCCCTTAGGGAGACAAGGTCACGTCGCTTTCTATCTTGGGATCGCTCCCTTCTCTCTCTTCATGTCTCTATCTACAAGTTGTCGAGTTGGTGGAATTGGTAACCTAGTTTTCATTCTATTTAAGGCCTTTGGCCGACATTGTAAAAGCTATTCTAATTCAAGCTCTCATTTTATCTCACATTCTCTCTAATTTGCTTCCGCATACTCAATTTAAACCAACATGTCAAACATTCTGACCCTAGGAACAGTAACAAAGCTGTTTAGTGCTTTGAATCAATGTTTTCTCAGTTTTAGTCTGTTTTGGGACAAAATCGGTATATGTGGTGTATAAACACTCCAAATTCATTCCGAACTCTTACAATAAGTCAAATACATTAGATTGTCACACATTTTGACCCAAGAAACACAAACAAAGCTGTTTACTGCTTCAAATTAATGTTTTCTCGGTTTTAGCCTGTTTTCTCGTTTTAAGCCTATTTTGGGACAAAATGGGTACAAGTGTTGTCTAACCACTCCAAATTCAACCCGAACTCTTATAATTAGTCAAATGCATTAGATTGTTACATATTTTGACCCTATAAAGAGTAACATAGCTTTTTCTGCTTTGCATCAATGTTCACTCTTGGTTTTAGCCTTTTTTCTCGGTTTAAGCTTGTTTTGGGATCAAAGGGGTTTAAGTGTTGTCTAAACACTCCAAATTCATCCCAAACTCTTACAATTAGTTAAATACGTTGGATTGTCACACATTCTGACCCTAGGAACAGTAACAAAGCTGTTTAGTGCTTTGAATCAATGTTTTCTCAATTTTAGTCTGTTTTGGGACAAAATCGGTATATGTGGTGTATAAACACTCCAAATTCATTCCGAACTCATCCAATAAGTCAAATACATTGGATTGTCACACATTTTGACCCAAGAAACACAAACAAAGCTGTTTACTGCTTCAAATTAATGTTTTCTCGGTTTTAGCCTGTTTTCTCGTTTTAAGCCTGTTTTGGGACAAAATGGGTATAAGTGTTGTCTAACCACTCCAAATTCAACCCGAACTCTTATAATTAGTCAAATGCATTAGATTGTTACATATTTGGACCCTAGAAAGAGTAAAAAAGCTTTTTACTGCTTCGAATAAATGTTTTTCTTGGTTTTAGCCTGTTTTCTCGGTTTAAGCTTGTTTTGGGATCAAAGGGGTTTAAGTGTTGTCTAAACACTCCAAATTCATCATGAACTCTTACAATTAGTCAAATACATTGGATTGTCACACATTCTGACCCTAGATACAGTAACAAAGCTATTTACTGCTTCGAATCAATGTTTTCTCGGTTTTAGCCTGTTTCGGGACAAAATGGGTATAAGTGGTGTCTAAACACTCCAAATTCATTCTGAACTCTTACAATAAGTCAAATACATTGGATTGTCACACATTTTGACTTAAGAAACACAAACAAAGCTGTTTACTGCTTCAAATTAATGTTTTCTCGGTTTTAGCCTGTTTTCTCGTTTTAAGCCTGTTTTGGGACAAAATGGGTATAAGTGTTGTCTAACCACTCCAAATTCAACCCGAACTCTTATAATTAGTCAAATGCATTAGATTGTTACATATTTGGACCCTAGAAAGAGTAAAAAAGCGTTTTACTGCTTCGAATAAATGTTTTTCTTGGTTTTAGCCTGTTTTCTCGGTTTAAGCTTGTTTTGGGATCAAAGGGGTTTAAGTGTTGTCTAAACACTCCAAATTCATCCTGAACTCTTACAATTAGTCAAATACATTGGATTGTCACACATTCTGACCCTAGTAACAGTAACAAAGCTATTTACTGCTTCGAATCAATGTTTTCTCGGTTTTAGCCTGTTTTGGGACAAAATGGGTGTAAGTGGTGTCTAAACACTCCAAATTCATTCTGAACTTTTACAATAAATCAAATACATTGGATTGTCACACATTTTGACTTAAGAAACACAAACAAAGCTGTTTACTTCTTCAAATTAATGTTTTCTCGGTTTTAGCCTGTTTTCTCGTTTTAAGCCTGTTTTGGGACAAAATGGGTATAAGTGTTGTCTAACCACTCCAAATTCATCCCGAACTCTTATAATTAGTCAAATGCATTAGATTTTTACATATTTTGACCCTAGAAAGAGTAAAAAAGCTTTTTACTGCTTCGAATAAATGTTTTCTCTTGGTTTTAGCCTGTTTTCTCGGTTTAAGCTTGTTTTGGGACAAAACGGGTGTAAGTGTTGTCTAAACACTCCATATTCATCCTGAACTCTTACAATTAGTCAAATACATTGGATTGTCACACATTCTGACCCTAGATACAGTAACAAAGCTATTTACTGCTTCGAATCAATGTTTTCTCGGTTTTAGCCTGTTTCGGGACAAAATGGGTATAAGTGGTGTCTAAACACTCCAAATTCATTCTGAACTCTTACAATAAGTCAAATACATTGGATTGTCACACATTTTGACTTAAGAAACACAAACAAAGCTGTTTACTGCTTCAAATTAATGTTTTCTCGGTTTTAGCCTGTTTTCTCGTTTTAAGCCTGTTTTGGGACAAAATGGGTATAAGTGTTGTCTAACCACTCCAAATTCATCCCGAACTCTTATAATTAGTCAAATGCATTAGATTTTTACATATTTTGACCCTAGAAAGAGTAAAAAAGCTTTTTACTGCTTCGAATAAATGTTTTCTCTTGGTTTTAGCCTGTTTTCTCGGTTTAAGCTTGTTTTGGGACAAAACGGGTGTAAGTGTTGTCTAAACACTCCATATTCATCCTGAACTCTTACAATTAGTCAAATACATTGGATTGTCACACATTCTGACCCTAGATACAGTAACAAAGCTATTTACTGCTTCGAATCAATGTTTTCTCGGTTTTAGCCTGTTTCGGGACAAAATGGGTATAAGTGGTGTCTAAACACTCCAAATTCATTCTGAACTCTTACAATAAGTCAAATACATTGGATTGTCACACATTTTGACTTAAGAAACACAAACAAAGCTGTTTACTGCTTCAAATTAATGTTTTCTCGGTTTTAGCCTGTTTTCTCGTTTTAAGCCTGTTTTGGGACAAAATGGGTATAAGTGTTGTCTAACCACTCCAAATTCAACCCGAACTCTTATAATTAGTCAAATGCATTAGATTGTTACATATTTGGACCCTAGAAAGAGTAAAAAAGCTTTTTACTGCTTCGAATAAATGTTTTTCTTGGTTTTAGCCTGTTTTCTCGGTTTAAGCTTGTTTTGGGATCAAAGGGGTTTAAGTGTTGTCTAAACACTCCAAATTCATCATGAACTCTTACAATTAGTCAAATACATTGGATTGTCACACATTCTGACCCTAGATACAGTAACAAAGCTATTTACTGCTTCGAATCAATGTTTTCTCGGTTTTAGCCTGTTTCGGGACAAAATGGGTATAAGTGGTGTCTAAACACTCCAAATTCATTCTGAACTCTTACAATAAGTCAAATACATTGGATTGTCACACATTTTGACTTAAGAAACACAAACAAAGCTGTTTACTGCTTCAAATTAATGTTTTCTCGGTTTTAGCCTGTTTTCTCGTTTTAAGCCTGTTTTGGGACAAAATGGGTATAAGTGTTGTCTAACCACTCCAAATTCAACCCGAACTCTTATAATTAGTCAAATGCATTAGATTGTTACATATTTGGACCCTAGAAAGAGTAAAAAAGCGTTTTACTGCTTCGAATAAATGTTTTTCTTGGTTTTAGCCTGTTTTCTCGGTTTAAGCTTGTTTTGGGATCAAAGGGGTTTAAGTGTTGTCTAAACACTCCAAATTCATCCTGAACTCTTACAATTAGTCAAATACATTGGATTGTCACACATTCTGACCCTAGTAACAGTAACAAAGCTATTTACTGCTTCGAATCAATGTTTTCTCGGTTTTAGCCTGTTTCGGGACAAAATGGGTGTAAGTGGTGTCTAAACACTCCAAATTCATTCTGAACTTTTACAATAAATCAAATACATTGGATTGTCACACATTTTGACTTAAGAAACACAAACAAAGCTGTTTACATCTTCAAATTAATGTTTTCTCGGTTTTAGCCTGTTTTCTCGTTTTAAGCCTGTTTTGGGACAAAATGGGTATAAGTGTTGTCTAACCACTCCAAATTCATCCCGAACTCTTATAATTAGTCAAATGCATTAGATTTTTACATATTTTGACCCTAGAAAGAGTAAAAAAGCTTTTTACTGCTTCGAATAAATGTTTTCTCTTGGTTTTAGCCTGTTTTCTCGGTTTAAGCTTGTTTTGGGACAAAACGGGTGTAAGTGTTGTCTAAACACTCCAAATTCATCCTGAACTCTTACAATTAGTCAAATACATTGGAATGTCACACATTCTGACCCTAGATACAGTAACAAAGCTATTTACTGCTTCGAATCAATGTTTTCTCGGTTTTAGCCTGTTTCGGGACAAAATGGGTATAAGTGGTGTCTAAACACTCCAAATTCATTCCGAACTCTTACAATAAGTCAAATACATTGGATTGTCACACATTTTGACCCAAGAAACACAAACAAAGCTGTTTACTGCTTCAAATTAATGTTTTCTCGGTTTTAGCCTGTTTTCTCGTTTTAAGCCTGTTTTGGGACAAAATGGGTATAAGTGTTGTCTAACCACTCCAAATTCAACCTGAACTCTTATAATTAGTCAAATGCATTAGATTGTTACATATTTTGACCCTATAAAGAGTAACATAGCTTTTTACTGCTTTGCATCAATGTTCACTCTTGGTTTTAGCCTTTTTTCTCGGTTTAAACTTGTTTTGGGATCAAAGGGGTTTAAGTGTTGTTTAAACACTCCAAATTCATCCCAAACTCTTACAATTAGTTAAATACATTGGATTGTCCCACATTCTGACCCTAGGAACAGTAACAAAGCTGTTTAGTGCTTTGAATCAATGTTCTCAGTTTTAGTTTGTTTTGGGACAAAATCGGTATATGTGGTGTATACCCACTCCAAATTCATTCCGAACTCATCCAATAAGTCAAATACATTGGATTGTCACACATTTTGACCCAAGAAACACAAACAAAGCTGTTTACTGCTTCAAATTAATGTTTTCTCGGTTTTAGCCTGTTTTCTCGTTTTAAGCCTATTTTGGGACAAAATGGGTATAAGTGTTGTCTAACCACTCCAAATTCAACCCGAACTCTTATAATTAGTCAAATGCATTAGATTTTTACATATTTGGACCCTAGAAAGAGTAAAAAAGCTTTTTACTGCTTCGAATAAATGTTTTTCTTGGTTTTAGCCTGTTTTCTCGGTTTAAGCTTGTTTTGGGATCAAAGGGGTTTAAGTGTTGTCTAAACACTCCAAATTCATCCCAAACTCTTACAATTAGTTAAATACATTGGATTGTCCTACATTCTGACCCTAGGAACAGTAACAAAGCTGGTTAGTGCTTTGAATCAATGTTTTCTCAGTTTTAGTCTGTTTTGGGACAAAATCGGTATATGTGGTGTATAAACACTCCAAATTCATTCCGAACTCATACAATAAGTCAAATACATTGGATTGTCACACATTTTGACCCAAGAAACACAAACAAAGCTGTTTACTGCTTCAAATTAATGTTTTCTCGGTGTTAGCCTGTTTTCTCGTTTTAAGCCTGTTTTGGGACAAAATGGGTATAAGTGTTGTCTAACCACTCCAAATTCAACCCGAACTCTTATAATTAGTCAAATGCATTAGATTGTTACATATTTTGACCCTAGAAAGAGTAAAAAACCTTTTAATTCTTCGAATAAATGTTGTCTCTTGGTTTTAGCCTGTTTTCTCGGTTTAAGCTTGTTTTGGGATAAAACGGGTGTAAGTGTTGTCTAAACACTCCAAATTCATCCCAACCTCTTACAATTAGTCAAATACATTGGATTTTCACACATTCTGACCCTAGTAACAGTAAGAAAGCTGTTTAGTGCTTAGAATCAATGTTTTCTCAGTTTAAGCTTGTTTTGGGATCAAAGGGGTTTAAGTGTTGTCTAAACACTCCAAATTCATCATGAACTCTTACAATTAGTCAAATACATTGGATTGTCACACATTCTGACCCTAGATACAGTAACAAAGCTATTTACTGCTTCGAATCAATGTTTTCTCGGTTTTAGCCTGTTTCGGGACAAAATGGGTATAAGTGGTGTCTAAACACTCCAAATTCATTCTGAACTCTTACAATATGTCAAATACATTGGATTGTCACACATTTTGACTTAAGAGACACAAACAAAGCTGTTTACTGCTTCAAATTAATGTTTTCTCGGTTTTAGCCTGTTTTCTCGTTTTAAGCCTGTTTTGGGACAAAATGGGTATAAGTGTTGTCTAACCACTCCAAATTCAACCCGAACTCTTATAATTAGTCAAATGCATTAGATTGTTACATATTTGGACCCTAGAAAGAGTAAAAAAGCTTTTTACTGCTTCGAATAAATGTTTTTCTTGGTTTTAGCCTGTTTTCTCGGTTTAAGCTTGTTTTGGGATCAAAGGGGTTTAAGTGTTGTCTAAACACTCCAAATTCATCCTGAACTCTTACAATTAGTCAAATACATTGGATTGTCACACATTCTGACCCTAGTAACAGTAACAAAGCTATTTACTGCTTCGAATAAATGTTTTCTCGGTTGAAGCCTGTTTCGGGACAAAATGGGTGTAAGTGGTGTCTAAACACTCCAAATTCATTCTGAACTTTTACAATAAATCAAATACATTGGATTGTCACACATTTTGACTTAAGAAACACAAACAAAGCTGTTTACTTCTTCAAATTAATGTTTTCTCGGTTTTAGCCTGTTTTCTCGTTTTAAGCCTGTTTTGGGACAAAATGGGTATAAGTGTTGTCTAACCACTCCAAATTCAACCCGAACTCTTATAATTAGTCAAATACATTAGATTGTTACATATTTGGACCCTAGAAAGAGTAAAAAAGCTTTTTACTGCTTCGAATAAATGTTTTTCTTGGTTTTAGCCTGTTTTCTCGGTTTAAGCTTGTTTTGGGATCAAAGGGGTTTAAGTGTTGTCTAAACACTCCAAATTCATCATGAACTCTTACAATTAGTCAAATACATTGGATTGTCACACATTCTGACCCTAGATACAGTAACAAAGCTATTTACTGCTTCGAATCAATGTTTTCTCGGTTTTAGCCTGTTTCGGGACAAAATGGGTATAAGTGGTGTCTAAACACTCCAAATTCATTCTGAACTCTTACAATAAGTCAAATACATTGGATTGTCACACATTTTGACTTAAGAAACACAAACAAAGCTGTTTACTGCTTCAAATTAATGTTTTCTCGGTTTTAGCCTGTTTTCTCGTTTTAAGCCTGTTTTGGGACAAAATGGGTATAAGTGTTGTCTAACCACTCCAAATTCAACCGGAACTCTTATAATTAGTCAAATGCATTAGATTGTTACATATTTGGACCCTAGAAAGAGTAAAAAAGCGTTTTACTGCTTCGAATAAATGTTTTTCTTGGTTTTAGCCTGTTTTCTCGGTTTAAGCTTGTTTTGGGATCAAAGGGGTTTAAGTGTTGTCTAAACACTCCAAATTCATCCTGAACTCTTACAATTAGTCAAATATATTGGATTGTCACACATTCTGACCCTAGTAACAGTAACAAAGCTATTTACTGCTTCGAATCAATGTTTTCTCGGTTTTAGCCTGTTTTGGGACAAAATGGGTGTAAGTGGTGTCTAAACACTCCAAATTCATTCTGAACTTTTACAATAAATCAAATACATTGGATTGTCACACATTTTGACTTAAGAAACACAAACAAAGCTTTTTATGTCTTCAAATTAATGTTTTCTCGGTTTTAGCCTGTTTTCTCGTTTTAAGCCTGTTTTGGGACAAAATGGGTATAAGTGTTGTCTAACCACTCCAAATTCATCCCGAACTCTTATAATTAGTCAAATGCATTAGATTTTTACATATTTTGACCCTAGAAAGAGTAAAAAAGCTTTTTACTGCTTCGAATAAATGTTTTTTCTTGGTTTTAGCCTGTTTTCTCGGTTTAAGCTTGTTTTGGGACAAAACGGGTGTAAGTGTTGTCTAAACACTCCAAATTCATCCTGAACTCTTACAATTAGTCAAATACATTGGATTGTCACACATTCTGACCCTAGATACAGTAACAAAGCTATTTACTGCTTCGAATCAATGTTTTCTCGGTTTTAGCCTGTTTCGGGACAAAATGGGTATAAGTGGTGTCTAAACACTCCAAATTCATTCTGAACTCTTACAATAAGTCAAATACATTGGATTGTCACACATTTTGACTTAAGAAACACAAACAAAGCTGTTTACTGCTTCAAATTAATGTTTTCTCGGTTTTAGCCTGTTTTCTCGTTTTAAGCCTGTTTTGGGACAAAATGGGTATAAGTGTTGTCTAACCACTCCAAATTCAACCCGAACTCTTATAATTAGTCAAATGCATTAGATTGTTACATATTTGGACCCTAGAAAGAGTAAAAAAGCGTTTTACTGCTTCGAATAAATGTTTTTCTTGGTTTTAGCCTGTTTTCTCGGTTTAAGCTTGTTTTGGGATCAAAGGGGTTTAAGTGTTGTCTAAACACTCCAAATTCATCCTGAACTCTTACAATTAGTCAAATACATTGGATTGTCACACATTCTGACCCTAGTAACAGTAACAAAGCTATTTACTGCTTCGAATCAATGTTTTCTCGGTTTTAGCCTGTTTTGGGACAAAATGGGTGTAAGTGGTGTCTAAACACTCCAAATTCATTCTGAACTTTTACAATAAATCAAATACATTGGATTGTCACACATTTTGACTTAAGAAACACAAACAAAGCTGTTTACTTCTTCAAATTAATGTTTTCTCGGTTTTAGCCTGTTTTCTCGTTTTAAGCCTATTTTGGGACAAAATGGGTATAAGTGTTGTCTAACCACTCCAAATTCATCCCGAACTCTTATAATTAGTCAAATGCATTAGATTTTTACATATTTTGACCCTAGAAAGAGTAAAAAAGCTTTTTACTGCTTCGAATAAATGTTTTCTCTTCGTTTTAGCCTGTTTTCTCGGTTTAAGCTTGTTTTGGGACAAAACGGGTGTAAGTGTTGTCTAAACACTCCAAATTCATCCTGAACTCTTACAATTAGTCAAATACATTGGAATGTCACACATTCTGACCCTAGATACAGTAACAAAGCTATTTAGTGCTTCGAATCAATGTTTTCTCGGTTTTAGCCTGTTTCGGGACAAAATGGGTATAAGTGGTGTCTAAACACTCCAAATTCATTCCGAACTCTT
Organism: Camelina sativa; assembly: GCF_030686135.1. Taxonomy (NCBI): domain Eukaryota; kingdom Viridiplantae; phylum Streptophyta; class Magnoliopsida; order Brassicales; family Brassicaceae; genus Camelina; species Camelina sativa. Next base: position 22,379,504 of record NC_141890.1, on the reverse strand, counting down.
ACAATAAGTCAAATACATTGGATTGTCACACATTTTGACCCAAGAAACACAAACAAAGCTGTTTACTGCTTCAAATTAATGTTTTCTCGGTTTTAGCCTGTTTTCTCGTTTTAAGCCTGTTTTGGGACAAAATGGGTATAAGTGTTGTCTAACCACTCCAAATTCAACCTGAACTCTTATAATTAGTCAAATGCATTAGATTGTTACATATTTTGACCCTATAAATGTAAGACTTTGTAGAATAAAGAAGAGAATCAAGAGAATGGATATAGGTTTCGGTAGACAAAGAGAATGAGGAAGGAGAAAAGATTAGGTTTTCTTATTCCATGAGAAGCAATAATACAAGGTGGCTATGAGCCTATTTAAGGAAACACAAACTAGGGCTACACCCTTGACCGAGACACACAAGTGGGATAGGGACATTAGGAGAGAGACACACTACATCCCAAGGTGAAAGCGACAGCCCATCCTTACCAAACATGTGACTATTTCCTTCCCTTCTCTCTAACGGTTATAATGTGCTTCTCGATCCTTCTAGTGGGCTTCAGGCCTCCTCTCCATTCCTTATCACTAGAAGATTCGGCCATTTCACCACACTTGTACGGACAGCCCATATTCAACACTCGTACGGACGGCCATGGCTGCCTTAGGCTTATTCTTTTGATCAATACTCCCCCTCAAGCTTAGCCTAATGAAATGGCTAAGCTTGGAACCCGTGAAGCAGCACCTCATTAAAAACCTTGACTTAGAAAACCTCATGGGACAAAACCAAGTCAAGGGAAAAAGAGTGTGCTGTCCACGGATTAGAGAAGCTTGATCATGGCCGCGTAATGTCTACAAGTCCAAGTTTGCTATAGATGTGATCACAAACCTTGGAGCTTGCAGACTTGGTGAAGATGTCAGCTAGCTGATCTTGACTCCTTGTGTGGCATGGTAACACCACTCCTTCTTCAATCTTCTCTCTCACCTTGTGGCAATCGCTTTCTATGTGCTTGGTCCTCTCATGAAAGACCGAGTTTGTGGCAATGTGGATGGCCGCTTCATTGTCGCAATGCATGGTCATGGGCTGCTTTGTTTCGATGCCTAAGTCCTTGAGTAGACCCTTCAGCCATGTCATCTCGTTAGTGAGCTTCCTCATAGCTCTATACTCGGCCTCGGCGCTAGAGCATGAAACCACCTTTTGTTTCTTAGACCTCCATGTAACCATGTTGCCTCCAACGAACGTGCAGTACCCAGTAGTGGATCTTCTATCCAGCGTGTCGCCATTGTAATCCGCATCACAGTAGCCAACAATCTCGGTGTTGTCATTCTTGCCCATCCAAATACCTTGACCCGGACTGCCCTTGAGATAGCTTAGGATCCTCTCGACTTGACTCCATTGGTACTTGCTTGGTGCCTTCATATGTTGGCTAACCTGATTCACAGCATAACATATGTCAGGTCGTGTGATAGTAAGGTATATTAGCTTACCTACAAGCCGGCGGTAGCGTGTGACGTCTAAGAATGGCTCGTCCATTGGTTCCTTAGGTCGGCCTTCTTTTTCCCGTAAGCTCTCCCCCTTTCGCTTGAGCTGGTAGTCGTCATCAAGTGGCGTAGCGACCGGAGACACACCAAGCTTGCCAGTCTCCTCTAACAAGTCAAGAGTGTACTTGCGTTGTGAGAGGAAGAGTCCTTCCGGTGAGCGACAAATTTCAATACCAAGAAAGTATTTGAGTTCCCCAAGGTCCTTGATGTCAAATGCCGACTTGAGGGAGTCCTTGGTGTCCTGAATGGCCGCCTTATCATCACCAGTCACGATGATGTCGTCGACGTATATGAGCACCACCACCCAACCAATAGAGGTGCGACGTGTGAAGAGAGTATGATCAGCCTCCGATCGCTTAAAACCATAAGTCTTGAGAGTAGAGCTTAGTTTGTGGTACCAAGCTCGTGGGGACTGCTTAAGGCCATAGATGGCCTTACGTAGCCTCAAGACTTTTCCGGGTGTAACCATGTCTTCAAGGCCGGGAGGAGGCGTCATGTACACTTCTTCATCAAGTTCACCTTGAAGAAAGGCGTTCTTCACATCCATCTGCCATAAGTCCCATGATAGGTTGACAGCAAGAGACAGCACAACCCGAACCGTATGGAGCTTGGCCACGGGTGCAAAGGTGTCCGTGTAGTCCGCACCATAGGTTTGGGTGAAGCCACGGGCCACTAACCGGGCTTTATGCCGTTCAATGTCACCATTGCTCAAATACTTTATGGTGAACACCCATTTGGAGCTAACTGCCCGCTTGCCTTGAGGAAGATCCGATTCGTCCCACGTATGATTCCGGATCATGGCGCCGGTTTCATCCTTGACCGCATCTAACCAAACCTGATGCTCCTTGGCTTCATCATATGTCTGCGGGATCCAATTGGCGTCAACTTGGCCAAAGAAAGCTTGGTGATCAGCAGGTAACAGCTCAAGGGAACAAACGGACTGGATGGGATGAGCGACGGCTTGACTGTTGTAATATACACGCTTGTTCTTCCAAGTGGAGGGGTCAGATCGAGGTCTGGTGCTCCGACGCAGGACTGGTGCAGGAGGTGGATCCGTCCTAGGCAACTCCGTTGACGTACCGTCCGTAAGAACCGTCTCCGTGTTTTCCTCGGTAGGAGCCGCTGCCGGAGCATGTGTGTCCGGTGTAGGGCCAGGAACAGGAACACCGGCTATGGGTAGGCCAGACTCAAGGGACACACTATCTTGGGCTGAAACATTGTTATTCGTATCTCCTTGGTCAGACCCACCGTCGGTAGGAGTTTGGCGTAGCATAGGCTGCACGACACCCGTTGGTGGAGACGGGTTGCCAAGGTGATCAAGAAGGAACCTTAGACTTGAAGCTCGGTCATTAGGTGAGTGAGAGAGGTCTTTAAGGTTGTTCCAGTCCTTCTTGTCATAGTAGCCCACATTCTCTAGGAACCGGACATCTCGGGAGACATATAGACGACTTGTGGCCGGATCATAACATTTGTACCCCTTTTGTGTGGTAGAGTAGCCAATGAACATGCACTTTGTACTCTTGGCATCCAGCTTACTCCTTTGTTCTCCTGGTACTAACACAAAACAAACACAACCAAAAACGCGTAAGTGATCAAGGGATGGTTTAAATTTGTTTAGTACTTCAAATGGAGATAAGTCATGAAGAACTCGGGTTGGTGTCCGGTTGATGAGATAGCATGCAGTCATCACAGCATCACCCCAATATCGTTTGGGAACACTAGAGTGGAACATGATTGCCCGCGCCACTTCCATGAGATGCCGGTTCTTTCTCTCGGCCACACCATTTTGTTGTGGCGTGTAGGGACAACTAGTTTGATGGAGAATGCCATGCTTGGAGAGATGTTCTTTGAACTTGCAACTTGTGTATTCTCCACCATTATCAGACCTAAGTACCTTAAGTTTTGCATTAAAATGATTAGTCACATAGTTTTGAAAGTTGACAAAGGCATCAAACACTCTATCTTTAGAAGGCAATAAGGTAATCCAAGTATATTTTGATTTTTCATCAATAAAAGTCACAAAATACTTGTTATTATCTCTAGATAGGCATGGTGAAGTCCAAACATCTGAGTGAACTAAATCAAAACAATTTTCATAAATAGTAGTTGACTTAGGAAAGATAGACTTGCAATGTTTTCCAAGAATACAAGGTTCACAAGTAGAATTATCAAAAGAAATATTAGGAAACATTAGTCCTAAAGCACGCGAATGAGGGTGGCCTAGCCTAGCATGCCACACCATATTCGAATCAACAACAAAACAAGACTTAATAGAAGATAAATTTGGATCGGTTTTCTCTAGGACATAGAGATCTCCACTCCCTTGCCCTTCTCCAAGAACCTTTCCAGTCTCAATATCCTGAAAATGAACACTGTTAGGACCAAAAATTGCATAACAATTCAAATCATTTGTGGCCCTCTTAACCGATAGAAGATTGGAGGTAAATGTAGGCATAAAGAAAGCTTTTGAGGTTTTATCAAAAAGTTTCAAGTCCCCTATCCCTTTTACTGGTATTTGATCTCCATTAGCAATAACAACATTCCCTAAAGCCGGTTTTATGTTGTCAATTAACCTAGGGTTGCTAATCATATGATGTGAAGCCCCCGAGTCAATAACAAGCGATTTACTAGGCTTAGAGGTAAAGAAAGAGATACCAGACTCCTTGAGTGAGGCAATGGAGCGGATGAGAGCCTCAAGGTCTGACTTCCTCACCACATCTCCATAGGCTGCGGTCATGGCCACCTCATCTCCCTGCTTTGATGATCCGGCTCCCTTGTCGCTAACCGCTTCCTTTGAGAAGTTGGCTTTGAACTTGGCCGGCTTGAGATGAGGATGGAGAACCCAGCATTTGTCTTTCAGGTGGCCCCGCTTCTTGCAGTGGTCGCATACCCACACCTTCCTCTCCTCTTGCTTGTACACTCCTTTGTTGGCCGTAGCAAGCTCCCCCTTACCGCTAAACAAATCAAGAGATCCTTGTTCTTTCTGAATTTGGGAGCAAATATCTTCAAAGGAGGGAAGCTTCTCTGCCCTTAGGATGTGCTTCAAGAGGTCATTGAAGGATGGGTTCAAGGTAAGGAGGAGTCCAAAGATCTTGTCTTGCTCCTTCCTTTCGTTTAGCACACTCGCCTCAAGTGTACTTGGCCGCAACATGTCAAGCTCGGACCATAGTGCACGGAACTTACCAAGATGCTTAGTGAACTCCACATCATCTTGGTTAAGGTCGTTTATGGCCTTCTTGACCTCAAAGACTCTAGTCATGTTAGAGACATTACCATACACGCCTTTAAGTGTTTCCCACAGTTCCTTGGCCGTCTCGCAGTATGAGTAGGCCTCAAGGATAGGCGTGTCCAGAGAGTTTTGGAGAACAGATAGGACAACTTGGTCTTCTTGGAACCATTTGGCCTTCCTCTCGCTCTCTTCCTCCGCTTCCGCCTCAGAAGCATCTTCTTCTTTGGGGTTTTGCTTTGGGACATAGTCGGACTCGACATGACTCCAAAGGCCACGACCTCCAAGGGCGGTTCTTGTGGTTCTTGTCCACAGCAAGTAGTTTGTCCCCTTTAGGACAATCGGTGAAACGATGGGCTTGGCGTTTTCCATGGTCGGATTTCTATGGACCGATGGATAAAGCTTTTACCCGGAGAATAAACAAAAGAATGCGAGTGAGAAGAAAAGAAGGAAAGGAGACTAGAGAATAGAAACAAGTAGAAGAATGAGATTAGACTGTAGAGAATCGAACAACTTGCTCTGATACCATGTAAGACTTTGTAGAATAAAGAAGAGAATCAAGAGAATGGATATAGGTTTCGGTAGACAAAGAGAATGAGGAAGGAGAAAAGATTAGGTTTTCTTATTCCATGAGAAGCAATAATACAAGGTGGCTATGAGCCTATTTAAGGAAACACAAACTAGGGCTACACCCTTGACCGAGACACACAAGTGGGATAGGGACATTAGGAGAGAGACACACTACATCCCAAGGTGAAAGCGACAGCCCATCCTTACCAAACATGTGACTATTTCCTTCCCTTCTCTCTAACGGTTATAATGTGCTTCTCGATCCTTCTAGTGGGCTTCAGGCCTCCTCTCCATTCCTTATCACTAGAAGATTCGGCCATTTCACCACACTTGTACGGACAGCCCATATTCAACACTCGTACGGACGGCCATGGCTGCCTTAGGCTTATTCTTTTGATCAATAATAAAGAGTAACATAGCTTTTTACTGCTTTGCATCAATGTTCACTCTTGGTTTTAGCCTTTTTTCTCGGTTTAAACTTGTTTTGGGATCAAAGGGGTTTAAGTGTTGTCTAAACACTCCAAATTCATCCCAAACTCTTACAATTAGTTAAATACATTGGATTGTCCTACATTCTGACCCTAGGAACAGTAACAAAGCTGGTTAGTGCTTTGAATCAATGTTTTCTCAGTTTTAGTCTGTTTTGGGACAAAATCGGTATATGTGGTGTATAAACACTCCAAATTCATTCCGAACTCATACAATAAGTCAAATACATTGGATTGTCACACATTTTGACCCAAGAAACACAAACAAAGCTGTTTACTGCTTCAAATTAATGTTTTCTCGGTGTTAGCCTGTTTTCTCGTTTTAAGCCTGTTTTGGGACAAAATGGGTATAAGTGTTGTCTAACCACTCCAAATTCAACCCGAACTCTTATAATTAGTCAAATGCATTAGATTGTTACATATTTTGACCCTAGAAAGAGTAAAAAACCTTTTAATTCTTCGAATAAATGTTGTCTCTTGGTTTTAGCCTGTTTTCTCGGTTTAAGCTTGTTTTGGGATAAAACGGGTGTAAGTGTTGTCTAAACACTCCAAATTCATCCCAACCTCTTACAATTAGTCAAATACATTGGATTTTCACACATTCTGACCCTAGTAACAGTAAGAAAGCTGTTTAGTGCTTAGAATCAATGTTTTCTCAGTTTAAGCTTGTTTTGGGATCAAAGGGGTTTAAGTGTTGTCTAAACACTCCAAATTCATCATGAACTCTTACAATTAGTCAAATACATTGGATTGTCACACATTCTGACCCTAGATACAGTAACAAAGCTATTTACTGCTTCGAATCAATGTTTTCTCGGTTTTAGCCTGTTTCGGGACAAAATGGGTATAAGTGGTGTCTAAACACTCCAAATTCATTCTGAACTCTTACAATATGTCAAATACATTGGATTGTCACACATTTTGACTTAAGAGACACAAACAAAGCTGTTTACTGCTTCAAATTAATGTTTTCTCGGTTTTAGCCTGTTTTCTCGTTTTAAGCCTGTTTTGGGACAAAATGGGTATAAGTGTTGTCTAACCACTCCAAATTCAACCCGAACTCTTATAATTAGTCAAATGCATTAGATTGTTACATATTTGGACCCTAGAAAGAGTAAAAAAGCTTTTTACTGCTTCGAATAAATGTTTTTCTTGGTTTTAGCCTGTTTTCTCGGTTTAAGCTTGTTTTGGGATCAAAGGGGTTTAAGTGTTGTCTAAACACTCCAAATTCATCCTGAACTCTTACAATTAGTCAAATACATTGGATTGTCACACATTCTGACCCTAGTAACAGTAACAAAGCTATTTACTGCTTCGAATCAATGTTTTCTCGGTTGAAGCCTGTTTCGGGACAAAATGGGTGTAAGTGGTGTCTAAACACTCCAAATTCATTCTGAACTTTTACAATAAATCAAATACATTGGATTGTCACACATTTTGACTTAAGAAACACAAACAAAGCTGTTTACTTCTTCAAATTAATGTTTTCTCGGTTTTAGCCTGTTTTCTCGTTTTAAGCCTGTTTTGGGACAAAATGGGTATAAGTGTTGTCTAACCACTCCAAATTCAACCCGAACTCTTATAATTAGTCAAATACATTAGATTGTTACATATTTGGACCCTAGAAAGAGTAAAAAAGCTTTTTACTGCTTCGAATAAATGTTTTTCTTGGTTTTAGCCTGTTTTCTCGGTTTAAGCTTGTTTTGGGATCAAAGGGGTTTAAGTGTTGTCTAAACACTCCAAATTCATCATGAACTCTTACAATTAGTCAAATACATTGGATTGTCACACATTCTGACCCTAGATACAGTAACAAAGCTATTTACTGCTTCGAATCAATGTTTTCTCGGTTTTAGCCTGTTTCGGGACAAAATGGGTATAAGTGGTGTCTAAACACTCCAAATTCATTCTGAACTCTTACAATAAGTCAAATACATTGGATTGTCACACATTTTGACTTAAGAAACACAAACAAAGCTGTTTACTGCTTCAAATTAATGTTTTCTCGGTTTTAGCCTGTTTTCTCGTTTTAAGCCTGTTTTGGGACAAAATGGGTATAAGTGTTGTCTAACCACTCCAAATTCAACCCGAACTCTTATAATTAGTCAAATGCATTAGATTGTTACATATTTGGACCCTAGAAAGAGTAAAAAAGCGTTTTACTGCTTCGAATAAATGTTTTTCTTGGTTTTAGCCTGTTTTCTCGGTTTAAGCTTGTTTTGGGATCAAAGGGGTTTAAGTGTTGTCTAAACACTCCAAATTCATCCTGAACTCTTACAATTAGTCAAATATATTGGATTGTCACACATTCTGACCCTAGTAACAGTAACAAAGCTATTTACTGCTTCGAATCAATGTTTTCTCGGTTTTAGCCTGTTTTGGGACAAAATGGGTGTAAGTGGTGTCTAAACACTCCAAATTCATTCTGAACTTTTACAATAAATCAAATACATTGGATTGTCACACATTTTGACTTAAGAAACACAAACAAAGCTTTTTATGTCTTCAAATTAATGTTTTCTCGGTTTTAGCCTGTTTTCTCGTTTTAAGCCTGTTTTGGGACAAAATGGGTATAAGTGTTGTCTAACCACTCCAAATTCATCCCGAACTCTTATAATTAGTCAAATGCATTAGATTTTTACATATTTTGACCCTAGAAAGAGTAAAAAAGCTTTTTACTGCTTCGAATAAATGTTTTCTCTTGGTTTTAGCCTGTTTTCTCGGTTTAAGCTTGTTTTGGGACAAAACGGGTGTAAGTGTTGTCTAAACACTCCAAATTCATCCTGAACTCTTACAATTAGTCAAATACATTGGATTGTCACACATTCTGACCCTAGATACAGTAAAAAAGCTATTTACTGCTTCGAATCAATGTTTTCTCGGTTTTAGCCTGTTTCGGGACAAAATGGGTATAAGTGGTGTCTAAACACTCCAAATTCATTCTGAACTCTTACAATAAGTCAAATACATTGGATTGTCACACATTTTGACTTAAGAAACACAAACAAAGCTGTTTACTGCTTCAAATTAATGTTTTCTCGGTTTTAGCCTGTTTTCTCGTTTTAAGCCTGTTTTGGGACAAAATGGGTATAAGTGTTGTCTAACCACTCCAAATTCATCCCGAACTCTTATAATTAGTCAAATGCATTAGATTTTTACATATTTTGACCCTAGAAAGAGTAAAAAAGCTTTTTACTGCTTCGAATAAATGTTTTCTCTTGGTTTTATCCTGTTTTCTCGGTTTAAGCTTGTTTTGGGACAAAACGGGTGTAAGTGTTGTCTAAACACTCCAAATTCATCCTGAACTCTTACAATTAGTCAAATACATTGGAATGTCACACATTCTGACCCTAGATACAGTAACAAAGCTATTTACTGCTTCGAATCAATGTTTTCTCGGTTTTAGCCTGTTTCGGGACAAAATGGGTATAAGTGGTGTCTAAACACTCCAAATTCATTCCGAACTCTTACAATAAGTCAAATACATTGGATTGTCACACATTTTGACCCAAGAAACACAAACAAAGCTGTTTACTGCTTCAAATTAATGTTTTCTCGGTTTTAGCCTGTTTTCTCGTTTTAAGCCTGTTTTGGGACAAAATGGGTATAAGTGTTGTCTAACCACTCCAAATTCAACCTGAACTCTTATAATTAGTCAAATGCATTAGATTGTTACATATTTTGACCTATAAAGAATAACATAGCTTTTTACTGCTTTGAATCAATATTCACTCTTGGTTTTAGCCTTTTTTCTCGGTTTAAGCTTGTTTTGGGATCAAAGGGGTTTAAGTGTTGTCTAAACACTCCAAATTCATCCTGAACTCTTACAATTAGTCAAATACATTGGATTGTCACACATTCTGACCCTAGTAACAGTAACAAAGCTATTTACTGCTTCGAATCAATGTTTTCTCGGTTTTAGCCTGTTTCGGGACAAAATGGGTGTAAGTGGTGTCTAAACACTCCAAATTCATTCTGAACTTTTACAATAAATCAAATACATTGGATTGTCACACATTTTGACTTAAGAAACACAAACAAAGCTGTTTACATCTTCAAATTAATGTTTTCTCGGTTTTAGCCTGTTTTCTCGTTTTAAGCCTGTTTTGGGACAAAATGGGTATAAGTGTTGTCTAACCACTCCAAATTCATCCCGAACTCTTATAATTAGTCAAATGCATTAGATTTTTACATATTTTGACCCTAGAAAGAGTAAAAAAGCTTTTTACTGCTTCGAATAAATGTTTTCTCTTGGTTTTAGCCTGTTTTCTCGGTTTAAGCTTGTTTTGGGACAAAACGGGTGTAAGTGTTGTCTAAACACTCCAAATTCATCCTGAACTCTTACAATTAGTCAAATACATTGGATTGTCACACATTCTGACCCTAGATACAGTAACAAAGCTATTTACTGCTTCGAATCAATGTTTTCTCGGTTTTAGCCTGTTTCGGGACAAAATGGGTATAAGTGGTGTCTAAACACTCCAAATTCATTCTGAACTCTTACAATAAGTCAAATACATTGGATTGTCACACATTTTGACTTAAGAAACACAAACAAAGCTGTTTACTGCTTCAAATTAATGTTTTCTCGGTTTTAGCCTGTTTTCTCGTTTTAAGCCTGTTTTGGGACAAAATGGGTATAAGTGTTGTCTAACCAGTCCAAATTCAACCGGAACTCTTATAATTAGTCAAATGCATTAGATTGTTACATATTTTGACCTATAAAGAATAACATAGCTTTTTACTGCTTTGAATCAATATTCACTCTTGGTTTTAGCCTTTTTTCTCGGTTTAAGCTTGTTTTGGGATCAAAGGGGTTTAAGTGTTGTCTAAACACTCCAAATTCATCCTGAACTCTTACAATTAGTCAAATACATTGGATTGTCACACATTCTGACCCTAGTAACAGTAACAAAGCTATTTACTGCTTCGAATCAATGTTTTCTCGGTTTTAGCCTGTTTCGGGACAAAATGGGTGTAAGTGGTGTCTAAACACTCCAAATTCATTCTGAACTTTTACAATAAATCAAATACATTGGATTGTCACACATTTTGACTTAAGAAACACAAACAAAGCTGTTTACATCTTCAAATTAATGTTTTCTCGGTTTTAGCCTGTTTTCTCGTTTTAAGCCTGTTTTGGGACAAAATGGGTATAAGTGTTGTCTAACCACTCCAAATTCATCCCGAACTCTTATAATTAGTCAAATGCATTAGATTTTTACATATTTTGACCCTAGAAAGAGTAAAAAAGCTTTTTACTGCTTCGAATAAATGTTTTCTCTTGGTTTTAGCCTGTTTTCTCGGTTTAAGCTTGTTTTGGGACAAAACGGGTGTAAGTGTTGTCTAAACACTCCAAATTCATCCTGAACTCTTACAATTAGTCAAATACATTGGAATGTCACACATTCTGACCCTAGATACAGTAACAAAGCTATTTACTGCTTTGAATCAATGTTTTCTCGGTTTTAGCCTGTTTCGGGACAAAATGGGTATAAGTGGTGTCTAAACACTCCAAATTCATTCCGAACTCTTACAATAAGTCAAATACATTGGATTGTCACACATTTTGACCCAAGAAACACAAACAAAGCTGTTTACTGCTTCAAATTAATGTTTTCTCGGTTTTAGCCTGTTTTCTCGTTTTAAGCCTGTTTTGGGACAAAATGGGTATAAGTGTTGTCTAACCACTCCAAATTCAACCCGAACTCTTATAATTAGTCAAATGCATTAGATTTTTACATATTTGGACCCTAGAAAGACTAAAAAAGCTTTTTACTGCTTCGAATAAATGTTTTTCTTGGTTTTAGCCTGTTTTCTCGGTTTAAGCTTGTTTTGGGATCAAAGGGGTTTAAGTGTTGTCTAAACACTCCAAATTCATCCCAAACTCTTACAATTAGTTAAATACATTGGATTGTCCTACATTCTGACCCTAGGAACAGTAACAAAGCTGGTTAGTGCTTTGAATCAATGTTTTCTCAGTTTTAGTCTGTTTTGGGACAAAATCGGTATATGTGGTGTATAAACACTCCAAATTCATTCCGAACTCATACAATAAGTCAAATACATTGGATTGTCACACATTTTGACCCAAGAAACACAAACAAAGCTGTTTACTGCTTCAAATTAATGTTTTCTCGGTTTTAGCCTGTTTTCTCGTTTTAAGCCTGTTTTGGGACAAAATGGGTATAAGTGTTGTCTAACCAATCCAAATTCAACCTGAACTCTTATAATTAGTCAAATGCATTAGATTGTTACATATTTTGACCCTAGAAAGAGTAAAAAACCTTTTAATTCTTCGAATAAATGTTGTCTCTTGGTTTTAGCCTGTTTTCTCGGTTTAAGCTTGTTTTGGGATAAAACGGGTGTAAGTGTTGTCTAAACACTCCAAATTCATCCCAACCTCTTACAATTAGTCAAATACATTGGATTTTCACACATTCTGACCCTAGTAACAGTAAGAAAGCTGTTTAGTGCTTAGAATCAATGTTTTCTCAGTTTTAGCCTGTTTCGGGACAAAATCGGTATATGTGGTATATAAACACTCCAAATTCATTCCGAACTCTTACAATAAGTCAAATACATTGGATTGTCACACCTTTTGACCCAAGAAACACAAACAAAGCTGTTTACTGCTTCAAATTAATGTTTTCTCGGTTTTAGCCTGTTTTCTCGTTTTAAACCTGTTTTGGGACAAAATGGGTATAAGTGTTGTCTAACCACTCCAAATTCAACCCGAACTCTTATAATTAGTCAAATGCATTAGATTGTTACATATTTTGACCCTGGAAAGAGTAAAAAAGCTTTTTACTGCTTCGAATAAATGTTTTCTCTTGGTTTTAGCCTGTTTTCTCGGTTTAAGCTTGTTTTGGAACAAAACGGGTGTAAGTGTTGTCTAAACACTCCAAATTCATCCTGAACTCTTACAATTAGTCAAATATATTGGATTGTCACATATTCTGACCCTAGATACACTAACAAAGCTGTTTAGTGCTTCGAATCAATATTTTCTCGATTTTAGCCTGTTTCGGGACAAAATCGTTATATTTGGTGTATAAACACTCCAAATTCATTCCGAGCTCTTACAATAAGTCAAATACATTGGATTGTCACACATTTTGACCCAAGAAACGCAAACAAAGCTGTTTACTGCTTCAAATTAATGTTTTCTCGGTTTTAGCCTGTTTTCTCGTTTTAAGCCTGTTTTGGGACAAAATGGGTATAAGTGTTGTCTAACCACTCCAAATTCAACCTGAACTCTTATAATTAGTCAAATGCATTAGATTGTTACATATTTTGACCCTATAAAGAGTAACATAGCTTTTTACTGCTTTGAATCAATGTTCACTCTTGGTTTTAGCCTTTTTTCTCGGTTTAAGCTTGTTTTGAGATCAAAGGGGTTTAAGTGTTGTCTAAACACTCCAAATTCATCCCAAACTCTTACAATTAGTTAAATACATTGGATTGTCACACATTCTGACCCTAGGAACAGTAACAAATCTGTTTAGTGCTTTGAATCAATGTTTTCTCAGTTTTAGTCTGTTTTGGGACAAAATCGGTATATGTGGTGTATAAACACTCCAAATTCATTCCGAACTCATACAATAAGTCAAATACATTGGATTGTCACACATTTTGACCCAAGAAACACAAAAAAAGCTGTTTACTGCTTCAAATTAATGTTTTCTCGGTTTTAGCCTGTTTTCTCGTTTTAAGTCTGTTTTGGGACAAAATGGGTCTAAGTGTTGTCTAACCACTCCAAATTCAACCGGAATTCTTATAATTAGTCAAATGCATTAGATTGTTACATATTTTGACCCTAGAAAGAGTACAAAAGTGTTGGGATTTATGAGACAAAGCTCACAAGAGAGGGTAGACAAACACTTGGTGAATGAATCCCCCTTTACCCACAACAAACTAACTCATTCTCAAGGGGAAGAAGAGAACATCAACTTGTGATGAACTCCTCATAAACTAGGCTAGATAGAACCCAAATACTAGAGAGTAAGCGGATCCTATCAAGGAGAAGCACTAGTTTGAGACTTATCCTTGTTCTAGTAACACAACACTAAGAGTTTGTGTACTTAGGAGAGGAGGATTAAGAATCAGTAATCTAGGCTATATGAAAGAGTAAATAAGAAGACTTTAGGTGAGATTTGGGAAGAGAATAGGCTGCCTTAAGGGCAGCCTCTAACCGATTCCCTAAACTATCTACATTGAAGATGATAGCATAAACATAAGTAAAAGAGGGAAAACGTTTCTCTTCTTATTAGATTGTTGTATTGTGTTACAAAATGAGAGATTACAATGCTTAATATAGGAGAACAAATGTATATGGCCGTTTGAGATAAATGAGAGGTGAGAGTGACATATAGCCGTTGGTGCACAAGTGGGTGTATGGTGAAAGGGACAGCTCCTTCCCTTGGTTGTCTCATTCTTCACCAACCAAGGTCTCACATGCTTCCTTCCTTCCCTTCTTTTCCCTTTGTGAGACATTTAACTTCTTCTTGGGCCTCTTCTTCTTATAAGGCCTTTACTTCACAATTCTTCTCACATTGCTCTTATGGCCTTGCTGACCACTCTCATTGTTCTCACGGCCCATATGGCCTTACTGGCCACTCTTATTGTGCTCACGGCCTTACTGGCCGCTCCCACACCACTCATGGCCTTACCGGCCACTCTCTTCTTCCTTGTGCAGCTCGGCCTCACCGGCCTCCCTCTCTCTTCTCCTTCTTATATACTAATACTCCCCCGCACGTTTGATCTGCAGGGCACCATGGGGACCAAAGATCAAGCGTGGACACGTGAGGACTACCTCATTAAAAACCTTAACAAAGAAAACCACTTGGGAGAAAACTTTGTTAAGTAAAAAGAGTGTAGTCTCCACGGTCCTTGATGTCGCATTGATCTTGGTTTGTCAAGAACCAGCTCTCTTTCTCTTTAAGCCTTTGAACCGCTACACTTCCTTAGCCCTCCTTGCCTTTAGCACATTCCTTATGATCTCCATCCTTGTTCCTTTAGAATTCCTTTGAGGCTCTCATAGTCTCCTTTACCCTTAAACAAGTGATAAAGAAGAAAAGAATAAGTGTTTGCTATGAGGAATATCAAAGAAAATTTCTAAAAGTGTGACAATTTAAGAAGAATCATATTAAAGACTAAAGACTAGTAATGAAGCTAAGGTAATGAATTTATGAATTAAAATAGAGAAGAGTTTAGAGCACAGCCTTTATGGTGTTTTGATGGATAGGAGGGAGAGAGTTGATCACTGTTGCGGTTTGGAATTCCTCCTTGAGACCGCTCCTCTAACCATGGTTTTAAACCCGGTCAGTTTTATTTGTCAGACTGACACATGCCCACTGAATCGGACATAACTTTCGAACGGCTGCTCGGATTGGTATGATTCCACTTCCACTGGCAAGATGACTCTGTGGTCTCGAACTTTAATGAATAACGCGGAAGCCGAATCGCAGTGGAAGGGTTTCGTCCGAGTCGATCTTTGAGACGCTTCGGCTGAGCTTTAAGTAAAGACTTTTGCTTGTGGCCGAGCAGAATCTGTGAGGTACGGTCTGAAGTCACTTGATCTCCCCCGTAACCTTTACTTGATGATGGGCTGAAACCTCATCACCTCAGTTGAAGCCTTGTGCATCACCGTTCTTGTGCACATCCAATCAACAGTTGAAACCTTGTGCATCACCTTTCCTAAAGACCATTGTGCACATCCGATCAACAACTTGGCACTAACACACATGCTCTTGGACTGATTCATCACCTTCCACCAGCTTAACAAAGACTTGGTGGCCCTTGGTTCTAACTCCAGGCATTGTGCTGCGCTCTTACATGGCTATCTTGTAGCCTTCAACCTCGCCACTTCTTCTCCTTGAGATAGTGAGCGAGCTCCACACAATCTTCAATGCTGAAACTGAAACCAAAAATCAATGGAACAGATTCTAAACAAGAGATTGTTAGAGATTAGAGTATAGAGAATATTACTGAAATTAAATAGAGAATTTAGAGAATTAATAAGAGTATATATGGAGAATAGAAAGTGAGAGTATAAGGGAGAGTATTGGCGGTAGTATAAGATGAATGGAGAGTAGAATAGAGAATCTGCTCAAGAGTTCTTATGGACAGAGTTTAACTCTGTTTTCTTGAGTTGAAAGAAGCTTTGACAGCCAAGAACATCCAAGAAGACAATCTCTTTTGGTGCTTTAATGGCTGAAACACAATGGACCTTATGGAAAATTAGTTTCTCCAAAGGTTTAACAACAAAACTCCTTGTAGAATCACTTAAACAAGTGTTCTTCAAGAGATTAAGGCTTTAGATCCACGAAGATAACATATAGAAGATGTTTTTCGTGGTCCCAAGCAAAGAAGAAACAACAAAAGCCTTTGGAACAGCCTATTGTCCAACGGTTAAAAGAATGCATCTTGGACCAACTTGAATCTATTTGACCAAGCGGGCTCTACATGCTAAAATAAAGTCTCTCTCTTCCTCAAACTCGAACCTGGACACACCATATGACCAGAAACAAAGCTTTCTCAACCTTGAGAAGAAGAAGAAGTGATTTAGTAATTAAACTTTAAAGGAAATTTAACAAAAGCAAAATTAAACCTTTAAAGGAAAATTAACTAAATCTTAAGAGAATCCTAGGAAAAATCCTAAGGATTTCGTGGCTCTATACAAGCCTAAAAACACGTGAATCCTTACCAAGAACAAGAACAATTTGCTCCTTGGTTCATCACCACCTCAATTTAAACCCAAGCTTTTACCCAATCGGTGAAGCCTAAGGATGAGGTTTTAAAATCGATTTCTTTCACACACTTGGTCTATGAACTCTACAAAGACCCAAGACCAAGCTTACTCAACATTGAGCTGCTAGAGAATCGATTTAACAACAAAAGCAAAATTAAAGTTTTTAAAGAAACTAAGCTAAGCGATTTAACACCTAGGCTAGGATTAAAACTTTAATTAAGCTAACTCCTAAGAGAACCAACTTGAGAACGAGTTTGAGTCACCAAGAACAGAGCCTGCTCTGATACCATGTTGGGATTTATGAGACAAAGCTCACAAGAGAGGGTAGACAAACACTTGGTGAATGAATCCCCCTTTACCCACAACAAACTAACTCATTCTCAAGGGGAAGAAGAGAACATCAACTTGTGATGAACTCCTCATAAACTAGGCTAGATAGAACCCAAATACTAGAGAGTAAGCGGATCCTATCAAGGAGAAGCACTAGTTTGAGACTTATCCTTGTTCTAGTAACACAACACTAAGAGTTTGTGTACTTAGGAGAGGAGGATTAAGAATCAGTAATCTAGGCTATATGAAAGAGTAAATAAGAAGACTTTAGGTGAGATTTGGGAAGAGAATAGGCTGCCTTAAGGGCAGCCTCTAACCGATTCCCTAAACTATCTACATTGAAGATGATAGCATAAACATAAGTAAAAGAGGGAAAACGTTTCTCTTCTTATTAGATTGTTGTATTGTGTTACAAAATGAGAGATTACAATGCTTAATATAGGAGAACAAATGTATATGGCCGTTTGAGATAAATGAGAGGTGAGAGTGACATATAGCCGTTGGTGCACAAGTGGGTGTATGGTGAAAGGGACAGCTCCTTCCCTTGGTTGTCTCATTCTTCACCAACCAAGGTCTCACATGCTTCCTTCCTTCCCTTCTTTTCCCTTTGTGAGACATTTAACTTCTTCTTGGGCCTCTTCTTCTTATAAGGCCTTTACTTCACAATTCTTCTCACATTGCTCTTATGGCCTTGCTGACCACTCTCATTGTTCTCACGGCCCATATGGCCTTACTGGCCACTCTTATTGTGCTCACGGCCTTACTGGCCGCTCCCACACCACTCATGGCCTTACCGGCCACTCTCTTCTTCCTTGTGCAGCTTGGCCTCACCGGCCTCCCTCTCTCTTCTCCTTCTTATATACTAATAAAAAGCTTTTTACTGCTTCGAATAAATGTTTTCTCTTGGTTTTAGCCTGTTTTCTCGGTTTAAGCTTGTTTTGGAACAAAACGGGTGTAAGTGTTGTCTAAACACTCCAAATTCATCCTGAACTCTTACAATTAGTCAAATATATTGGATTGTCACATATGCTGACCCTAGATACACTAACAAAGCTGTTTAGTGCTTCGAATCAATATTTTCTCGGTTTTAGCCTGTTTCGGGACAAAATCGTTATATTTGGTGTATAAACACTCCAAATTCATTCCGAGCTCTTACAATAAGTCAAATACATTGGATTGTCACACATTTTGACCCAAGAAACGCAAACAAAGCTGTTTACTGCTTCAAATTAATGTTTTCTCGGTTTTAGCCTGTTTTCTCGTTTTAAGTCTGTTTTGGGACAAAATGGGTCTAAGTGTTGTCTAACCACTCCAAATTCAACCCGAACTCTTATAATTAGTCAAATGCATTAGATTGTTACATATTTTGACGCTATAAAGAGTAACATAGCTTTTTACTGCTTTGAATCAATGTTCACTCTTGGTTTTAGCCTTTTTCTCGGTTTAAGCTTGTTTTGGGATCAAAGGGGTTTAAGTGTTGTCTAAACACTCCAAATTCATCCCAAACTCTTACAATTAGTTAAATACATTGGATTTTCACACATTCTGACCCTAGGAACAGTAACAAAGCTGTTTAGTGCTTTGAATCAATGTTTTCTCAGTTTTAGTCTGTTTTGGGACAAAATCGGTATATGTGGTTGATAAACACTCCAAATTCATTCCGAACTCATACAATAAGTCAAATACATTGGATTGTCACACATTTTGACCCAAGAAACACAAAAAAAGCTGTTTACTGCTTCAAATTAATGTTTTCTCGGTTTTAGCCTGTTTTCTCGTTTTAAGCCTGTTTTGGGACAAAATGGGTCTAAGTGTTGTCTAACCACTCCAAATTCAACCCGAATTCTTATAATTAGTCAAATGCATTAGATTATTACATATTTTGACCCTAGAAAGAGTACAAAAGCTTTTTACTGCTTCGAATAAATGTTTTCTCTTGGTTTTAGCCTGTTTTCTCGGTTTAAGCTTGTTTTGGAACAAAACGGGTGTAAGTGTTGTCTAAACACTCCAAATTCATCCTGAACTCTTACAATTAGTCAAATATATTGGATTGTCACATATTCTGACCCTAGATACACTAACAAAGCTGTTTAGTGCTTCGAATCAATATTTTCTCGGTTTTAGCCTGTTTCGGGACAAAATCGTTATATTTGGTGTATAAACACTCCAAATTCATTCCGAGCTCTTACAATAAGTCAAATACATTGGATTGTCACACATTTTGACCCAAGAAAC
Organism: Camelina sativa; assembly: GCF_030686135.1. Lineage (NCBI taxonomy): Eukaryota > Viridiplantae > Streptophyta > Magnoliopsida > Brassicales > Brassicaceae > Camelina > Camelina sativa. The sequence continues at coordinate 22,360,378 of NC_141890.1, read as the reverse complement.
GCAAACAAAGCTGTTTACTGCTTCAAATTAATGTTTTCTCGGTTTTAGCCTGTTTTCTCGTTTTAAGCCTGTTTTGGGACAAAATGGGTATAAGTGTTGTCTAACCACTCCAAATTCAACCTGAACTCTTATAATTAGTCAAATGCATTAGATTGTTACATATTTTGACCCTAGAAAGAGTAAAAAACATTTTTAATTCTTCGAATAAATGTTTTCTTTTGCTTTTAGCCTGTTTTCTCGGTTTAAGCTTGTTTTAGGATCAAAGGGGTTTAAGTGTTGTCTAAACACTCCAAATTCATCCCAACCTCTTACAATTAGTCAAATACATTGGATTTTCACACATTCTGACCCTAGTAACAGTAACAAAGCTGTTTAGTGCTTAGAATCAATGTTTTCTCGGTTTTAGCCTGTTTCGGGACAAAATCGGTATATGTGGTGTATAAACACTCCAAATTCATTCCGAACTCTTACAATAAGTCAAATACATTGGATTGTCACACATTTTTACCCAAGAAACACAAACAAAGCTGTTTACTGCTTCAAATTAATGTTTTCTCGGTTTTAGCCTGTTTTCGCGTTTTAAGCCTGTTTTGGGACTAAATGGGTATAAGTGTTGTCTAACCACTCCAAATTCAACCCGAATTCTTATAATTAGTCAAATGCATTAGATTGTTACATATTTTGACCCTAGAAAGAGTACAAAAGCTTTTTACTGCTTCGAATGAATGTTTTCTCTTGGTTTTAGCCTGTTTTCTCGGTTTAAGCTTGTTTTGGGACAAAACGGGTGTAAGTGTTGTCTAAACACTCCAAATTCATCCTGAACTCTTACAATTAGTCAAATATATTGGATTGTCACATATTCTGACCCTAGATACACTAACAAAGCTGTTTAGTGCTTCGAATCAATATTTTCTCGGTTTTAGCCTGTTTCGGGACAAAATCGTTATATTTGGTGTATAAACACTCCAAATTCATTCCGAGCTCTTACAATACGTCAAATACATTGGATTGTCACACATTTTGACCCAAGAAACGCAAACAAAGCTGTTTACTGCTTCAAATTAATGTTTTCTCGGTTTTAGCCTGTTTTCTCGTTTTAAGCCTGTTTTGGGACAAAATGGGTCTAAGTGTTGTCTAACCACTCCAAATTCAACCCGAACTCTTATAATTAGTCAAATGCATTAGATTGTTACATATTTTGAACCTAGAAAGAGTAAAAAACCTTTTAATTCTTCGAATAAATGTTTTCTCTTGGTTTTAGCCTGTTTTCTCGGTTTAAGCTTGTTTTGGGATAAAACGGGTGTAAGTGTTGTCTAAACACTCCAAATTCATCCCAACCTCTTACAATTAGTCAAATACATTGGATTTTCACACATTCTGACCCAAGTAACAGTAACAAAGCTGTTTAGTGCTTAGAATCAATGTTTTCTCGGTTTTAGCCTGTTTCGGGACAAAATCGGTATATGTGGTGTATAAACACTCCAAATTCATTCCGAACTCTTACAATAAGTCAAATACATTGGATTGTCACACATTTTTACCCAAGAAACATAAACAAAGCTGTTTACTGCTTCAAATTAATGTTTTCTCGGTTTTAGCCTGTTTTCGCGTTTTAAGCCTGTTTTGGGACTAAATGGGTATAAGTGTTGTCTAACCACTCCAAATTCAACCCGAATTCTTATAATTAGTCAAATACATTAGATTGTTACATATTTTGACCCTAGAAAGAGTACAAAAGCGTTTTTACTGCTTCGAATGAATGTTTTCTCTTGGTTTTAGCCTGTTTTCTCGGTTTAAGCTTGTTTTGGGACAAAACGGGTGTAAGTGTTGTCTAAACACTCCAAATTCATCCTGAACTCTTACAATTAGTCAAATATATTGGATTGTCACACATTCTGACCCTAGATACAGTAACAAAGCTGTTTAGTGCTTCGAATCAATATTTTCTCGGTTTTAGCCTGTTTTGGGACAAAATCGTTATATTTGGTGTATAAACACTCCAAATTCATTCCGAGCTCTTACAATAAGTCAAATACATTGGATTGTCACACATTTTGACCCAAGAAACACAAACAAACCTGTTTACTGCTTCAAATTAATGTTTTCTCGGTTTTAGCCTGTTTTCTCGTTTTAAGCCTGTTTTGGGACAAAATGGGTATAAGTGTTGTCTAACCACTCCAAATTCAACCTGAACTATTATAATTAGTCAAATGCATTAGATTGTTACATATTTTGACGCTATAAAGAGTAACATAGCTTTTTACTGCTTTGAATCAATGTTCACTCTTGGTTTTAGCCTTTTTCTCGGTTTAAGCTTGTTTTGGGATCAAAGGGGTTTAAGTGTTGTCTAAACACTCCAAATTCATCCCAAACTCTTACAATTAGTTAAATACATTGGATTGTCACACATTCTGACCCTAGGAACAGTAACAAAGCTGTTTAGTGCTTTGAATCAATGTTTTCTCAGTTTTAGTCTGTTTTGGGACAAAATCGGTATATGTGGTGTATAAACACTCCAAATTCATTCCGAACTCATAGAATAAGTCAAATACATTGGATTGTCACACATTTTGACCCAAGAAACACAAAAAAAGCTGTTTACTGCTTCAAATTAATGTTTTCTCGGTTTTAGCCTGTTTTCTCGTTTTAAGCCTGTTTTGGGACAAAATGGGTCTAAGTGTTGTCTAACCACTCCAAATTCAACCCGAATTCTTATAATTAGTCAAATGCATTAGATTGTTACATATTTTGACCCTAGAAAGAGTACAAAAGCTTTTTACTGCTTCGAATAAATGTTTTCTCTTGGTTTTAGCCTGTTTTCTCGGTTTAAGCTTGTTTTGGAACAAAACGGGTGTAAGTGTTGTCTAAACACTCCAAATTCATCCTGAACTCTTACAATTAGTCAAATATATTGGATTGTCACATATTCTGACCCTAGATACACTAACAAAGCTGTTTAGTGCTTCGAATCAATATTTTCTCGGTTTTAGCCTGTTTCGGGACAAAATCGTTATATTTGGTGTATAAACACTCCAAATTCATTCCGAGCTCTTACAATAAGTCAAATACATTGGATTGTCACACATTTTGACCCAAGAAACGCAAACAAAGCTGTTTACTGCTTCAAAATAATGTTTTCTCGGTTTTAGCCTGTTTTCTCGTTTTAAGCCTGTTTTGGGACAAAATGGGTATAAGTGTTGTCTAACCACTCCAAATTCAACCTGAACTCTTATAATTAGTCAAATGCATTAGATTGTTACATATTTTGACCCTAGAAAGAGTAAAAAACATTTTTAATTCTTCGAATAAATGTTTTCTTTTGCTTTTAGCCTGTTTTCTCGGTTTAAGCTTGTTTTAGGATCAAAGGGGTTTAAGTTGTTGGGATTTATGAGACAAAGCTCATAAGAGAGGGTAGACAAACACTTGGTGAATGAATCCCCCTTTACCCACAACAAACTAACTCATTATCAAGGGGGAGGAGAGGACATCAACTTGTGATGAACTCCCCATAATCTAGGCTTAGTAAAGAGTAAATAAGAAGAGTTTAGGTGGGATTTGATAAGAGAATAGGCTGCCTTAAGGGCAGCCCCTAACCGCTAATCCTAAACTCTCTACATTGTTAATATGAAACAAGAACACAAGTATAGAGAGGAAATCGGTTTCTCTTCTATTGAATAATATGTTGTTATGTGTTATATTGAAGTGAATTACAACTTAATATAGGGAATACAATGCTTATGACCGTTAGAGAGAGGAAGAGAGTGTTGATAGGGACATTCTCTCGATTTGGTGAAGGTGATAGTGACATCCTTCCCTTCCTTGCACATGTGATTCTTTTCTTGTGACCGTTAGGTTCTTCCTCCTTGAAAGCGACTTCCTTCCTTCCTTTGGCATCTTCTTCCTTTGGCAGCTTCTTGATCACATGGTGGGCCGAGTCTTCCTTCTTCTCATCACTCACACTCGGCCTCATTCCTTCCTTCTTTCCTTTGTGAGACTTCCTCTTGGGCTTCTTCTTCTTATAAGGCCTTTGCCCTTCTCATTGCACTTATGGCCTTCTCTTATTCTTCATTCAGCCCACATGGCCTTACTCATTGTATTCACGGCCTAACCGGCCGTTCTCATGCCATTCATGGCCTCACGGCCACTCTTCTTGGTGCACACGGCCTTACCGGCCGTTCTTCTTGTGTTGGCAGCCTCACCGGCCACTTCTCTTCTTCTTCTATGGTTCGGCCTTACCGGCCTCTTCTCTCTTCTCTTCCTTACATTCTAATATAAGTGTTGTCTAAACACTCCAAATTCATCCCAACCTCTTACAATTAGTCAAATACATTGGATTTTCACACATTCTGACCCTAGTAACAGTAACAAAGCTGTTTAGTGCTTAGAATCAATGTTTTCTCGGTTTTAGCCTGTTTCGGGACAAAATCGGTATATGTGGTGTATAAACACTCCAAATTCATTCCGAACTCTTACAATAAGTCAAATACATTGGATTGTCACACATTTTTACCCAAGAAACACAAACAAAGCTGTTTACTGCTTCAAATTAATGTTTTCTCGGTTTTAGCCTGTTTTCGCGTTTTAAGCCTGTTTTGGGACTAAATGGGTATAAGTGTTGTCTAACCACTCCAAATTCAACCCGAATTCTTATAATTAGTCAAATGCATTAGATTGTTACATATTTTGACCCTAGAAAGAGTACAAAAGCTTTTTACTGATTCGAATGAATGTTTTCTCTTGGTTTTAGCCTGTTTTCTCGGTTTAAGCTTGTTTTGGGACAAAACGGGTGTAAGTGTTGTCTAAACACTCCAAATTCATCCTGAACTCTTACAATTAGTCAAATATATTGGATTGTCACATATTCTGACCCTAGATACACTAACAAAGCTGTTTAGTGCTTCGAATCAATATTTTCTCGGTTTTAGCCTGTTTCGGGACAAAATCGTTATATTTGGTGTATAAACACTCCAAATTCATTCCGAGCTCTTACAATAAGTCAAATACATTGGATTGTCACACATTTTGACCCAAGAAACGCAAACAAAGCTGTTTACTGCTTCAAAATAATGTTTTCTCGGTTTTAGCCTGTTTTCTCGTTTTAAGCCTGTTTTGGGACTAAATGGGTATAAGTGTTGTCTAACCACTCCAAATTCAACCTGAACTATTATAATTAGTCAAATGCATTAGATTGTTACATATTTTGACGCTATAAAGAGTAACATAGCTTTTTACTGCTTTGAATCAATGTTCACTCTTGGTTTTAGCCTTTTTCTCGGTTTAAGCTTGTTTTGGGATCAAAGGGGTTTAAGTGTTGTCTAAACACTCCAAATTCATCCCAAACTCTTACAATTAGTTAAATACATTGGATTGTCACACATTCTGACCCTAGGAACAGTAACAAAGCTGTTTAGTGCTTTGAATCAATGTTTTCTCAGTTTTAGTCTGTTTTGGGACAAAATCGGTATATGTGGTGTATAAACACTCCAAATTCATTCCGAACTCATAGAATAAGTCAAATACATTGGATTGTCACACATTTTGACCCAAGAAACACAAAAAAAGCTGTTTACTGCTTCAAATTAATGTTTTCTCGGTTTTAGCCTGTTTTCTCGTTTTAAGCCTGTTTTGGGACCAAATGGGTCTAAGTGTTGTCTAACCACTCCAAATTCAACCTGAATTCTTATAATTAGTCAAATGCATTAGATTGTTACATATTTTGACCCTAGAAAGAGTACAAAAGCTTTTTACTGCTTCGAATAAATGTTTTCTCTTGGTTTTAGCCTGTTTTCTCGGTTTAAGCTTGTTTTGGAACAAAACGGGTGTAAGTGTTGTCTAAACACTCCAAATTCATCCTGAACTCTTACAATTAGTCAAATATATTGGATTGTCACATATTCTGACCCTAGATACACTAACAAAGCTGTTTAGTGCTTCGAATCAATATTTTCTCGGTTTTAGCCTGTTTCGGGACAAAATCGTTATATTTGGTGTATAAACACTCCAAATTCATTCCAAGCTCTTACAATAAGTCAAATACATTGGATTGTCACACATTTTGACCCAAGAAACGCAAACAAAGCTGTTTACTGCTTCAAAATAATGTTTTCTCGGTTTTAGCCTGTTTTCTCGTTTTAAGCCTGTTTTGGGACAAAATGGGTATAAGTGTTGTCTAACCACTCCAAATTCAACCTGAACTCTTATAATTAGTCAAATGCATTAGATTGTTACATATTTTGACCCTAGAAAGAGTAAAAAACATTTTTAATTCTTCGAATAAATGTTTTCTTTTGCTTTTAGCCTGTTTTCTCGGTTTAAGCTTGTTTTGGGATCAAAGGGGTTTAAGTGTTGTCTAAACACTCCAAATTCATCCCAACCTCTTACAATTAGTCAAATACATTGGATTTTCACACATTCTGACCCTAGTAACAGTAACAAAGCTGTTTAGTGCTTAGAATCAATGTTTTCTCGGTTTTAGCCTGTTTCGGGACAAAATCGGTATATGTGGTGTATAAACACTCCAAATTCATTCCGAACTCTTACAATAAGTCAAATACATTGGATTGTCACACATTTTTACCCAAGAAACACAAACAAAGCTGTTTACTGCTTCAAATTAATGTTTTCTCGGTTTTAGCCTGTTTTCGCGTTTTAAGCCTGTTTTGGGACTAAATGGGTATAAGTGTTGTCTAACCACTCCAAATTCAACCCGAATTCTTATAATTAGTCAAATGCATTAGATTGTTACATATTTTGACCCTAGAAAGAGTACAAAAGCTTTTTACTGCTTCGAATGAATGTTTTCTCTTGGTTTTAGCCTGTTTTCTCGGTTTAAGCTTGTTTTGGGACAAAACGGGTGTAAGTGTTTATTAGAATGTACCAAGGAGGAGAGAGGAGAGGCCGGTAAGGCCGAACCTTGGAAGAAGAGAAGAAAGGCCGGAAAGGCCATGTAAAGGCCGGTAAGGCCATGTCCGTGTCCGTGAGCGACCATGTACCGTGTCCGGTACCATGTACCGTGTCCGTGAACGGACCCATGTCCGGAGAGCGGCCAGTTAGGCCGTGAACACATTGAAGAGCAGGCCCGTCCGTACAGGCCCGTCCGTACAGGCCCGTCCGTACAGGCCCGTCCGTACAGGCCCGTCCGTACTATTAGTATATATGAAGGAGAAGAGAGAGTGAGGCCGGTGAGGCCGAGCTGCACAAGGAAGAAGAGAGTGGCCGGTAAGGCTGCTAGTACAAGAAGTGTGGCCGGTAAGGCCATGAGTGGTGTGGGAGCGGCCAGTAAGGCCGTGAGCACAATAAGAGTGGCCAATAAGGCCATGTGGGCCGTGAGAACAATGAGAGTGGTCAGCAAGGCCATAAGAGCAATGTGAGAAGAATTGTGAAGTAAAGGCCTTATAAGAAGAAGAGGCCCAAGAAGAAGTTAAATGTCTCACAAAGGGAAAAGAAGGGAAGGAAGGAAGCATGTGAGACCTTGGTTGGTGAAGAATGAGACAACCAAGGGAAGGAGCTGTCCCTGTCACCATACACCCACTTGTGCACCAACGGCTATATGTCACTCTCACCTCTCATTTATCTCAAACGGCCATATACATTTGTTCTCCTATATTAAGCATTGTAATCTCTCATTTTGGAATACATTATAACATAATTCAATAGAAGAGAAACCGATTTCCTCTCTATACTTGTGTTCTTGTTTCATATTAACAATGTAGAGAGTTTAGGATTAGCGGTTAGAGGCTGCCCTTAAGGCAGCCTATTCTCTTCTCAAATCCACCTAAACTCTTCTTATTTACTGCTTTACTTAGCCTAGATTACTGATTCTTAATCCTCCTTCTCCTAAGTACACAAACTCTAAGTGTTGTGATACTAGAAGAGGATAAGTCTCAAACTAGTGCTTCTCCTAGTTAGGATCCGCTTACTCTCTAGTATTTGGGTTCTATCTAGCTTGTTTATGGGGAGTTCATCACAAGTTGATGTTCTCTCCTCCCCCTTGAGAATGAGTTAGTTTGTTGTGGGTAAAGGGGGATTCATTCACCAAGTGTTTGTCTACCCTCTCTTGTGAGCTTTGTCTCATAAATTCCAACATGGTATCAGAGCAGGTTCTGTTCTTGGTGTTTTAAACTCATTCTCAAAGTCGTTTTCTTAGGAGTTAGCTTAGTTAAAGTTTTAGACTTTGCTTAGGTGTTAAATCGCTTAGCTTAGTTTCTTTAAAGCTTTAATTTTGCTTTTGTTGATTAAATCGATTCTCTAGCAGCTCATTGTTGAGTAAGCTTGGTCTCTTGTCTTGTTAGAATTTGTAGACCAAGTGTGTGGAAAGAAATCGATTTTACAAGCCCCATCCTTAAGCTTCACCGATTTGGTAATAGCTTGGTTTATTTTGGGATGTGTGGGAAGTGATGAACCATTGAGCAAATTGTGTTGTTCATGGTGAGGATTCACGGTTCTTGTGTGCTTGTATGAGCCACGAAATTCTTAGGATTTAGTTCTCTTAGGATTTAGTTAATTTTCCTCTAAAGGTTTAATTTTGCTTTTGTTAAATTTCCTTTAAAGTTTAATTACTAAATCACTTCTTCTTCTTCTCAAGGTTGAGAAAGCTTTGTTTCTGGTCATATGGTGTGTCCAGGTTCGAGTTTGAGGAAGAGAGAGACTATTTTAGCATGTAGAGCCCGCTTGGTCAAATAGATTCAAGTTGGTCCAAGATGTATTCTTTTAACCAATGGACAAAAGGTTGTTCCAAAGGTGTTTCTTCTTTTATTTGAATTTTGAACATGGAAAGCATCTTCTATATGCTCTTTCGTGATCCTTGAAGGCATTAGACTCTTGGAGAACACCTGTTTAAGTGATTCTACCATGAGAAGTGTCCTAAACCTTTGGAGAAACTAATTTTCCATAAGGTCCATGTGTTTCAGCCATTAAAGCACCAAAAGAGATTGTCTTCTTGGTTGTTCTTGGCTGTCAAAGCTTCTGCAAACTCAAGAAAACAGAGTCTAACTCTGTCCATAGGAACTCTTGAGCTCTATTCTACTCTCCATTCACCTTACTATCGCCCATATTCTCTCTTATACTCTCTTATACTTTATTCTCTTGGTTACTTATACTTGGTTACTTAGTCTCTAAATTCTATTTTATTTTCAGTAATATTCTATATTCTCTATTCTCTAATCTCTAACAATCTCTTGTTTAGAATCTGTTCCATTGATTTTTGGTTTCAGTTTCAGCATTGAAGATTGTGTGGAGCTCGCTCACTATCTCAAGGAGAAGAAGTGGCGAGGTTGAAGGCTACAAGATAGCCATGTAAGAGCGCAGCACAATGCCTGGAGTTAGAACCAAGGGCCACCAAGTCTTTGTTAAGCTGGTGGAAGGTGATGAATCAGTCCAAGAGCATGTGTGTTAGTGCCAAGTCGTTGATCGGATGTGCACAATGGTCTTTAGGAAAGGTGATGCACAAGGTTTCAACTGTTGATTGGATGTGCACAAGAACGGTGATGCACAAGGCTTCAACTGAGGTGATGAGGTTTCAGCCCATCATCAAGTAAAGGTTACGGGGGAGATCAAGTGACTTCAGACCGTACCTCACAGATTCTGCTCGGCCACAAGCAAAAGTCTTTACTTAAAGCTCAGCCGAAGCGTCTCAAAGATTGACTCGGACGAAACCCTTCCACTGCGATTCGGCTTCCGCGTTCTTCATTAAAGCTCGAGACCACAGAGTCATCTTGCCAGTGGAAGTGGAATCATACCAATCCGAGCAGCCGTTCGAAAGTTATGTCCGATTCAGTGGGCATGTATCAGTCTGACAGATAAAACTGGCCGGGTTTAAAAACCATGGTTAGAGAAGCGGTCTCAAGGAGGAATTCCAAACCGCATCAGTGATCAACTCTCTCCTTCCTATCCATCAAAACACCATAAAGGCTGTGCTCTAAACCCTTCTCTATTTTAATTCATAAATTCATTACCTTAGCTTCTTTACTAGTCTTTACTCTTTAATATGTTCTCTTAAATTGTCACATTTTTTAGAAATTTTCCTTGATATTCCTCATAGCAAACACTTATTCTTTTCTTCGTTATCACTTGTTTAAGGGGTAAAGGAGACTATGAGAGCCTCAAAGAAATTCTAAAGGCGCAAGGATGGAGATCATAAGGAATGTGCTAAAGGCAAGGTGGGCTAAGGAGTAGGAGCGGTTCAATTCATGAAGAGAAGGGAGCTAGTTCTTTGCAAACCAAGGTCAGGGGACATCATGGATAGTGGAGTCTATACTCTTTTTCCCTTAACAAAGTTTTATCCCAAGAGGTTTTCTTTGTTGAGGTTTTTAATGAGGTAGATGACACTAGTCCACCCTTGATCTTTGGTCCCCATGGTGTCCCACCGATCAAGCGTGCGGGGGAGTATTAGAATGTACCAAGGAGGAGAGAGGAGAGGCCGGTAAGGCCGAACCTTGGAAGAAGAGAAGAAAGGCCGGAAAGGCCATGTAAAGGCCGGTAAGGCCATGTCCGTGTCCGTGAGCGACCATGTACCGTGTCCGGTACCATGTACCGTGTCCGTGAACGGACCCATGTCCGGAGAGCGGCCAGTTAGGCCGTGAACACATTGAAGAGCAGGCCCGTCCGTACAGGCCCGTCCGTACAGGCCCGTCCGTACAGGCCCGTCCGTACAGGCCCGTCCGTACTATTAGTATATATGAAGGAGAAGAGAGAGTGAGGCCGGTGAGGCCGAGCTGCACAAGGAAGAAGAGAGTGGCCGGTAAGGCTGCTAGTACAAGAAGTGTGGCCGGTAAGGCCATGAGTGGTGTGGGAGCGGCCAGTAAGGCCGTGAGCACAATAAGAGTGGCCAATAAGGCCATGTGGGCCGTGAGAACAATGAGAGTGGTCAGCAAGGCCATAAGAGCAATGTGAGAAGAATTGTGAAGTAAAGGCCTTATAAGAAGAAGAGGCCCAAGAAGAAGTTAAATGTCTCACAAAGGGAAAAGAAGGGAAGGAAGGAAGCATGTGAGACCTTGGTTGGTGAAGAATGAGACAACCAAGGGAAGGAGCTGTCCCTGTCACCATACACCCACTTGTGCACCAACGGCTATATGTCACTCTCACCTCTCATTTATCTCAAACGGCCATATACATTTGTTCTCCTATATTAAGCATTGTAATCTCTCATTTTGGAATACATTATAACATAATTCAATAGAAGAGAAACCGATTTCCTCTCTATACTTGTGTTCTTGTTTCATATTAACAATGTAGAGAGTTTAGGATTAGCGGTTAGAGGCTGCCCTTAAGGCAGCCTATTCTCTTCTCAAATCCACCTAAACTCTTCTTATTTACTGCTTTACTTAGCCTAGATTACTGATTCTTAATCCTCCTTCTCCTAAGTACACAAACTCTAAGTGTTGTGATACTAGAAGAGGATAAGTCTCAAACTAGTGCTTCTCCTAGTTAGGATCCGCTTACTCTCTAGTATTTGGGTTCTATCTAGCTTGTTTATGGGGAGTTCATCACAAGTTGATGTTCTCTCCTCCCCCTTGAGAATGAGTTAGTTTGTTGTGGGTAAAGGGGGATTCATTCACCAAGTGTTTGTCTACCCTCTCTTGTGAGCTTTGTCTCATAAATTCCAACAGTGTTGTCTAAACACTCCAAATTCATCCTGAACTCTTACAATTAGTCAAATATATTGGATTGTCACATATTCTGACCCTAGATACACTAACAAAGCTGTTTAGTGCTTCGAATCAATATTTTCTCGGTTTTAGCCTGTTTCGGGACAAAATCGTTATATTTGGTGTATAAACACTCCAAATTCATTCCGAGCTCTTACAATAAGTCAAATACATTGGATTGTCACAAATTTTGACCCAAGAAACACAAACAAAGCTGTTTACTGCTTCAAATTAATGTTTTCTCGGTTTTAGCCTGTTTTCTCGTTTTAAGCCTGTTTTGGGACAAAATGGGTATAAGTGTTGTCTAACCACTCCAAATTCAACCTGAACTCTTATAATTAGTCAAATGCATTAGATTGTTACATATTTTGACGCTATAAAGAGTAACATAGCTTTTTACTGCTTTGAATCAATGTTCACTCTTGGTTTTAGCCTTTTTCTCGGTTTAAGCTTGTTTTGGGATCAAAGGGGTTTAAGTGTTGTCTAAACACTCCAAATTCATCCCAAACTCTTACAATTAGTTAAATACATTGGATTTTCACACATTCTGACCCTAGGAACAGTAACAAAGCTGTTTAGTGCTTTGAATCAATGGTTTCTCAGTTTTAGTCTGTTTTGGGACAAAATCGGTATATGTGGTGTATAAACACTCCAAATTCATTCCGAACTCATAGAATAAGTCAAATACATTGGATTGTCACACATTTTGACCCAAGAAACACAAAAAAAGCTGTTTACTGCTTCAAATTAATGTTTTCTCGGTTTTAGCCTGTTTTCTCGTTTTAAGCCTGTTTTGGGACCAAATGGGTCTAAGTGTTGTCTAACCACTCCAAATTCAACCTGAATTCTTATAATTAGTCAAATGCATTAGATTGTTACATATTTTGACCCTAGAAAGAGTACAAAAGCTTTTTACTGCTTCGAATAAATGTTTTCTCTTGGTTTTAGCCTGTTTTCTCGGTTTAAGCTTGTTTTGGAACAAAACGGGTGTAAGTGTTGTCTAAACACTCCAAATTCATCCTGAACTCTTACAATTAGTCAAATATATTGGATTGTCACATATTCTGACCCTAGATACACTAACAAAGCTGTTTAGTGCTTCGAATCAATATTTTCTCGGTTTTAGCCTGTTTCGGGACAAAATCGTTATATTTGGTGTATAAACACTCCAAATTCATTCCGAGCTCTTACAATAAGTCAAATACATTGGATTGTCTCACATTTTGACCCAAGAAACGCAAACAAAGCTGTTTACTGCTTCAAAATAATGTTTTCTCGGTTTTAGCCTGTTTTCTCGTTTTAAGCCTGTTTTGGGACAAAATGGGTATAAGTGTTGTCTAACCACTCCAAATTCAACCTGAACTCTTATAATTAGTCAAATGCATTAGATTGTTACATATTTTGACCCTAGAAAGAGTAAAAAACATTTTTAATTCTTCGAATAAATGTTTTCTTTTGCTTTTAGCCTGTTTTCTCGGTTTAAGCTTGTTTTGGGATCAAAGGGGTTTAAGTGTTGTCTAAACACTCCAAATTCATCCCAACCTCTTACAATTAGTCAAATACATTGGATTTTCACACATTCTGACCCTAGTAACAGTAACAAAGCTGTTTAGTGCTTAGAATCAATGTTTTCTCGGTTTTAGCCTGTTTCGGGACAAAATCGGTATATGTGGTGTATAAACACTCCAAATTCATTCCGAACTCTTACAATAAGTCAAATACATTGGATTGTCACACATTTTTACCCAAGAAACACAAACAAAGCTGTTTACTGCTTCAAATTAATGTTTTCTCGGTTTTAGCCTGTTTTCGCGTTTTAAGCCTGTTTTGGGACTAAATGGGTATAAGTGTTGTCTAACCACTCCAAATTCAACCCGAATTCTTATAATTAGTCAAATGCATTAGATTGTTACATATTTTGACCCTAGAAAGAGTACAAAAGCTTTTTACTGCTTCGAATGAATGTTTTCTCTTGGTTTTAGCCTGTTTTCTCGGTTTAAGCTTGTTTTGGGACAAAACGGGTGTAAGTGTTGTCTAAACACTCCAAATTCATCCTGAACTCTTACAATTAGTCAAATATATTGGATTGTCACACATTCTGACCCTAGATACAGTAACAAAGCTGTTTAGTGCTTCGAATCAATATTTTCTCGGTTTTAGCCTGTTTCGGGACAAAATCGTTATATTTGGTGTATAAACACTCCAAATTCATTCCGAGCTCTTACAATAAGTCAAATACATTGGATTGTCACACATTTTGACCCAAGAAACACAAACAAAGCTGTTTACTGCTTCAAATTAATGTTTTCTCGGTTTTAGCCTGTTTTCTCGTTTTAAGCCTGTTTTGGGACAAAATGGGTCTAAGTGTTGTCTAACCACTCCAAATTCAACCTGAACTCTTATAATTAGTCAAATGCATTAGATTGTTACATATTTTGACGCTATAAAGAGTAACATAGCTTTTTACTGCTTTGAATCAATGTTTTCTTTTGCTTTTAGCCTGTTTTCTCGGTTTAAGCTTGTTTTGGGATCAAAGGGGTTTAAGTGTTGTCTAAACACTCCAAATTCATCCCAACCTCTTACAATTAGTCAAATACATTGGATTTTCACACATTCTGACCCTAGTAACAGTAACAAAGCTGTTTAGTGCTTAGAATCAATGTTTTCTCGGTTTTAGCCTGTTTCGGGACAAAATCGGTATATGTGGTGTATAAACACTCCAAATTCATTCCGAACTCTTACAATAAGTCAAATACATTGGATTGTCACACATTTTTACCCAAGAAACACAAACAAAGCTGTTTACTGCTTCAAATTAATGTTTTCTCGGTTTTAGCCTGTTTTCGCGTTTTAAGCCTGTTTTGGGACTAAATGGGTATAAGTGTTGTCTAACCACTCCAAATTCAACCCGAATTCTTATAATTAGTCAAATGCATTAGATTGTTACATATTTTGACCCTAGAAAGAGTACAAAAGCTTTTTACTGCTTCGAATGAATGTTTTCTCTTGGTTTTAGCCTGTTTTCTCGGTTTAAGCTTGTTTTGGGACAAAACGGGTGTAAGTGTTGTCTAAACACTCCAAATTCATCCTGAACTCTTACAATTAGTCAAATATATTGGATTGTCACACATTCTGACCCTAGATACAGTAACAAAGCTGTTTAGTGCTTCGAATCAATATTTTCTCGGTTTTAGCCTGTTTCGGGACAAAATCGTTATATTTGGTGTACAAACACTCCAAATTCATTCCGAGCTCTTACAATAAGTCAAATACATTGGATTGTCACACATTTTGACCCAAGAAACACAAACAAAGCTGTTTACTGCTTCAAATTAATGTTTTCTCGGTTTTAGCCTGTTTTCTCGTTTTAAGCCTGTTTTGGGACAAAATGGGTCTAAGTGTTGTCTAACCACTCCAAATTCAACCTGAACTCTTATAATTAGTCAAATGCATTAGATTGTTACATATTTTGACGCTATAAAGAGTAACATAGCTTTTTACTGCTTTGAATCAATGTTCACTCTTGGTTTTAGCCTTTTTCTCGGTTTAAGCTTGTTTTGGGATCAAAGGGGTTTAAGTGTTGTCTAAACACTCCAAATTCATCCCAAACTCTTAAAATTAGTTAAATACATTGGATTGTCACACATTCTGACCCTAGGAACAGTAACAAAGCTGTTTAGTGCTTTGAATCAATGTTTTCTCATTTTTAGTCTGTTTTGGGACAAAATCGGTATATGTGGTGTATAAACACTCCAAATTCATTCCGAACTCTTACAATAAGTCAAATACATTGGATTGTCACACATTTTTACCCAAGAAACACAAACAAAGCTGTTTACTGCTTCAAATTAATGTTTTCTCGGTTTTAGCCTGTTTTCGCGTTTTAAGCCTGTTTTGGGACTAAATGGGTATAAGTGTTGTCTAACCACTCCAAATTCAACCCGAATTCTTATAATTAGTCAAATGCATTAGATTGTTACATATTTTGACCCTAGAAAGAGTACAAAAGCTTTTTACTGCTTCGAATGAATGTTTTCTCTTGGTTTTAGCCTGTTTTCTCGGTTTAAGCTTGTTTTGGGACAAAACGGGTGTAAGTGTTGTCTAAACACTCCAAATTCATCCTGAACTCTTACAATTAGTCAAATATATTGGATTGTCACACATTCTGACCCTAGATACAGTAACAAAGCTGTTTAGTGCTTCGAATCAATATTTTCTCGGTTTTAGCCTGTTTCGGGACAAAATCGTTATATTTGGTGTATAAACACTCCAAATTCATTCCGAGCTCTTACAATAAGTCAAATACATTGGATTGTCACACATTTTGACCCAAGAAACACAAACAAAGCTGTTTACTGCTTCAAATTAATGTTTTCTCGGTTTTAGCCTGTTTTCTCGTTTTAAGCCTGTTTTGGGACAAAATGGGTCTAAGTGTTGTCTAACCACTCCAAATTCAACCTGAACTCTTATAATTAGTCAAATGCATTAGATTGTTACATATTTTGACGCTATAAAGAGTAACATAGCTTTTTACTGCTTTGAATCAATGTTTTCTTTTGCTTTTAGCCTGTTTTCTCGGTTTAAGCTTGTTTTGGGATCAAAGGGGTTTAAGTGTTGTCTAAACACTCCAAATTCATCCCAACCTCTTACAATTAGTCAAATACATTGGATTTTCACACATTCTGACCCTAGTAACAGTAACAAAGCTGTTTAGTGCTTAGAATCAATGTTTTCTCGGTTTTAGCCTGTTTCGGGACAAAATCGGTATATGTGGTGTATAAACACTCCAAATTCATTCCGAACTCTTACAATAAGTCAAATACATTGGATTGTCACACATTTTTACCCAAGAAACACAAACAAAGCTGTTTACTGCTTCAAATTAATGTTTTCTCGGTTTTAGCCTGTTTTCGCGTTTTAAGCCTGTTTTGGGACTAAATGGGTATAAGTGTTGTCTAACCACTCCAAATTCAACCCGAATTCTTATAATTAGTCAAATGCATTAGATTGTTACATATTTTGACCCTAGAAAGAGTACAAAAGCTTTTTACTGCTTCGAATGAATGTTTTCTCTTGGTTTTAGCCTGTTTTCTCGGTTTAAGCTTGTTTTGGGACAAAACGGGTGTAAGTGTTGTCTAAACACTCCAAATTCATCCTGAACTCTTACAATTAGTCAAATATATTGGATTGTCACACATTCTGACCCTAGATACAGTAACAAAGCTGTTTAGTGCTTCGAATCAATATTTTCTCGGTTTTAGCCTGTTTCGGGACAAAATCGTTATATTTGGTGTATAAACACTCCAAATTCATTCCGAGCTCTTACAATAAGTCAAATACATTGGATTGTCACACATTTTGACCCAAGAAACACAAACAAAGCTGTTTACTGCTTCAAATTAATGTTTTCTCGGTTTTAGCCTGTTTTCTCGTTTTAAGCCTGTTTTGGGACAAAATGGGTCTAAGTGTTGTCTAACCACTCCAAATTCAACCTGAACTCTTATAATTAGTCAAATGCATTAGATTGTTACATATTTTGACGCTATAAAGAGTAACATAGCTTTTTACTGCTTTGAATCAATGTTTTCTTTTGCTTTTAGCCTGTTTTCTCGGTTTAAGCTTGTTTTGGGATCAAAGGGGTTTAAGTGTTGTCTAAACACTCCAAATTCATCCCAACCTCTTACAATTAGTCAAATACATTGGATTTTCACACATTCTGACCCTAGTAACAGTAACAAAGCTGTTTAGTGCTTAGAATCAATGTTTTCTCGGT
The DNA here is from genome assembly GCF_030686135.1 of Camelina sativa. NCBI lineage: Eukaryota > Viridiplantae > Streptophyta > Magnoliopsida > Brassicales > Brassicaceae > Camelina > Camelina sativa. The sequence goes on along the minus strand of NC_141890.1, from coordinate 22,342,960 downwards.
TTTAGCCTGTTTCGGGACAAAATCGGTATATGTGGTGTATAAACACTCCAAATTCATTCCGAACTCTTACAATAAGTCAAATACATTGGATTGTCACACATTTTTACCCAAGAAACACAAACAAAGCTGTTTACTGCTTCAAATTAATGTTTTCTCGGTTTTAGCCTGTTTTCGCGTTTTAAGCCTGTTTTGGGACTAAATGGGTATAAGTGTTGTCTAACCACTCCAAATTCAACCCGAATTCTTATAATTAGTCAAATGCATTAGATTGTTACATATTTTGACCCTAGAAAGAGTACAAAAGCTTTTTACTGCTTCGAATGAATGTTTTCTCTTGGTTTTAGCCTGTTTTCTCGGTTTAAGCTTGTTTTGGGACAAAACGGGTGTAAGTGTTGTCTAAACACTCCAAATTCATCCTGAACTCTTACAATTAGTCAAATATATTGGATTGTCACACATTCTGACCCTAGATACAGTAACAAAGCTGTTTAGTGCTTCGAATCAATATTTTCTCGGTTTTAGCCTGTTTCGGGACAAAATCGTTATATTTGGTGTATAAACACTCCAAATTCATTCCGAGCTCTTACAATAAGTCAAATACATTGGATTGTCACACATTTTGACCCAAGAAACACAAACAAAGCTGTTTACTGCTTCAAATTAATGTTTTCTCGGTTTTAGCCTGTTTTCTCGTTTTAAGCCTGTTTTGGGACAAAATGGGTCTAAGTGTTGTCTAACCACTCCAAATTCAACCTGAACTCTTATAATTAGTCAAATGCATTAGATTGTTACATATTTTGACGCTATAAAGAGTAACATAGCTTTTTACTGCTTTGAATCAATGTTCACTCTTGGTTTTAGCCTTTTTCTCGGTTTAAGCTTGTTTTGGGATCAAAGGGGTTTAAGTGTTGTCTAAACACTCCAAATTCATCCCAAACTCTTAAAATTAGTTAAATACATTGGATTGTCACACATTCTGACCCTAGGAACAGTAACAAAGCTGTTTAGTGCTTTGAATCAATGTTTTCTCATTTTTAGTCTGTTTTGGGACAAAATCGGTATATGTGGTGTATAAACACTCCAAATTCATTCCGAACTCTTACAATAAGTCAAATACATTGGATTGTCACACATTTTTACCCAAGAAACACAAACAAAGCTGTTTACTGCTTCAAATTAATGTTTTCTCGGTTTTAGCCTGTTTTCGCGTTTTAAGCCTGTTTTGGGACTAAATGGGTATAAGTGTTGTCTAACCACTCCAAATTCAACCCGAATTCTTATAATTAGTCAAATGCATTAGATTGTTACATATTTTGACCCTAGAAAGAGTACAAAAGCTTTTTACTGCTTCGAATGAATGTTTTCTCTTGGTTTTAGCCTGTTTTCTCGGTTTAAGCTTGTTTTGGGACAAAACGGGTGTAAGTGTTGTCTAAACACTCCAAATTCATCCTGAACTCTTACAATTAGTCAAATATATTGGATTGTCACACATTCTGACCCTAGATACAGTAACAAAGCTGTTTAGTGCTTCGAATCAATATTTTCTCGGTTTTAGCCTGTTTCGGGACAAAATCGTTATATTTGGTGTATAAACACTCCAAATTCATTCCGAGCTCTTACAATAAGTCAAATACATTGGATTGTCACACATTTTGACCCAAGAAACACAAACAAAGCTGTTTACTGCTTCAAATTAATGTTTTCTCGGTTTTAGCCTGTTTTCTCGTTTTAAGCCTGTTTTGGGACAAAATGGGTCTAAGTGTTGTCTAACCACTCCAAATTCAACCTGAACTCTTATAATTAGTCAAATGCATTAGATTGTTACATATTTTGACGCTATAAAGAGTAACATAGCTTTTTACTGCTTTGAATCAATGTTCACTCTTGGTTTTAGCCTTTTTCTCGGTTTAAGCTTGTTTTGGGATCAAAGGGGTTTAAGTGTGTTGGGATTTATGAGACAAAGCTCACAAGAGAGGGTAGACAAACACTTGGTGAATGAATCCCCCTTTACCCACAACAAACTAACTCATTCTCAAGGGGAAGAAGAGAACATCAACTTGTGATGAACTCCTCATAAACTAGGCTAGATAGAACCCAAATACTAGAGAGTAAGCGGATCCTATCAAGGAGAAGCACTAGTTTGAGACTTATCCTTGTTCTAGTAACACAACACTAAGAGTTTGTGTACTTAGGAGAGGAGGATTAAGAATCAGTAATCTAGGCTATATGAAAGAGTAAATAAGAAGACTTTAGGTGAGATTTGGGAAGAGAATAGGCTGCCTTAAGGGCAGCCTCTAACCGATTCCCTAAACTATCTACATTGAAGATGATAGCATAAACATAAGTAAAAGAGGGAAAACGTTTCTCTTCTTATTAGATTGTTGTATTGTGTTACAAAATGAGAGATTACAATGCTTAATATAGGAGAACAAATGTATATGGCCGTTTGAGATAAATGAGAGGTGAGAGTGACATATAGCCGTTGGTGCACAAGTGGGTGTATGGTGAAAGGGACAGCTCCTTCCCTTGGTTGTCTCATTCTTCACCAACCAAGGTCTCACATGCTTCCTTCCTTCCCTTCTTTTCCCTTTGTGAGACATTTAACTTCTTCTTGGGCCTCTTCTTCTTATAAGGCCTTTACTTCACAATTCTTCTCACATTGCTCTTATGGCCTTGCTGACCACTCTCATTGTTCTCACGGCCCATATGGCCTTACTGGCCACTCTTATTGTGCTCACGGCCTTACTGGCCGCTCCCACACCACTCATGGCCTTACCGGCCACTCTCTTCTTCCTTGTGCAGCTCGGCCTCACCGGCCTCCCTCTCTCTTCTCCTTCTTATATACTAATACTCCCCCGCACGTTTGATCTGCAGGGCACCATGGGGACCAAAGATCAAGCGTGGACACGTGAGGACTACCTCATTAAAAACCTTAACAAAGAAAACCACTTGGGAGAAAACTTTGTTAAGTAAAAAGAGTGTAGTCTCCACGGTCCTTGATGTCGCATTGATCTTGGTTTGTCAAGAACCAGCTCTCTTTCTCTTTAAGCCTTTGAACCGCTACACTTCCTTAGCCCTCCTTGCCTTTAGCACATTCCTTATGATCTCCATCCTTGTTCCTTTAGAATTCCTTTGAGGCTCTCATAGTCTCCTTTACCCTTAAACAAGTGATAAAGAAGAAAAGAATAAGTGTTTGCTATGAGGAATATCAAAGAAAATTTCTAAAAGTGTGACAATTTAAGAAGAATCATATTAAAGACTAAAGACTAGTAATGAAGCTAAGGTAATGAATTTATGAATTAAAATAGAGAAGAGTTTAGAGCACAGCCTTTATGGTGTTTTGATGGATAGGAGGGAGAGAGTTGATCACTGTTGCGGTTTGGAATTCCTCCTTGAGACCGCTCCTCTAACCATGGTTTTAAACCCGGTCAGTTTTATTTGTCAGACTGACACATGCCCACTGAATCGGACATAACTTTCGAACGGCTGCTCGGATTGGTATGATTCCACTTCCACTGGCAAGATGACTCTGTGGTCTCGAACTTTAATGAATAACGCGGAAGCCGAATCGCAGTGGAAGGGTTTCGTCCGAGTCGATCTTTGAGACGCTTCGGCTGAGCTTTAAGTAAAGACTTTTGCTTGTGGCCGAGCAGAATCTGTGAGGTACGGTCTGAAGTCACTTGATCTCCCCCGTAACCTTTACTTGATGATGGGCTGAAACCTCATCACCTCAGTTGAAACCTTGTGCATCACCGTTCTTGTGCACATCCAATCAACAGTTGAAACCTTGTGCATCACCTTTCCTAAAGACCATTGTGCACATCCGATCAACAACTTGGCACTAACACACATGCTCTTGGACTGATTCATCACCTTCCACCAGCTTAACAAAGACTTGGTGGCCCTTGGTTCTAACTCCAGGCATTGTGCTGCGCTCTTACATGGCTATCTTGTAGCCTTCAACCTCGCCACTTCTTCTCCTTGAGATAGTGAGCGAGCTCCACACAATCTTCAATGCTGAAACTGAAACCAAAAATCAATGGAACAGATTCTAAACAAGAGATTGTTAGAGATTAGAGTATAGAGAATATTACTGAAATTAAATAGAGAATTTAGAGAATTAATAAGAGTATATATGGAGAATAGAAAGTGAGAGTATAAGGGAGAGTATTGGCGGTAGTATAAGATGAATGGAGAGTAGAATAGAGAATCTGCTCAAGAGTTCTTATGGACAGAGTTTAACTCTGTTTTCTTGAGTTGAAAGAAGCTTTGACAGCCAAGAACATCCAAGAAGACAATCTCTTTTGGTGCTTTAATGGCTGAAACACAATGGACCTTATGGAAAATTAGTTTCTCCAAAGGTTTAACAACAAAACTCCTTGTAGAATCACTTAAACAAGTGTTCTTCAAGAGATTAAGGCTTTAGATCCACGAAGATAACATATAGAAGATGTTTTTCGTGGTCCCAAGCAAAGAAGAAACAACAAAAGCCTTTGGAACAGCCTATTGTCCAACGGTTAAAAGAATGCATCTTGGACCAACTTGAATCTATTTGACCAAGCGGGCTCTACATGCTAAAATAAAGTCTCTCTCTTCCTCAAACTCGAACCTGGACACACCATATGACCAGAAACAAAGCTTTCTCAACCTTGAGAAGAAGAAGAAGTGATTTAGTAATTAAACTTTAAAGGAAATTTAACAAAAGCAAAATTAAACCTTTAAAGGAAAATTAACTAAATCTTAAGAGAATCCTAGGAAAAATCCTAAGGATTTCGTGGCTCTATACAAGCCTAAAAACACGTGAATCCTTACCAAGAACAAGAACAATTTGCTCCTTGGTTCATCACCACCTCAATTTAAACCCAAGCTTTTACCCAATCGGTGAAGCCTAAGGATGAGGTTTTAAAATCGATTTCTTTCACACACTTGGTCTATGAACTCTACAAAGACCCAAGACCAAGCTTACTCAACATTGAGCTGCTAGAGAATCGATTTAACAACAAAAGCAAAATTAAAGTTTTTAAAGAAACTAAGCTAAGCGATTTAACACCTAGGCTAGGATTAAAACTTTAATTAAGCTAACTCCTAAGAGAACCAACTTGAGAACGAGTTTGAGTCACCAAGAACAGAGCCTGCTCTGATACCATGTTGGGATTTATGAGACAAAGCTCACAAGAGAGGGTAGACAAACACTTGGTGAATGAATCCCCCTTTACCCACAACAAACTAACTCATTCTCAAGGGGAAGAAGAGAACATCAACTTGTGATGAACTCCTCATAAACTAGGCTAGATAGAACCCAAATACTAGAGAGTAAGCGGATCCTATCAAGGAGAAGCACTAGTTTGAGACTTATCCTTGTTCTAGTAACACAACACTAAGAGTTTGTGTACTTAGGAGAGGAGGATTAAGAATCAGTAATCTAGGCTATATGAAAGAGTAAATAAGAAGACTTTAGGTGAGATTTGGGAAGAGAATAGGCTGCCTTAAGGGCAGCCTCTAACCGATTCCCTAAACTATCTACATTGAAGATGATAGCATAAACATAAGTAAAAGAGGGAAAACGTTTCTCTTCTTATTAGATTGTTGTATTGTGTTACAAAATGAGAGATTACAATGCTTAATATAGGAGAACAAATGTATATGGCCGTTTGAGATAAATGAGAGGTGAGAGTGACATATAGCCGTTGGTGCACAAGTGGGTGTATGGTGAAAGGGACAGCTCCTTCCCTTGGTTGTCTCATTCTTCACCAACCAAGGTCTCACATGCTTCCTTCCTTCCCTTCTTTTCCCTTTGTGAGACATTTAACTTCTTCTTGGGCCTCTTCTTCTTATAAGGCCTTTACTTCACAATTCTTCTCACATTGCTCTTATGGCCTTGCTGACCACTCTCATTGTTCTCACGGCCCATATGGCCTTACTGGCCACTCTTATTGTGCTCACGGCCTTACTGGCCGCTCCCACACCACTCATGGCCTTACCGGCCACTCTCTTCTTCCTTGTGCAGCTCGGCCTCACCGGCCTCCCTCTCTCTTCTCCTTCTTATATACTAATAAAGTGTTGTCTAAACACTCCAAATTCATCCCAAACTCTTAAAATTAGTTAAATACATTGGATTGTCACACATTCTGACCCTAGGAACAGTAACAAAGCTGTTTAGTGCTTTGAATCAATGTTTTCTCATTTTTAGTCTGTTTTGGGACAAAATCGGTATATGTGGTGTATAAACACTCCAAATTCATTCCGAACTCTTACAATAAGTCAAATACATTGGATTGTCACACATTTTTACCCAAGAAACACAAACAAAGCTGTTTACTGCTTCAAATTAATGTTTTCTCGGTTTTAGCCTGTTTTCGCGTTTTAAGCCTGTTTTGGGACTAAATGGGTATAAGTGTTGTCTAACCACTCCAAATTCAACCCGAATTCTTATAATTAGTCAAATGCATTAGATTGTTACATATTTTGACCCTAGAAAGAGTACAAAAGCTTTTTACTGCTTCGAATGAATGTTTTCTCTTGGTTTTAGCCTCTTTTCTCGGTTTAAGCTTGTTTTGGGACAAAACGGGTGTAAGTGTTGTCTAAACACTCCAAATTCATCCTGAACTCTTACAATTAGTCAAATATATTGGATTGTCACACATTCTGACCCTAGATACAGTAACAAAGCTGTTTAGTGCTTCGAATCAATATTTTCTCGGTTTTAGCCTGTTTCGGGACAAAATCGTTATATTTGGTGTATAAACACTCCAAATTTATTCCGAGCTCTTACAATAAGTCAAATACATTGGATTGTCACACATTTTGACCCAAGAAACACAAACAAAGCTGTTTACTGCTTCAAATTAATGTTTTCTCGGTTTTAGCCTGTTTTCTCGTTTAAGCCTGTTTTGGGACAAAATGGGTCTAAGTGTTGTCTAACCACTCCAAATTCATCCTGAACTCTTATAATTAGTCAAATGCATTAGATTGTTACATATTTTGACGCTATAAAGAGTAACATAGCTTTTTACTGCTTTGAATCAATGTTCACTCTTGGTTTTAGCCTTTTTCTCGGTTTAAGCTTGTTTTGGGATCAAAGGGGTTTAAGTGTTGTCTAAACACTCCAAATTCATCCCAAACTCTTACAATTAGTTAAATACATTGGATTGTCACACATTCTGACCCTAGGAACAGTAACAAAGCTGTTTAGTGCTTTGAATCAATGTTTTCTCAGTTTTAGTCTGTTTTGGGACAAAATCGGTATATGTGGTGTATAAACACTCCAAATTCATTCCGAACTCATACAATAAGTCAAATACATTGGATTGTCACACATTTTTACCCAAGAAACACAAAAAAAGCTGTTTGCTGCTTCAAATTAATGTTTTCTCGGTTTTAGCCTGTTTTCTCGTTTTAAGCCTGTTTTGGGACCAAATGGGTCTAAGTGTTGTCTAACCACTCCAAATTCAACCCGAATTATTATAATTAGTCAAATGCATTAGATTGTTACATATTTTGACCCTAGAAAGAGTACAAAAGCTTTTTACTGCTTCGAATAAATGTTTTCTCTTGGTTTTAGCCTGTTTTCTCGGTTTAAGCTTGTTTTGGAACAATACGGGTGTAGGTCTTGTCTAAACACTCCAAATTCATCCTGAACTCTGTAAGACTTTGTAGAATAAAGAAGAGAATCAAGAGAATGGATATAGGTTTCGGTAGACAAAGAGAATGAGGAAGGAGAAAAGATTAGGTTTTCTTATTCCATGAGAAGCAATAATACAAGGTGGCTATGAGCCTATTTAAGGAAACACAAACTAGGGCTACACCCTTGACCGAGACACACAAGTGGGATAGGGACATTAGGAGAGAGACACACTACATCCCAAGGTGAAAGCGACAGCCCATCCTTACCAAACATGTGACTATTTCCTTCCCTTCTCTCTAACGGTTATAATGTGCTTCTCGATCCTTCTAGTGGGCTTCAGGCCTCCTCTCCATTCCTTATCACTAGAAGATTCGGCCATTTCACCACACTTGTACGGACAGCCCATATTCAACACTCGTACGGACGGCCATGGCTGCCTTAGGCTTATTCTTTTGATCAATACTCCCCCTCAAGCTTAGCCTAATGAAATGGCTAAGCTTGGAACCCGTGAAGCAGCACCTCATTAAAAACCTTGACTTAGAAAACCTCATGGGACAAAACCAAGTCAAGGGAAAAAGAGTGTGCTGTCCACGGATTAGAGAAGCTTGATCATGGCCGCGTAATGTCTACAAGTCCAAGTTTGCTATAGATGTGATCACAAACCTTGGAGCTTGCAGACTTGGTGAAGATGTCAGCTAGCTGATCTTGACTCCTTGTGTGGCATGGTAACACCACTCCTTCTTCAATCTTCTCTCTCACCTTGTGGCAATCGCTTTCTATGTGCTTGGTCCTCTCATGAAAGACCGAGTTTGTGGCAATGTGGATGGCCGCTTCATTGTCGCAATGCATGGTCATGGGCTGCTTTGTTTCGATGCCTAAGTCCTTGAGTAGACCCTTCAGCCATGTCATCTCGTTAGTGAGCTTCCTCATAGCTCTATACTCGGCCTCGGCGCTAGAGCATGAAACCACCTTTTGTTTCTTAGACCTCCATGTAACCATGTTGCCTCCAACGAACGTGCAGTACCCAGTAGTGGATCTTCTATCCAGCGTGTCGCCATTGTAATCCGCATCACAGTAGCCAACAATCTCGGTGTTGTCATTCTTGCCCATCCAAATACCTTGACCCGGACTGCCCTTGAGATAGCTTAGGATCCTCTCGACTTGACTCCATTGGTACTTGCTTGGTGCCTTCATATGTTGGCTAACCTGATTCACAGCATAACATATGTCAGGTCGTGTGATAGTAAGGTATATTAGCTTACCTACAAGCCGGCGGTAGCGTGTGACGTCTAAGAATGGCTCGTCCATTGGTTCCTTAGGTCGGCCTTCTTTTTCCCGTAAGCTCTCCCCCTTTCGCTTGAGCTGGTAGTCGTCATCAAGTGGCGTAGCGACCGGAGACACACCAAGCTTGCCAGTCTCCTCTAACAAGTCAAGAGTGTACTTGCGTTGTGAGAGGAAGAGTCCTTCCGGTGAGCGACAAATTTCAATACCAAGAAAGTATTTGAGTTCCCCAAGGTCCTTGATGTCAAATGCCGACTTGAGGGAGTCCTTGGTGTCCTGAATGGCCGCCTTATCATCACCAGTCACGATGATGTCGTCGACGTATATGAGCACCACCACCCAACCAATAGAGGTGCGACGTGTGAAGAGAGTATGATCAGCCTCCGATCGCTTAAAACCATAAGTCTTGAGAGTAGAGCTTAGTTTGTGGTACCAAGCTCGTGGGGACTGCTTAAGGCCATAGATGGCCTTACGTAGCCTCAAGACTTTTCCGGGTGTAACCATGTCTTCAAGGCCGGGAGGAGGCGTCATGTACACTTCTTCATCAAGTTCACCTTGAAGAAAGGCGTTCTTCACATCCATCTGCCATAAGTCCCATGATAGGTTGACAGCAAGAGACAGCACAACCCGAACCGTATGGAGCTTGGCCACGGGTGCAAAGGTGTCCGTGTAGTCCGCACCATAGGTTTGGGTGAAGCCACGGGCCACTAACCGGGCTTTATGCCGTTCAATGTCACCATTGCTCAAATACTTTATGGTGAACACCCATTTGGAGCTAACTGCCCGCTTGCCTTGAGGAAGATCCGATTCGTCCCACGTATGATTCCGGATCATGGCGCCGGTTTCATCCTTGACCGCATCTAACCAAACCTGATGCTCCTTGGCTTCATCATATGTCTGCGGGATCCAATTGGCGTCAACTTGGCCAAAGAAAGCTTGGTGATCAGCAGGTAACAGCTCAAGGGAACAAACGGACTGGATGGGATGAGCGACGGCTTGACTGTTGTAATATACACGCTTGTTCTTCCAAGTGGAGGGGTCAGATCGAGGTCTGGTGCTCCGACGCAGGACTGGTGCAGGAGGTGGATCCGTCCTAGGCAACTCCGTTGACGTACCGTCCGTAAGAACCGTCTCCGTGTTTTCCTCGGTAGGAGCCGCTGCCGGAGCATGTGTGTCCGGTGTAGGGCCAGGAACAGGAACACCGGCTATGGGTAGGCCAGACTCAAGGGACACACTATCTTGGGCTGAAACATTGTTATTCGTATCTCCTTGGTCAGACCCACCGTCGGTAGGAGTTTGGCGTAGCATAGGCTGCACGACACCCGTTGGTGGAGACGGGTTGCCAAGGTGATCAAGAAGGAACCTTAGACTTGAAGCTCGGTCATTAGGTGAGTGAGAGAGGTCTTTAAGGTTGTTCCAGTCCTTCTTGTCATAGTAGCCCACATTCTCTAGGAACCGGACATCTCGGGAGACATATAGACGACTTGTGGCCGGATCATAACATTTGTACCCCTTTTGTGTGGTAGAGTAGCCAATGAACATGCACTTTGTACTCTTGGCATCCAGCTTACTCCTTTGTTCTCCTGGTACTAACACAAAACAAACACAACCAAAAACGCGTAAGTGATCAAGGGATGGTTTAAATTTGTTTAGTACTTCAAATGGAGATAAGTCATGAAGAACTCGGGTTGGTGTCCGGTTGATGAGATAGCATGCAGTCATCACAGCATCACCCCAATATCGTTTGGGAACACTAGAGTGGAACATGATTGCCCGCGCCACTTCCATGAGATGCCGGTTCTTTCTCTCGGCCACACCATTTTGTTGTGGCGTGTAGGGACAACTAGTTTGATGGAGAATGCCATGCTTGGAGAGATGTTCTTTGAACTTGCAACTTGTGTATTCTCCACCATTATCAGACCTAAGTACCTTAAGTTTTGCATTAAAATGATTAGTCACATAGTTTTGAAAGTTGACAAAGGCATCAAACACTCTATCTTTAGAAGGCAATAAGGTAATCCAAGTATATTTTGATTTTTCATCAATAAAAGTCACAAAATACTTGTTATTATCTCTAGATAGGCATGGTGAAGTCCAAACATCTGAGTGAACTAAATCAAAACAATTTTCATAAATAGTAGTTGACTTAGGAAAGATAGACTTGCAATGTTTTCCAAGAATACAAGGTTCACAAGTAGAATTATCAAAAGAAATATTAGGAAACATTAGTCCTAAAGCACGCGAATGAGGGTGGCCTAGCCTAGCATGCCACACCATATTCGAATCAACAACAAAACAAGACTTAATAGAAGATAAATTTGGATCGGTTTTCTCTAGGACATAGAGATCTCCACTCCCTTGCCCTTCTCCAAGAACCTTTCCAGTCTCAATATCCTGAAAATGAACACTGTTAGGACCAAAAATTGCATAACAATTCAAATCATTTGTGGCCCTCTTAACCGATAGAAGATTGGAGGTAAATGTAGGCATAAAGAAAGCTTTTGAGGTTTTATCAAAAAGTTTCAAGTCCCCTATCCCTTTTACTGGTATTTGATCTCCATTAGCAATAACAACATTCCCTAAAGCCGGTTTTATGTTGTCAATTAACCTAGGGTTGCTAATCATATGATGTGAAGCCCCCGAGTCAATAACAAGCGATTTACTAGGCTTAGAGGTAAAGAAAGAGATACCAGACTCCTTGAGTGAGGCAATGGAGCGGATGAGAGCCTCAAGGTCTGACTTCCTCACCACATCTCCATAGGCTGCGGTCATGGCCACCTCATCTCCCTGCTTTGATGATCCGGCTCCCTTGTCGCTAACCGCTTCCTTTGAGAAGTTGGCTTTGAACTTGGCCGGCTTGAGATGAGGATGGAGAACCCAGCATTTGTCTTTCAGGTGGCCCCGCTTCTTGCAGTGGTCGCATACCCACACCTTCCTCTCCTCTTGCTTGTACACTCCTTTGTTGGCTGTAGCAAGCTCCCCCTTACCGCTAAACAAATCAAGAGATCCTTGTTCTTTCTGAATTTGGGAGCAAATATCTTCAAAGGAGGGAAGCTTCTCTGCCCTTAGGATGTGCTTCAAGAGGTCATTGAAGGATGGGTTCAAGGTAAGGAGGAGTCCAAAGATCTTGTCTTGCTCCTTCCTTTCGTTTAGCACACTCGCCTCAAGTGTACTTGGCCGCAACATGTCAAGCTCGGACCATAGTGCACGGAACTTACCAAGATGCTTAGTGAACTCCACATCATCTTGGTTAAGGTCGTTTATGGCCTTCTTGACCTCAAAGACTCTAGTCATGTTAGAGACATTACCATACACGCCTTTAAGTGTTTCCCACAGTTCCTTGGCCGTCTCGCAGTATGAGTAGGCCTCAAGGATAGGCGTGTCCAGAGAGTTTTGGAGAACAGATAGGACAACTTGGTCTTCTTGGAACCATTTGGCCTTCCTCTCGCTCTCTTCCTCCGCTTCCGCCTCGGAAGCATCTTCTTCTTTGGGGTTTTGCTTTGGGACATAGTCGGACTCGACATGACTCCAAAGGCCACGACCTCCAAGGGCGGTTCTTGTGGTTCTTGTCCACAGCAAGTAGTTTGTCCCCTTTAGGACAATCGGTGAAACGATGGGCTTGGCGTTTTCCATGGTCGGATTTCTATGGACCGATGGATAAAGCTTTTACCCGGAGAATAAACAAAAGAATGCGAGTGAGAAGAAAAGAAGGAAAGGAGACTAGAGAATAGAAACAAGTAGAAGAATGAGATTAGACTGTAGAGAATCGAACAACTTGCTCTGATACCATGTAAGACTTTGTAGAATAAAGAAGAGAATCAAGAGAATGGATATAGGTTTCGGTAGACAAAGAGAATGAGGAAGGAGAAAAGATTAGGTTTTCTTATTCCATGAGAAGCAATAATACAAGGTGGCTATGAGCCTATTTAAGGAAACACAAACTAGGGCTACACCCTTGACCGAGACACACAAGTGGGATAGGGACATTAGGAGAGAGACACACTACATCCCAAGGTGAAAGCGACAGCCCATCCTTACCAAACATGTGACTATTTCCTTCCCTTCTCTCTAACGGTTATAATGTGCTTCTCGATCCTTCTAGTGGGCTTCAGGCCTCCTCTCCATTCCTTATCACTAGAAGATTCGGCCATTTCACCACACTTGTACGGACAGCCCATATTCAACACTCGTACGGACGGCCATGGCTGCCTTAGGCTTATTCTTTTGATCAATAAACTCTTACAATTAGTCAAATATATTGGATTGTCACATATTCTGACCCTAGATACAGTAACAAAGCTGTTTAGTGCTTCGAATCAATATTTTCTCGGTTTTAGCCTGTTTCGGGACAAAATCGTTATATTTGGTGTATAAACACTCCAAATTCATTCCGAGCTCTTACAATAAGTCAAATACATTGGATTGTCACACATTTTGACCCAAGAAACACAAACAAAGCTGTTTACTGCTTCAAATTAATGTTTTCTCAGTTTTAGCCTGTTTTCTCGTTTTAAGCCTGTTTTGGGACAAAATGGGTATAAGTGTTGTCTAACCACTCCAAATTCAACCTGAACTCTTATAATTAGTCAAATGCATTAGATTGTTACATATTTTGACGCTATAAAGAGTAACATAGCTGTTTAGTGCTTTGAATCAATGTTTTCTCAGTTTTAGTCTGTTTTGGGACAAAATCGGTATATGTGGTGTATAAACACTCCAAATTCATTCCGAACTCATACAATAAGTCAAATACATTGGATTGTCACACATTTTTACCCAAGAAACACAAAAAAAGCTGTTTGCTGCTTCAAATTAATGTTTTCTCGGTTTTAGCCTGTTTTCTCGTTTTAAGCCTGTTTTGGGACCAAATGGGTATAAGTGTTGTCTAACCACTCCAAATTCAACCCGAATTCTTATAATTAGTCAAATGCATTAGATTGTTACATATTTTGACCCTAGAAAGAGTACAAAAGCTTTTTACTGCTTCGAATGAATGTTTTCTCTTGGTTTTAGCCTGTTTTCTCGGTTTAAGCTTGTTTTGGGACAAAACGGGTGTAAGTGTTGTCTAAACACTCCAAATTCATCCTGAACTCTTACAATTAGTCAAATATATTGGATTGTCACACATTCTGACCCTAGATACAGTAACAAAGCTGTTTAGTGCTTCGAATCAATATTTTCTCGGTTTTAGCCTGTTTCGGGACAAAATCGTTATATTTGGTGTATAAACACTCCAAATTCATTCCGAGCTCTTACAATAAGTCAAATACATTGGATTGTCACACATTTTGACCCAAGAAACGCAAACAAAGCTGTTTACTGCTTCAAAATAATGTTTTCTCGGTTTTAGCCTGTTTTCTCGTTTTAAGCCTGTTTTGGGACAAAATGGGTATAAGTGTTGTCTAACCACTCCAAATTCAACCTGAACTCTTATAATTAGTCAAATGCATTAGATTGTTGCATATTTTGATGCTATAAAGAGTAACATAGCTTTTTACTGCTTTGAATCAATGTTCACTCTTGGTTTTAGCCTTTTTCTCGGTTTAAGCTTGTTTTGGAATCAAAGGGGTTTAAGTGTTGTCTAAACACTCTAAATTCATCCCAAACTCTTACAATTAGTTAAATACATTGGATTTTCACACATTCTGACCCTAGGAACAGTAACAAAGCTGTTCAGTGCTTTGAATCAATGTTTTCTCAGTTTTAGTCTGTTTTGGGACAAAATCGGTATATGTGGTTGATAAACACTCCAAATTCATTCCGAACTCATACAATAAGTCAAATACATTGGATTGTCACACATTTTGACCCAAGAAACACAAAAAAAGCTGTTTACTGCTTCAAATTAATGTTTTCTCGGTTTTAGCCTGTTTTCTCGTTTTAAGCCTGTTTTGGGACAAAATGGGTCTAAGTGTTGTCTAACCACTCCAAATTCAACCCGAATTCTTATAATTAGTCAAATGCATTAGATTGTTACATATTTTGACCCTAGAAAGAGTAAAAAACCTTTTTAATTCTTCGAATAAATGTTTTCTCTTGGTTTTAGCCTGTTTTCTCGGTTTAAGCTTGTTTTGGGATCAAAGGGGTTTAAGTGTTGTCTAAACACTCCAAATTCATCCCAACCTCTTACAATTAGTCAAATACATTGGATTTTCACACATTCTGACCCTAGTAACAGTAACAAAGCTGTTTAGTGCTTAGAATCAATGTTTTCTCGGTTTTAGCCTGTTTCGGGACAAAATCGGTATATGTGGTGTATAAGCACTCTAAATTCATTCCGAACTCTTACAATAAGTCAAATACATTGGATTGTCACACATTTTTACCCAAGAAACACAAACAAAGCTGTTTACTGCTTCAAATTAATGTTTTCTCGGTTTTAGCCTGTTTTCGCGTTTTAAGCCTGTTTTGGGACTAAATGGGTATAAGTGTTGTCTAACCACTCCAAATTCAACCCGAATTCTTATAATTAGTCAAATGCATTAGATTGTTACATATTTTGACCCTAGAAAGAGTACAAAAGCTTTTTACTATTGATCAAAAGAATAAGCCTAAGGCAGCCATGGCCGTCCGTACGAGTGTTGAATATGGGCTGTCCGTACAAGTGTGGTGAAATGGCCGAATCTTCTAGTGATAAGGAATGGAGAGGAGGCCTGAAGCCCACTAGAAGGATCGAGAAGCACATTATAACCGTTAGAGAGAAGGGAAGGAAATAGTCACATGTTTGGTAAGGATGGGCTGTCGCTTTCACCTTGGGATGTAGTGTGTCTCTCTCCTAATGTCCCTATCCCACTTGTGTGTCTCGGTCAAGGGTGTAGCCCTAGTTTGTGTTTCCTTAAATAGGCTCATAGCCACCTTGTATTATTGCTTCTCATGGAATAAGAAAACCTAATCTTTTCTCCTTCCTCATTCTC
The DNA here is from genome assembly GCF_030686135.1 of Camelina sativa. Classification (NCBI taxonomy): domain Eukaryota; kingdom Viridiplantae; phylum Streptophyta; class Magnoliopsida; order Brassicales; family Brassicaceae; genus Camelina; species Camelina sativa. Next base: position 22,327,141 of record NC_141890.1, on the reverse strand, counting down.
TTTGTCTACCGAAACCTATATCCATTCTCTTGATTCTCTTCTTTATTCTACAAAGTCTTACATGGTATCAGAGCAAGTTGTTCGATTCTCTACAGTCTAATCTCATTCTTCTACTTGTTTCTATTCTCTAGTCTCCTTTCCTTCTTTTCTTCTCACTCGCATTCTTTTGTTTATTCTCCGGGTAAAAGCTTTATCCATCGGTCCATAGAAATCCGACCATGGAAAACGCCAAGCCCATCGTTTCACCGATTGTCCTAAAGGGGACAAACTACTTGCTGTGGACAAGAACCACAAGAACCGCCCTTGGAGGTCGTGGCCTTTGGAGTCATGTCGAGTCCGACTATGTCCCAAAGCAAAACCCCAAAGAAGAAGATGCTTCCGAGGCGGAAGCGGAGGAAGAGAGCGAGAGGAAGGCCAAATGGTTCCAAGAAGACCAAGTTGTCCTATCTGTTCTCCAAAACTCTCTGGACACGCCTATCCTTGAGGCCTACTCATACTGCGAGACGGCCAAGGAACTGTGGGAAACACTTAAAGGCGTGTATGGTAATGTCTCTAACATGACTAGAGTCTTTGAGGTCAAGAAGGCCATAAACGACCTTAACCAAGATGATGTGGAGTTCACTAAGCATCTTGGTAAGTTCCGTGCACTATGGTCCGAGCTTGACATGTTGCGGCCAAGTACACTTGAGGCGAGTGTGCTAAACGAAAGGAAGGAGCAAGACAAGATCTTTGGACTCCTCCTTACCTTGAACCCATCCTTCAATGACCTCTTGAAGCACATCCTAAGGGCAGAGAAGCTTCCCTCCTTTGAAGATATTTGCTCCCAAATTCAGAAAGAACAAGGATCTCTTGATTTGTTTAGCGGTAAGGGGGAGCTTGCTACGGCCAACAAAGGAGTGTACAAGCAAGAGGAGAGGAAGGTGTGGGTATGCGACCACTGCAAGAAGCGGGGCCACCTGAAAGACAAATGCTGGGTTCTCCATCCTCATCTCAAGCCGGCCAAGTTCAAAGCCAACTTCTCAAAGGAAGCGGTTAGCGACAAGGGAGCCGGATCATCAAAGCAGGGAGATGAGGTGGCCATGACCGCAGCCTATGGAGATGTGGTGAGGAAGTCAGACCTTGAGGCTCTCATCCGCTCCATTGCCTCACTCAAGGAGTCTGGTATCTCTTTCTTTACCTCTAAGCCTAGTAAATCGCTTGTTATTGACTCGGGGGCTTCACATCATATGATTAGCAACCCTAGGTTAATTGACAACATAAAACCGGCTTTAGGGAATGTTGTTATTGCTAATGGAGATCAAATACCAGTAAAAGGGATAGGGGACTTGAAACTTTTTGATAAAACCTCAAAAGCTTTCTTTATGCCTACATTTACCTCCAATCTTCTATCGGTTAAGAGGGCCACAAATGATTTGAATTGTTATGCAATTTTTGGTCCTAACAGTGTTCATTTTCAGGATATTGAGACTGGAAAGGTTCTTGGAGAAGGGCAAGGGAGTGGAGATCTCTATGTCCTAGAGAAAACCGATCCAAATTTATCTTCTATTAAGTCTTGTTTTGTTGTTGATTCGAATATGGTGTGGCATGCTAGGCTAGGCCACCCTCATTCGCGTGCTTTAGGACTAATGTTTCCTAATATTTCTTTTGATAATTCTACTTGTGAACCTTGTATTCTTGGAAAACATTGCAAGTCTATCTTTCCTAAGTCAACTACTATTTATGAAAATTGTTTTGATTTAGTTCACTCAGATGTTTGGACTTCACCATGCCTATCTAGAGATAATAACAAGTATTTTGTGACTTTTATTGATGAAAAATCAAAATATACTTGGATTACCTTATTGCCTTCTAAAGATAGAGTGTTTGATGCCTTTGTCAACTTTCAAAACTATGTGACTAATCATTTTAATGCAAAACTTAAGGTACTTAGGTCTGATAATGGTGGAGAATACACAAGTTGCAAGTTCAAAGAACATCTCTCCAAGCATGGCATTCTCCATCAAACTAGTTGTCCCTACACGCCACAACAAAATGGTGTGGCCGAGAGAAAGAACCGGCATCTCATGGAAGTGGCGCGGGCAATCATGTTCCACTCTAGTGTTCCCAAACGATATTGGGGTGATGCTGTGATGACTGCATGCTATCTCATCAACCGGACACCAACCCGAGTTCTTCATGACTTATCTCCATTTGAAGTACTAAACAAATTTAAACCATCCCTTGATCACTTACGCGTTTTTGGTTGTGTTTGTTTTGTGTTAGTACCAGGAGAACAAAGGAGTAAGCTGGATGCCAAGAGTACAAAGTGCATGTTCATTGGCTACTCTACCACACAAAAGGGGTACAAATGTTATGATCCGGCCACAAGTCGTCTATATGTCTCCCGAGATGTCCGGTTCCTAGAGAATGTGGGCTACTATGACAAGAAGGACTGGAACAACCTTAAAGACCTCTCTCACTCACCTAATGACCGAGCTTCAAGTCTAAGGTTCCTTCTTGATCACCTTGGCAACCCGTCTCCACCAACGGGTGTCGTGCAGCCTATGCTACGCCAAACTCCTACCGACGGTGGGTCTGACCAAGGAGATACGAATAACAATGTTTCAGCCCAAGATAGTGTGTCCCTTGAGTCTGGCCTACCCATAGCCGGTGTTCCTGTTCCTGGCCCTACACCGGACACACATGCTCCGGCAGCGGCTCCTACCGAGGAAAACACGGAGACGGTTCTTACGGACGGTACGTCAACGGAGTTGCCTAGGACGGATCCACCTCCTGCACCAGTCCTGCGTCGGAGCACCAGACCTCGATCTGACCCCTCCACTTGGAAGAACAAGCGTGTATATTACAACAGTCAAGCCGTCGCTCATCCCATCCAGTCCGTTTGTTCCCTTGAGCTGTTACCTGCTGATCACCAAGCTTTCTTTGGCCAAGTTGACGCCAATTGGATCCCGCAGACATATGATGAAGCCAAGGAGCATCAGGTTTGGTTAGATGCGGTCAAGGATGAAACCGGCGCCATGATCCGGAATCATACGTGGGACGAATCGGATCTTCCTCAAGGCAAGCGGGCAGTTAGCTCCAAATGGGTGTTCACCATAAAGTATTTGAGCAATGGTGACATTGAACGGCATAAAGCCCGGTTAGTGGCCCGTGGCTTCACCCAAACCTATGGTGCGGACTACACGGACACCTTTGCACCCGTGGCCAAGCTCCATACGGTTCGGGTTGTGCTGTCTCTTGCTGTCAACCTATCATGGGACTTATGGCAGATGGATGTGAAGAACGCCTTTCTTCAAGGTGAACTTGATGAAGAAGTGTACATGACGCCTCCTCCCGGCCTTGAAGACATGGTTACACCCGGAAAAGTCTTGAGGCTACGTAAGGCCATCTATGGCCTTAAGCAGTCCCCACGAGCTTGGTACCACAAACTAAGCTCTACTCTCAAGACTTATGGTTTTAAGCGATCGGAGGCTGATCATACTCTCTTCACACGTCGCACCTCTATTGGTTGGGTGGTGGTGCTCATATACGTCGACGACATCATCGTGACTGGTGATGATAAGGCGGCCATTCAGGACACCAAGGACTCCCTCAAGTCGGCATTTGACATCAAGGACCTTGGGGAACTCAAATACTTTCTTGGTATTGAAATTTGTCGCTCACCGGAAGGACTCTTCCTCTCACAACGCAAGTACACTCTTGACTTGTTAGAGGAGACTGGCAAGCTTGGTGTGTCTCCGGTCGCTACGCCACTTGATGACGACTACCAGCTCAAGCGAAAGGGGGAGAGCTTACGGGAAAAAGAAGGCCGACCTAAGGAACCAATGGACGAGCCATTCTTAGACGTCACACGCTACCGCCGGCTTGTAGGTAAGCTAATATACCTTACTATCACACGACCTGACATATGTTATGCTGTGAATCAGGTTAGCCAACATATGAAGGCACCAAGCAAGTACCAATGGAGTCAAGTCGAGAGGATCCTAAGCTATCTCAAGGGCAGTCCGGGTCAAGGTATTTGGATGGGCAAGAATGACAACACCGAGATTGTTGGCTACTGTGATGCGGATTACAATGGCGACACGCTGGATAGAAGATCCACTACTGGGTACTGCACGTTCGTTGGAGGCAACATGGTTACATGGAGGTCTAAGAAACAAAAGGTGGTTTCATGCTCTAGCGCCGAGGCCGAGTATAGAGCTATGAGGAAGCTCACTAACGAGATGACATGGCTGAAGGGTCTACTCAAGGACTTAGGCATCGAAACAAAGCAGCCCATGACCATGCATTGCGACAATGAAGCGGCCATCCACATTGCCACAAACTCGGTCTTTCATGAGAGGACCAAGCACATAGAAAGCGATTGCCACAAGGTGAGAGAGAAGATTGAAGAAGGAGTGGTGTTACCATGCCACACAAGGAGTCAAGATCAGCTAGCTGACATCTTCACCAAGTCTGCAAGCTCCAAGGTTTGTGATCACATCTATAGCAAACTTGGACTTGTAGACATTACGCGGCCATGATCAAGCTTCTCTAATCCGTGGACAGCACACTCTTTTTCCCTTGACTTGGTTTTGTCCCATGAGGTTTTCTAAGTCAAGGTTTTTAATGAGGTGCTGCTTCACGGGTTCCAAGCTTAGCCATTTCATTAGGCTAAGCTTGAGGGGGAGTATTGATCAAAAGAATAAGCCTAAGGCAGCCATGGCCGTCCGTACGAGTGTTGAATATGGGCTGTCCGTACAAGTGTGGTGAAATGGCCGAATCTTCTAGTGATAAGGAATGGAGAGGAGGCCTGAAGCCCACTAGAAGGATCGAGAAGCACATTATAACCGTTAGAGAGAAGGGAAGGAAATAGTCACATGTTTGGTAAGGATGGGCTGTCGCTTTCACCTTGGGATGTAGTGTGTCTCTCTCCTAATGTCCCTATCCCACTTGTGTGTCTCGGTCAAGGGTGTAGCCCTAGTTTGTGTTTCCTTAAATAGGCTCATAGCCACCTTGTATTATTGCTTCTCATGGAATAAGAAAACCTAATCTTTTCTCCTTCCTCATTCTCTTTGTCTACCGAAACCTATATCCATTCTCTTGATTCTCTTCTTTATTCTACAAAGTCTTACATTTACTGCTTCGAATGAATGTTTTCTCTTGGTTTTAGCCTGTTTTCTCGGTTTAAGCTTGTTTTGGGACAAAACGGGTGTAAGTGTTGTCTAAACACTCCAAATTCATCCTGAACTCTTACAATTAGTCAAATATATTGGATTGTCACACATTCTGACCCTAGATACAGTAACAAAGCTGTTTAGTGCTTCGAATCAATATTTTCTCGGTTTTAGCCTGTTTCGGGACAAAATCGTTATATTTGGTGTATAAACACTCCAAATTCATTCCGAGCTCTTACAATAAGTCAAATACATTGGATTGTCACACATTTTGACCCAAGAAACGCAAACAAAGCTGTTTACTGCTTCAAAATAATGTTTTCTCGGTTTTAGCCTGTTTTCTCGTTTTAAGCCTGTTTTGGGACAAAATGGGTATAAGTGTTGTCTAACCACTCCAAATTCAACCTGAACTCTTATAATTAGTCAAATGCATTAGATTGTTACATATTTTGATGCTATAAAGAGTAACATAGCTTTTTACTGCTTTGAATCAATGTTCACTCTTGGTTTTAGCCTTTTTCTCGGTTTAAGCTTGTTTTGGAATCAAAGGGGTTTAAGTGTTGTCTAAACACTCTAAATTCATCCCAAACTCTTACAATTAGTTAAATACATTGGATTTTCACACATTCTGACCCTAGGAACAGTAACAAAGCTGTTCAGTGCTTTGAATCAATGTTTTCTCAGTTTTAGTCTGTTTTGGGACAAAATCGGTATATGTGGTTGATAAACACTCCAAATTCATTCCGAACTCATACAATAAGTCAAATACATTGGATTGTCACACATTTTGACCCAAGAAACACAAAAAAAGCTGTTTACTGCTTCAAATTAATGTTTTCTCGGTTTTAGCCTGTTTTCTCGTTTTAAGCCTGTTTTGGGACAAAATGGGTCTAAGTGTTGTCTAACCACTCCAAATTCAACCCGAATTCTTATAATTAGTCAAATGCATTAGATTGTTACATATTTTGACCCTAGAAAGAGTAAAAAACCTTTTTAATTCTTCGAATAAATGTTTTCTCTTGGTTTTAGCCTGTTTTCTCGGTTTAAGCTTGTTTTGGGATCAAAGGGGTTTAAGTGTTGTCTAAACACTCCAAATTCATCCCAACCTCTTACAATTAGTCAAATACATTGGATTTTCACACATTCTGACCCTAGTAACAGTAACAAAGCTGTTTAGTGCTTAGAATCAATGTTTTCTCGGTTTTAGCCTGTTTCGGGACAAAATCGGTATATGTGGTGTATAAACACTCTAAATTCATTCCGAACTCTTACAATAAGTCAAATACATTGGATTGTCACACATTTTTACCCAAGAAACACAAACAAAGCTGTTTACTGCTTCAAATTAATGTTTTCTCGGTTTTAGCCTGTTTTCGCGTTTTAAGCCTGTTTTGGGACTAAATGGGTATAAGTGTTGTCTAACCACTCCAAATTCAACCCGAATTCTTATAATTAGTCAAATGCATTAGATTGTTACATATTTTGACCCTAGAAAGAGTACAAAAGCTTTTTACTGCTTCGAATGAATGTTTTCTCTTGGTTTTAGCCTGTTTTCTCGGTTTAAGCTTGTTTTGGGACAAAACGGGTGTAAGTGTTGTCTAAACACTCCAAATTCATCCTGAACTCTTACAATTAGTCAAATATATTGGATTGTCACACATTCTGACCCTAGATACAGTAACAAAGCTGTTTAGTGCTTCGAATCAATATTTTCTCGGTTTTAGCCTGTTTTGGGACAAAATCGTTATATTTGGTGTATAAACACTCCAAATTCATTCCAAGCTCTTACAATAAGTCAAATACATTGGATTGTCACACATTTTGACCCAAGAAACATAAACAAACCTGTTTACTGCTTCAAATTAATGTTTTCTCGGTTTTAGCCTGTTTTCTCGTTTTAAGCCTGTTTTGGGACAAAATGGGTATAAGTGTTGTCTAACCACTCCAAATTCAACCTGAACTCTTATAATTAGTCAAATGCATTAGATTGTTACATATTTTGACGCTATAAAGAGTAACATAGCTTTTTACTGCTTTGAATCAATGTTCACTCTTGGTTTTAGCCTTTTTCTCGGTTTAAGCTTGTTTTTATTGATCAAGAATAAGCCTATGGCGTCCGTACAGTCCGTACCGTCCGTACGTGCAAGCAATAAGGCCGAGTGAAGCACTAAGGCCGAGTCATCTACGTGTGAGGATAGTGAGGAGGCCTGCTTACCTTCGGCCCATGAGAAGGATCGAGAATCCCTTGTGTAGCCGTTAGGGAGAAAGCGCAAGTGGACAAGAGTGGAAGACTAGGACAAGTCGCTATCACCGATCACCTACCCCCTCTCTCTCCTAATTGTCGATTTCTTTTGTTTCTATTTTAGGTCATGTGGTCGCCCTAGCTGCCTCCCTATTTAAACCTTTGTCATGTGTTGTATTTGAGATATTCTACCTAATTCTAATCTATTATCACTCTCTTTCATACTATTCGCCACCAACTCTTCTTCTTCATTCTAAACCTCTCAAATCTCTCTAAGTCTTCCGCTTATTTCAACATGGTATCAGAGCCAGGTTGTCGTTCTTGATAACCTATCTCTTCTATTCTTCCATTCTTCATTCTTGTTCACTCGATTCTCAGTCCTATTTCTCTTTATTCTCCGGGTAAAAGCTTTGTCCATCGGTCCATAGCGGTTAAACCATGGAAAACGCCAAACCCATTGTCATGCCGGTTGTTCTCAAAGGAACAAACTACTTGCTGTGGACTAGAACCACAAGAACTGCCCTTGGAGGTCGTGGTCTTTGGAGTCATGTCGAGAGTGACTATGCTCCAAAACAAAACCTCAAAGGAGAAGATGAAGGCGCTTCCGAGGAGGAAGTAGAAGAAGAGAGCGAGAGGAAGGCCAAGTGGTTCCAAGAAAACCAAGTTGTCCTATCTGTTCTCCAAAACTCTCTTGACACACCAATCCTTGAGGCCTACTCATATTGCGAGACGGCCAAGGAGTTGTGGGAGACACTTAAAGGTGTCTATGGCAATATCTCCAACTTGACTCGGGTCTTTGAGGTCAAGAAGGCCATAAATGAGCTTAACCAAGATGATGTGGAGTTCACTAAACATCTTGGCAAGTTTCGAGCTTTATGGTCCGAGCTTGACATGTTGCGGCCGAGTACACTCGATCCGAGTGTGTTGACTGAAAGAAAGGAGCAAGACAAGATCTTTGGTCTCCTTCTTACTTTAAACCCATCCTTCAACGATCTCTTGAAACACATCCTCAGGGCAGAGAAACTTCCCTCTTTTGAAAACATTTGTTCACAAATCCAAAGAGAGCAAGGTTCTCTTGACTTGTTTAGCGGTAAGGGGGAGCTTGCTACGGCTAATAAAGGAGTGTACAAGCAAGAGGAGAGGAAGGTGGGGATATGCGACCACTGCAAGAGGCGGGGTCACCTGAAAGACAAGTGCTGGGTCCTCCACCCTCATCTCAAACCGGCCAAGTTCAAAGCAAACCTCTCAAAGGAAGCGGTTAGCGACAAGGGAGCCGGGCCGTCAAAGCAAGGAGATGAGGCAGCCATGACCGCAGCCTATGGAGAAGTGGTTAGGAAATCAGACCTTGAGGCGCTCATCCGTTCCATTGCCTCACTCAAGGAGTCTGGTATCTCTTTCTTTACCTCTAAGCCTAGTAAATCTCTTGTCATAGACTCGGGTGCTTCTCACCACATGATTAGTAATCCTAGTCTAATTGACAATATAAAACCGGCTTTAGGAAATGTTATAATTGCAAATGGAGAACAAATACCAGTGAAAGGAATAGGGGACTTGAAACTATTTGATAAAACCACAAAAGCTTTCTTTATGCCTACCTTCACATCTAATCTTCTATCGGTTAAGAGAACCACTAATGATTTGAATTGTTATGCAATCTTTGGTCCTAATAGTGTTCATTTTCAGGATATTGAGACTGGAAAAGTTCTTGGAGAGGGACAAGGGAGTGGAGATCTCTATGTCCTAGAGAAAACCTCGCCAAGTTTATCTACTAAATCTTGTTTTGTTGTTAATTTGGATAGTGTGTGGCATGCTAGATTAGGCCATCCTCATTCTCGTGCCCTTGCTTTAATGTTACCAAGTGTTTCTTTTGATAGTTCAATGTGTGAGTCTTGTATTCTTGGTAAACATTGCAAATCTATTTTTCCCAAGTCTAAAACTATTTATGAGCATTGTTTTGATTTAGTGCACTCGGATGTGTGGACTTCACCATGCCTTTCTAGAGATAATAACAAATATTTTGTGACTTTTATTGATGAAAAATCTAAGTACACATGGATTACTTTGTTGCCTTCAAAGGATAGAGTGTTTGATGCTTTTATAAACTTTCAAAATTATGTTACTAATCATTTCAATGCTAAAATTAAGGTACTTAGATCAGACAATGGTGGAGAGTATACAAGTCACAAATTCAGAGAACACCTAGCAAAACACGGCATACTACACCAAACGAGTTGTCCCTATACGCCCCAACAAAATGGTGTGGCCGAGAGGAAGAACCGACATCTAATGGAGGTGGCACGGTCGATGATGTTCCATTCACACGTTACAAGGCGATATTGGGGTGATGCTGTGATGACAGCATGCTACTTGATCAATCGGACACCAACCAAAGTCCTTAATGACCTCTCGCCATTTGAGGTATTGAATGGATTTAAACCATCTCTAGAGCACTTACGGGTCTTTGGGTGTGTTTCTTTTGTACTTGTGCCAGGAGAACAGCGGAGTAAGCTCGATCCCAAAAGCATAAGGTGTATGTTCATCGGCTACTCCACTACTCAAAAGGGATACAAGTGTTTTGACCCAAAGACAAGCCGGCTGTACGTATCAAGAGATGTTCGGTTCTTGGAAAATGTGGGTTATTTTGATAACAAAGACTGGAACAGCTTGAAGGATCTTTCATCATCACCAAATGATAGAGCCTCCAGCCTTAAGTTTCTCCTTGACCATCTCGGAAATCCGCCTACGGCCACAGCCCTTCCTCAGCCAGAACCCAACCCGAGCTCCATTGACCATACGCTCGAGCCGGAAGGTGCTATGCCCGAGATGATATCCCCGGACCATGAGATGCCCGAGCCAAACCAGAGCATGACCGAGGCACATGAGATGCCCGAGCCAAACTCAAGCCTGACCGAGACACGACCTGATGCTGAACCGGTCATCGAAGATGTCACTCAGTCCAGCCAATCAGTGCCGCCAGCTCAACCAGCTCCACGACGAAGCACGCGTGTCCGGTCTCACCCCTCTACATGGAAAGATAAGAGGGTCTACTACAACAGTCAAGCCGTCGCACATCCTATCCAAGCCGTATGTTCGCTCGAGCTGCTTCCGACCGAGCACCAAGCCTTCTTCGGCCAAGTTGATGAACACTGGGTTCCCCAAACGTACGAGGAGGCCAAAGAACATAAGGTATGGGTAGATGCTGTGGAGGATGAAGCTGGTGCAATGATCAGAAATCACACATGGGATGAGGCTGACCTCCCCAAAGGGAAGAAGGCCGTAAGTTCAAAGTGGGTATTCACCATCAAGTTCTTGAGCACGGGAGAGATTGAAAGGCATAAGGCACGGCTGGTGGCCCGAGGGTTCACTCAAACCTATGGAGATGACTACACGGCAACGTTTGCTCCCGTGGCCAAATTGCATACCGTGCGAGTAGTGCTATCGGTGGCCGTGAACCTTTCTTGGGACTTATGGCAAATGGATGTGAAGAACGCGTTCCTCCAAGGCGAGCTAGATGAAGAAGTGTACATGACTCCTCCGCCTGGCCTTGAGGACATTGTTGCTCCCGGGAAGGTCTTACGGTTACGCAAGGCCATCTATGGCCTCAAACAGTCACCACGCGCCTGGTACCATAAGCTCAGCTCCACTCTTAAGGCGAATGGCTTTAGACGATCGGAGGCTGACCACACTCTTTTCACTCTCAAGACATCACTTGGCCTGGTTGTGGTGCTGGTTTATGTCGATGACATCATCGTGACTGGCGATGACAAGGCCGGTATTGTTGCCATTAAAGACTCTCTCAAGTCTGCCTTTGACATTAAGGACCTCGGAGAGCTCAAATACTTCCTCGGCATCGAAATCTGCCGTTCCCCGGAGGGTATCTTCCTCTCACAACGCAAGTATGCTCTTGACTTGCTTGCTGAGACAGGCAAACTTGGTACGGTTCCAGCTACTACACCACTGGATGAAGATTACCAGCTCAAGCGAAAGAGGGAGAGCATTCGGGCGAAGGAAGGCAAACCACGCGAACCATTGGACGAGCCGTTCCCGGACGTCACACGCTACCGACGGCTTGTAGGTAAGTTGATCTATTTAACTATCACACGACCTGATATCTCTTATGCTGTGAATCAGGTGAGTCAGCACATGCAAGCTCCAAGCAAGTATCAATGGAGTCAAGTGGAGAGGATTTTGAGCTATCTCAAGGGCAGCCCTGGTCAAGGCATTTGGATGGGTAAAAACGGCAACACTGAGATCGTGGGTTATTGTGATGCGGACTATAATGGAGACACATTGGATAGGCGGTCAACTACTGGATATTGCACCTTTGTTGGAGGAAACCTAGTTACATGGAGGTCTAAGAAGCAAAAGGTGGTGTCATGTTCAAGTGCCGAGGCTGAGTACCGAGCTATGAGGAAGCTAACTAATGAGATGACATGGTTGAAAGGTCTACTTAAGGATCTCGGCATTGAAACAAGACAGCCGATGACAATGCATTGTGACAATGAGGCAGCGATCCACATAGCCACTAACTCAGTCTTCCATGAACGGACCAAGCACATTGAGAGCGACTGCCACAAGGTTAGGGAGAGGATCGAAGAGGGAGCGGTTCTACCATGCCACACAAGGAGTCAAGACCAGCTAGCCGACATCTTCACCAAATCTGCAAGTCCCAAGGTTTGTGATTATATTCATAGCAAACTTGGACTTGTAGACATCACACGGCCGTGATCAACTTTCCTAATCCGTGGACAGCACACTCTTTTTCCCTTGGCTTAGTTTTGTCCCATGAGGTTTTCTAAGTCAAGGTTTTTAATGAGGTGCTGCTTCACGGGTTCCAAGCTTAGCCATGTCATCAGGCTAAGCTTGAGGGGGAGTATTGATCAAGAATAAGCCTATGGCGTCCGTACAGTCCGTACCGTCCGTACGTGCAAGCAATAAGGCCGAGTGAAGCACTAAGGCCGAGTCATCTACGTGTGAGGATAGTGAGGAGGCCTGCTTACCTTCGGCCCATGAGAAGGATCGAGAATCCCTTGTGTAGCCGTTAGGGAGAAAGCGCAAGTGGACAAGAGTGGAAGACTAGGACAAGTCGCTATCACCGATCACCTACCCCCTCTCTCTCCTAATTGTCGATTTCTTTTGTTTCTATTTTAGGTCATGTGGTCGCCCTAGCTGCCTCCCTATTTAAACCTTTGTCATGTGTTGTATTTGAGATATTCTACCTAATTCTAATCTATTATCACTCTCTTTCATACTATTCGCCACCAACTCTTCTTCTTCATTCTAAACCTCTCAAATCTCTCTAAGTCTTCCGCTTATTTCAACAGTTTTGGGATCAAAGGGGTTTAAGTGTTGTCTAAACACTCCAAATTCATCCCAAACTCTTACAATTAGTTAAATACATTGGATTGTCACACATTCTGACCCTAGGAACAGTAACAAAGCTGTTTAGTGCTTTGAATCAATGTTTTCTCAGTTTTAGTCTGTTTTGGGACAAAATCGGTATATGTGGTGTATAAACACTCCAAATTCATTCCAAACTCATAGAATAAGTCAAATACATTGGATTGTCACACATTTTGACCCAAGAAACACAAAAAAGCTGTTTACTGCTTCAAATTAATGGTTTCTCGGTTTTAGCCTGTTTTCTCGTTTTAAGCCTGTTTTGGGACCAAATGGGTCTAAGTGTTGTCTAACCACTCCAAATTCAACCCGAATTCTTATAATTAGTCAAATGCATTAGATTGTTACATATTTTGACCCTAGAAAGAGTACAAAAGCTTTTTACTGCTTCGAATGAATGTTTTCTCTTGGTTTTAGCCTGTTTTCTCGGTTTAAGCTTGTTTTGGGACAAAACGGGTGTAAGTGTTGTCTAAACACTCCAAATTCATCCTGAACTCTTACAATTAGTCAAATATATTGGATTGTCACACATTCTGACCCTAGATACAGTAACAAAGCTGTTTAGTGCTTCGAATCAATATTTTCTCGGTTTTAGCCTGTTTCGGGACAAAATCGTTATATTTGGTGTATAAACACTCCAAATTTATTCCGAGCTCTTACAATAAGTCAAATACATTGGATTGTCACACATTTTGACCCAAGAAACACAAACAAAGCTGTTTACTGCTTCAAATTAATGTTTTCTCGGTTTTAGCCTGTTTTCTCGTTTTAAGCCTGTTTTGGGACAAAATGGGTCTAAGTGTTGTCTAACCACTCCAAATTCAACCCGAATTCTTATAATTAGTCAAATGCATTAGATTGTTACATATTTTGACCCTAGAAAGAGTAAAAAACCTTTTTAATTCTTCGAATAAATGTTTTCTCTTGGTTTTAGCCTGTTTTCTCGGTTTAAGCTTGTTTTGGGATCAAAGGGGTTTAAGTGTTGTCTAAACACTCCAAATTCATCCCAACCTCTTACAATTAGTCAAATACATTGGATTTTCACACATTCTGACCCTAGTAACAGTAACAAAGCTGTTTAGTGCTTAGAATCAATGTTTTCTCGGTTTTAGCCTGTTTCGGGACAAAATCGGTATATGTGGTGTATAAACACTCTAAATTCATTCCGAACTCTTACAATAAGTCAAATACATTGGATTGTCACACATTTTTACCCAAGAAACACAAACAAAGCTGTTTACTGCTTCAAATTAATGTTTTCTCGGTTTTAGCCTGTTTTCGCGTTTTAAGCCTGTTTTGGGACTAAATGGGTATAAGTGTTGTCTAACCACTCCAAATTCAACCCGAATTCTTATAATTAGTCAAATGCATTAGATTGTTACATATTTTGACCCTAGAAAGAGTACAAAAGCTTTTTACTGCTTCGAATGAATGTTTTCTCTTGGTTTTAGCCTGTTTTCTCGGTTTAAGCTTGTTTTGGGACAAAACGGGTGTAAGTGTTGTCTAAACACTCCAAATTCATCCTGAACTCTTACAATTAGTCAAATATATTGGATTGTCACACATTCTGACCCTAGATACAGTAACAAAGCTGTTTAGTGCTTCGAATCAATATTTTCTCGGTTTTAGCCTGTTTTGGGACAAAATCGTTATATTTGGTGTATAAACACTCCAAATTCATTCCGAGCTCTTACAATAAGTCAAATACATTGGATTGTCACACATTTTGACCCAAGAAACATAAACAAACCTGTTTACTGCTTCAAATTAATGTTTTCTCGGTTTTAGCCTGTTTTCTCGTTTTAAGCCTGTTTTGGGACAAAATGGGTATAAGTGTTGTCTAACCACTCCAAATTCAACCTGAACTCTTATAATTAGTCAAATGCATTAGATTGTTACATATTTTGACGCTATAAAGAGTAACATAGCTTTTTACTGCTTTGAATCAATGTTCACTCTTGGTTTTAGCCTTTTTCTCGGTTTAAGCTTGTTTTGGGATCAAAGGGGTTTAAGTGTTGTCTAAACACTCCAAATTCATCCCAAACTCTTACAATTAGTTAAATACATTGGATTGTCACACATTCTGACCCTAGGAACAGTAACAAAGCTGTTTAGTGCTTTGAATCAATGTTTTCTCAGTTTTAGTCTGTTTTGGGACAAAATCGGTATATGTGGTGTATAAACACTCCAAATTCATTCCGAACTCATACAATAAGTCAAATACATTGGATTGTCACACATTTTTACCCAAGAAACACAAAAAAAGCTGTTTGCTGCTTCAAATTAATGTTTTCTCGGTTTTAGCCTGTTTTCTCGTTTTAAGCCTGTTTTGGGACCAAATGGGTCTAAGTGTTGTCTAACCACTCCAAATTCAACCCGAATTATTATAATTAGTCAAATGCATTAGATTGTTACATATTTTGACCCTAGAAAGAGTACAAAAGCTTTTTACTGCTTCGAATAAATGTTTTCTCTTGGTTTTAGCCTGTTTTCTCGGTTTAAGCTTGTTTTGGAACAATACGGGTGTAGGTGTTGTCTAAACACTCCAAATTCATCCTGAACTCTTACAATTAGTCAAATATATTGGATTGTCACATATTCTGACCCTAGATACAGTAACAAAGCTGTTTAGTGCTTCGAATCAATATTTTCTCGGTTTTAGCCTGTTTCGGGACAAAATCGTTATATTTGGTGTATAAACACTCCAAATTCATTCCGAGCTCTTACAATAAGTCAAATACATTGGATTGTCACACATTTTGACCCAAGAAACGCAAACAAAGCTGTTTACTGCTTCAAAATAATGTTTTCTCGGTTTTAGCCTGTTTTCTCGTTTTAAGCCTGTTTTGGGACAAAATGGGTATAAGTGTTGTCTAACCACTCCAAATTCAACCTGAACTCTTATAATTAGTCAAATGCATTAGATTGTTACATATTTTGATGCTATAAAGAGTAACATAGCTTTTTACTGCTTTGAATCAATGTTCACTCTTGGTTTTAGCCTTTTTCTCGGTTTAAGCTTGTTTTGGGATCAAAGGGGTTTAAGTGTTGTCTAAACACTCCAAATTCATCCCAAACTCTTACAATTAGTTAAATACATTGGATTGTCACACATTCTGACCCTAGGAACAGTAACAAAGCTGTTTAGTGCTTTGAATCAATGTTTTCTCAGTTTTAGTCTGTTTTGGGACAAAATCGGTATATGTGGTGTATAAACACTCCAAATTCATTCCGAACTCATACAATAAGTCAAATACATTGGATTGTCACACATTTTTACCCAAGAAACACAAAAAAAGCTGTTTGCTGCTTCAAATTAATGTTTTCTCGGTTTTAGCCTGTTTTCTCGTTTTAAGCCTGTTTTGGGACCAAATGGGTCTAAGTGTTGTCTAACCACTCCAAATTCAACCCGAATTCTTATAATTAGTCAAATGCATTAGATTGTTACATATTTTGACCCTAGAAAGAGTACAAAAGCTTTTTACTGCTTCGAATAAATGTTTTCTCTTGGTTTTAGCCTGTTTTCTCGGTTTAAGCTTGTTTTGGAACAATACGGGTGTAGGTGTTGTCTAAACACTCCAAATTCATCCTGAACTCTTACAATTAGTCAAATATATTGGATTGTCACATATTCTGACCCTAGATACACTAACAAAGCTGTTTAGTGCTTCGAATCAATATTTTCTCGGTTTTAGCCTGTTTCGGGACAAAATCGTTATATTTGGTGTATAAACACTCCAAATTCATTCCGAGCTCTTACAATAAGTCAAATACATTGGATTGTCACACATTTTGACCCAAGAAACGCAAACAAAGCTGTTTACTGCTTCAAAATAATGTTTTCTCGGTTTTAGCCTGTTTTCTCGTTTTAAGCCTGTTTTGGGACAAAATGGGTATAAGTGTTGTCTAACCACTCCAAATTCAACCTGAACTCTTATAATTAGTCAAATGCATTAGATTGTTACATATTTTGATGCTATAAAGAGTAACATAGCTTTTTACTGCTTTGAATCAATGTTCACTCTTGGTTTTAGCCTTTTTCTCGGTTTAAGCTTGTTTTGGAATCAAAGGGGTTTAAGTGTTGTCTAAACACTCTAAATTCATCCCAAACTCTTACAATTAGTTAAATACATTGGATTTTCACACATTCTGACCCTAGGAACAGTAACAAAGCTGTTCAGTGCTTTGAATCAATGTTTTCTCAGTTTTAGTCTGTTTTGGGACAAAATCGGTATATGTGGTTGATAAACACTCCAAATTCATTCCGAACTCATACAATAAGTCAAATACATTGGATTGTCACACATTTTGACCCAAGAAACACAAAAAAAGCTGTTTACTGCTTCAAATTAATGTTTTCTCGGTTTTAGCCTGTTTTCTCGTTTTAAGCCTGTTTTGGGACAAAATGGGTCTAAGTGTTGTCTAACCACTCCAAATTCAACCCGAATTCTTATAATTAGTCAAATGCATTAGATTGTTACATATTTTGACCCTAGAAAGAGTAAAAAACCTTTTTAATTCTTCGAATAAATGTTTTCTCTTGGTTTTAGCCTGTTTTCTCGGTTTAAGCTTGTTTTGGGATCAAAGGGGTTTAAGTGTTGTCTAAACACTCCAAATTCATCCCAACCTCTTACAATTAGTCAAATACATTGGATTTTCAGACATTCTGACCCTAGTAACAGTAACAAAGCTGTTTAGTGCTTAGAATCAATGTTTTCTCGGTTTTAGCCTGTTTCGGGACAAAATCGGTATATGTGGTGTATAAACACTCCAAATTCATTACGAACTCTTACAATAAGTCAAATACATTGGATTGTCACACATTTTGACCCAAGAAACACAAAAAAAGCTGTTTACTGCTTCAAATTAATGTTTTCTCGGTTTTAGCCTGTTTTCTCGTTTTAAGCCTGTTTTGGGACAAAATGGGTATAAGTGTTGTCTAACCACTCCAAATTCAACCTGAACTCTTATAATTAGTCAAATGCATTAGATTGTTACATATTTTGATGCTATAAAGAGTAACATAGCTTTTTACTGCTTTGAATCAATGTTCACTCTTGGTTTTAGCCTTTTTCTCGGTTTAAGCTTGTTTTGGGATCAAAGGGGTTTAAGTGTTGTCTAAACACTCCAAATTCATCCCAAACTCTTACAATTAGTTAAATACATTGGATTGTCACACATTCTGACACTAGGAACAGTAACAAAGCTGTTTAGTGCTTTGAATCAATGTTTTCTCAGTTTTAGTCTGTTTTGGGACAAAATCGGTATATGTGGTGTATAAACACTCCAAATTCATTCCGAACTCATACAATAAGTCAAATACATTGGATTGTCACACATTTTTACCCAAGAAACACAAAAAAAGCTGTTTGCTGCTTCAAATTAATGTTTTCTCGGTTTTAGCCTGTTTTCTCGTTTTAAGCCTGTTTTGGGACCAAATGGGTCTAAGTGTTGTCTAACCACTCCAAATTCAACCCGAATTCTTATAATTAGTCAAATGCATTAGATTGTTACATATTTTGACCCTAGAAAGAGTACAAAAGCTTTTTACTGCTTCGAATAAATGTTTTCTCTTGGTTTTAGCCTGTTTTCTCGGTTTAAGCTTGTTTTGGAACAATACGGGTGTAGGTGTTGTCTAAACACTCCAAATTCATCCTGAACTCTTACAATTAGTCAAATATATTGGATTGTCACATATTCTGACCCTAGATACAGTAACAAAGCTGTTTAGTGCTTCGAATCAATATTTTCTCGGTTTTAGCCTGTTTCGGGACAAAATCGTTATATTTGGTGTATAAACACTCCAAATTCATTCCGAGCTCTTACAATAAGTCAAATACATTGGATTGTCACACATTTTGACCCAAGAAACGCAAACAAAGCTGTTTACTGCTTCAAAATAATGTTTTCTCGGTTTTAGCCTGTTTTCTCGTTTTAAGCCTGTTTTGGGACAAAATGGGTATAAGTGTTGTCTAACCACTCCAAATTCAACCTGAACTCTTATAATTAGTCAAATGCATTAGATTGTTACATATTTTGATGCTATAAAGAGTAACATAGCTTTTTACTGCTTTGAATCAATGTTCACTCTTGGTTTTAGCCTTTTTCTCGGTTTAAGCTTGTTTTGGAATCAAAGGGGTTTAAGTGTTGTCTAAACACTCCAAATTCATCCTGAACTCTTACAATTAGTCAAATATATTGGATTGTCACATATTCTGACCCTAGATACAGTAACAAAGCTGTTTAGTGCTTCGAATCAATATTTTCTCGGTTTTAGCCTGTTTCGGGACAAAATCGTTATATTTGGTGTATAAACACTCCAAATTCATTCCGAGCTCTTACAATAAGTCAAATACATTGGATTGTCACACATTTTGACCCAAGAAACGCAAACAAAGCTGTTTACTGCTTCAAAATAATGTTTTCTCGGTTTTAGCCTGTTTTCGCGTTTTAAGCCTGTTTTGGGACTAAATGGGTATAAGTGTTGTCTAACCACTCCAAATTCAACCCGAATTCTTATAATTAGTCAAATGCATTAGATTGTTACATATTTTGACCCTAGAAAGAGTACAAAAGCTTTTTACTGCTTCGAATGAATGTTTTCTCTTGGTTTTAGCCTGTTTTCTCGGTTTAAGCTTGTTTTGGGACAAAACGGGTGTAAGTGTTGTCTAAACACTCCAAATTCATCCTGAACTCTTACAATTAGTCAAATATATTGGATTGTCACACATTCTGACCCTAGATACAGTAACAAAGCTGTTTAGCCGGAGGAGGAACAAGCGGCACGGAGGCATTTTCTTGAACTTCTTCTTCTACGGGTGAGATAGCGGGTACATCCGGTTCATGTGAGGTCGGAGTAGGCTGAGCATGGCTCGACGGGCTTGATGGAGTGGTGATGCCGAGGTGATCGAGGAGGAACCGTAGGTTGGCCGAACGATCAGAGTTGGACCGAGAGAGATCCTTGAGACTGTCCCAATCCTTTGTCGCATAGTATCCTTGGTGTTCAAGGAACCGCACTTCTCGAGAGATATGTAGGCGGCCAGCAGCTGGATCATAGCACTTATAGCCCTTCTGACTTGTCGAGTAGCCAATGAACATACATTTGGTGCTTTTGGCGTCGAGCTTAGTCCTTTGTTCCCCTGGAACCAAAACAAAGCATACACACCCGAAAACGCGTAAGTGATCCAAAGATGGTTTAAATTGATTGAGTACCTCATATGGAGATTTGTCTTGTAGAACTTTGGTAGGAGTCCTATTAATCAAGTAACAAGCCGTCATGACAGCATCTCCCCAGAATCGTTTGGTGACATTGGTTTGGAACATCATCGACCTCGCCACTTCCATAAGGTGCCGGTTCTTCCTCTCGGCCACGCCATTCTGTTGGGGCGTATATGGACAACTCGTTTGTTGTAGAATGCCGTGTTTGGACAAATGATCTTTGAGTCTATGACTGATGTACTCTCCCCCATTATCTGATCTTAGTACCTTTATTTTTGCATTGAAATGATTAGTAACATAATTCTGAAAATTAACAAATGCATCATAAACCCTATCTTTAGATGGTAACAATGTGAGCCAAGTATATTTTGATTTTTCATCAATAAAAGTCACAAAATACTTGTTATTGTCTCTAGATAGGCATGGTGAGGTCCAAACATCAGAATGTACTAAGTCAAAACAATGTTCATAAATGGTAGTAGATTTAGGGAAAACCGATTTGCAATGTTTGCCAAGAATACAAGGTTCACAACTTGAACTATCAAAAGAAAATTTAGGCAACATTAATTGAAAAGCTCTAGAGTGAGGGTGGCCTAGTCTAGCATGCCACACTTCACTTGAAATACTACTAAGGTCCGATTTAAAAGAAAACATATTAGGTGAACTTGATGAGTTTTTCTCTAGGACATAGAGATCTCCCTTAGCATCTCCACCTCCAAGAATCTTGCCAGTCTCAATATCCTGAAAATGCACACTGTTAGGACCAAATATGGTATAACAATTCAAATCGGTTGTAGCTCTCTTAACCGATAATAGGTTAGAAGTAAAAGTAGGCATAAAGAAGGCCTTTGAGTTCTTATCAAACAACTTTAAATCTCCTACACCTTTAACTGGTATCCTATCCCCATTTGCAATAATCACATTTCCCACAGTCGGCTTTATGTTGTGTATAAGGCTCGGGTTACTTATCATGTGATGAGAAGCACCCGAGTCTACAACAAGCGTTTTACTAGGTTGTGAAGCGAAGAAAGTGATACCAGATTCCTTTAGGGCTGCGATGGACTTGATGAGGGCCTCCAGGTCTGATTTCCTCACAAGATCTCCAAGAGAAGCCGCCATGGCCGTAGCCGCCGCGTTGCCTTGGTTTGCTGCACCGAAACCTTGGCCGCTTGGTCCTTCTTGCGAGATATGCGCCTTGAACTTAGCCGGCTTGAGATGAGGGTGAAGGATCCAGCACTTGTCCTTCATGTGTCCCTTCTTCTTGCAATGGTCGCACACCATTGTTTTCCGGTCATCTTGCTTGTAGACTCCTTTGTTCGCGGTAGCCAAGTCGTCCTTTCCACAAAAGAGACCAAGTGAACCTTGTTCCTTTTGCACTTGAGAACACACGTCTTCAAGAGTAGGTAGCTTGTCTCCACGGAGGATGTGCTTAATCAGGTCATTGAACGCCGGATTGAGAGTGAGCAGGAGACCAAACACCTTGTCTTGCTCCTTTCGTTCATTGAGGATGGCCGGATCGATAGTACTTGGCCGGAGCATCTCCAACTCGGCCCACAATGACCGGAACTTCCCAAAATGCTTGGTAAACTCCAAGTCTTCTTGATGGAGACCGTTGATAGCCTTCTTGACCTCAAATACCCGAGTCAAGTTGGTCACGTTCCCATACACATTCGCTAGCGTCTCCCATAGTTCTTTGGCCGTCTCGCAGTACGAGTAGGCTTCAAGAATCGGTGCGTCTAGCGAGTTTTGGAGAATGGCAAGCACGGTCTGATCTTCTTGGAACCACTTGACTTCCTTCTCGAGATCAGCCTCCTTGTCTTCTTCCGTTCCTTCTTTACCGTCCTCCTTAGTGGCTTTCTTGGGGAGTTGGTCCGTTTCTACATGGATCCAAAGTCCTCGGCCACTGAGAGCGGTCTTTGTGGTTCTTTTCCACAACAGGTAGTTTGCTCCTTTGAGCACCACCGGGGTAACAATAGGCTTGTTGTTGTCCATTGTTAGGTAGAGTAGCGAGAAAAACGATAGAGTAGCGGATAGAATGAAGCGCGAATGAGTGAGTAGAATGAAGAATAGAGTAAAGGAGTAGTATACGAGTAGAGAATGCAAAGTAGAATCAAATAAGAACAAGAAAAGGAAGAGGAGAAAGTTTATAGAACCATGGATCAATAAACTTGCTCTGATACCATGTTGGTTTAAATTGAGTATGCGGAAGCAAATTAGAGAGAATGTGAGATAAAATGAGAGCTTGAATTAGAATAGCTTTTACAATGTCGGCCAAAGGCCTTAAATAGAATGAAAACTAGGTTACCAATTCCACCAACTCGACAACTTGTAGATAGAGACATGAAGAGAGAGAAGGGAGCGATCCCAAGATAGAAAGCGACGTGACCTTGTCTCCCTAAGGGAAGCTATCTCGTGACTCTTATCCTCCAACGGTCACATTCTTCTTCGAGATCCTTCTAATGGGCTTGGTATTGTTTCCAACCCCAAGCCTTCTCATTTCTCTCAATAGGCCTCAACCTTAAGGGTGGCCATCAGGACGATCGTACGGACGTCCGTACGGACAACCTCCAAGTCTTAAGTAACATGGTCAATAAGAATGTGTGAAAATCCAATGTATTTGACTAATTGTAAGAGGTTGGGATGAATTTGGAGTGTTTAGATAAGACTTACAGCCGTTTTATCCCAAAACAAGCTTAAACCGAGAAAACAGGCTAAAACCAAGAGAAAACATTTATTCGAAGAATTAAAAGGTTTTTTACTCTTTCTAGGGTCAAAATATGTAACAATCTAATGCATTTGACTAATTATAAGAGTTCAGGTTGAATTTGGAGTGGTTAGACAACACTTATACCCATTTTGTCCCAAAACAGGCTTAAAACGAGAAAACAGGCTAAAACCGAGAAAACATTAATTTGAAGCAGTAAACAGCTTTGTTTGCGTTTCTTGGGTCAAAATGTGTGACAATCCAATGTATTTGACTTATTGTAAGAGCTCGGAATGAATTTGGAGTGTTTATACACCAAATATAACGATTTTGTCCCGAAACAGGCTAAAACCGAGAAAATATTGATTCGAAGCACTAAACAGCTTTGTTAGTGTATCTAGGGTCAGAATATGTGACAATCCAATATATTTGACTAATTGTAAGAGTTCAGGATGAATTTGGAGTGTTTAGACAACACTTACACCCATTTTGTTCCAAAACAAGCTTAACCCGAGAAAACAGGCTAAAACCAAGAGAAAACATTTATTCGAAGCAGTAAAAAGCTTTTGTACTCTTTCTAGGGTCAAAATATGTAACAATCTAATGCATTTGACTAATTATAAGAATTCGGGTTGAATTTGGAGTGGTTAGACAACACTTATACCCATTTTGTCCCAAAACAGACTTAAAACGAGAAAACAGGCTAAAACCGAGAAAACATTAATTTGAAGCAGTAAACCGCTTTTTTGTGTTTCTTGGGTCAAAATGTGTGACAATCCAATGTATTTGACTTATTGTATGAGTTCGGAATGAATTTGGAGTGTTTATACACCACATATACCGATTTTGTCCCAAAACAGACTAAAACTGAGAAAACATTGATTCAAAGCACTAAACAGATTTGTTACTGTTCCTAGGGTCAGAATGTGTGACAATCCAATGTATTTAACTAATTGTAAGAGTTTGGGATGAATTTGGAGTGTTTAGACAACACTTAAACCCCTTTGATCTCAAAACAAGCTTAAACCGAGAAAACAGGCTAAAACCAAGAGAAAACATTTATTCGAAGCAGTAAAAAGCTTTTTTACTCTTTATAGGGTCAAAATATGTAACAATCTAATGCATTTGACTAATTATAAGAGTTCAGGTTGAATTTGGAGTGGTTAGACAACACTTATACCCATTTTGTCCCAAAACAGGCTTAAAACGAGAAAACAGGCTAAAACCGAGAAAACATTAATTTGTGTAAGACTTTGTAGAATAAAGAAGAGAATCAAGAGAATGGATATAGGTTTCGGTAGACAAAGAGAATGAGGAAGGAGAAAAGATTAGGTTTTCTTATTCCATGAGAAGCAATAATACAAGGTGGCTATGAGCCTATTTAAGGAAACACAAACTAGGGCTACACCCTTGACCGAGACACACAAGTGGGATAGGGACATTAGGAGAGAGACACACTACATCCCAAGGTGAAAGCGACAGCCCATCCTTACCAAACATGTGACTATTTCCTTCCCTTCTCTCTAACGGTTATAATGTGCTTCTCGATCCTTCTAGTGGGCTTCAGGCCTCCTCTCCATTCCTTATCACTAGAAGATTCGGCCATTTCACCACACTTGTACGGACAGCCCATATTCAACACTCGTACGGACGGCCATGGCTGCCTTAGGCTTATTCTTTTGATCAATACTCCCCCTCAAGCTTAGCCTAATGAAATGGCTAAGCTTGGAACCCGTGAAGCAGCACCTCATTAAAAACCTTGACTTAGAAAACCTCATGGGACAAAACCAAGTCAAGGGAAAAAGAGTGTGCTGTCCACGGATTAGAGAAGCTTGATCATGGCCGCGTAATGTCTACAAGTCCAAGTTTGCTATAGATGTGATCACAAACCTTGGAGCTTGCAGACTTGGTGAAGATGTCAGCTAGCTGATCTTGACTCCTTGTGTGGCATGGTAACACCACTCCTTCTTCAATCTTCTCTCTCACCTTGTGGCAATCGCTTTCTATGTGCTTGGTCCTCTCATGAAAGACCGAGTTTGTGGCAATGTGGATGGCCGCTTCATTGTCGCAATGCATGGTCATGGGCTGCTTTGTTTCGATGCCTAAGTCCTTGAGTAGACCCTTCAGCCATGTCATCTCGTTAGTGAGCTTCCTCATAGCTCTATACTCGGCCTCGGCGCTAGAGCATGAAACCACCTTTTGTTTCTTAGACCTCCATGTAACCATGTTGCCTCCAACGAACGTGCAGTACCCAGTAGTGGATCTTCTATCCAGCGTGTCGCCATTGTAATCCGCATCACAGTAGCCAACAATCTCGGTGTTGTCATTCTTGCCCATCCAAATACCTTGACCCGGACTGCCCTTGAGATAGCTTAGGATCCTCTCGACTTGACTCCATTGGTACTTGCTTGGTGCCTTCATATGTTGGCTAACCTGATTCACAGCATAACATATGTCAGGTCGTGTGATAGTAAGGTATATTAGCTTACCTACAAGCCGGCGGTAGCGTGTGACGTCTAAGAATGGCTCGTCCATTGGTTCCTTAGGTCGGCCTTCTTTTTCCCGTAAGCTCTCCCCCTTTCGCTTGAGCTGGTAGTCGTCATCAAGTGGCGTAGCGACCGGAGACACACCAAGCTTGCCAGTCTCCTCTAACAAGTCAAGAGTGTACTTGCGTTGTGAGAGGAAGAGTCCTTCCGGTGAGCGACAAATTTCAATACCAAGAAAGTATTTGAGTTCCCCAAGGTCCTTGATGTCAAATGCCGACTTGAGGGAGTCCTTGGTGTCCTGAATGGCCGCCTTATCATCACCAGTCACGATGATGTCGTCGACGTATATGAGCACCACCACCCAACCAATAGAGGTGCGACGTGTGAAGAGAGTATGATCAGCCTCCGATCGCTTAAAACCATAAGTCTTGAGAGTAGAGCTTAGTTTGTGGTACCAAGCTCGTGGGGACTGCTTAAGGCCATAGATGGCCTTACGTAGCCTCAAGACTTTTCCGGGTGTAACCATGTCTTCAAGGCCGGGAGGAGGCGTCATGTACACTTCTTCATCAAGTTCACCTTGAAGAAAGGCGTTCTTCACATCCATCTGCCATAAGTCCCATGATAGGTTGACAGCAAGAGACAGCACAACCCGAACCGTATGGAGCTTGGCCACGGGTGCAAAGGTGTCCGTGTAGTCCGCACCATAGGTTTGGGTGAAGCCACGGGCCACTAACCGGGCTTTATGCCGTTCAATGTCACCATTGCTCAAATACTTTATGGTGAACACCCATTTGGAGCTAACTGCCCGCTTGCCTTGAGGAAGATCCGATTCGTCCCACGTATGATTCCGGATCATGGCGCCGGTTTCATCCTTGACCGCATCTAACCAAACCTGATGCTCCTTGGCTTCATCATATGTCTGCGGGATCCAATTGGCGTCAACTTGGCCAAAGAAAGCTTGGTGATCAGCAGGTAACAGCTCAAGGGAACAAACGGACTGGATGGGATGAGCGACGGCTTGACTGTTGTAATATACACGCTTGTTCTTCCAAGTGGAGGGGTCAGATCGAGGTCTGGTGCTCCGACGCAGGACTGGTGCAGGAGGTGGATCCGTCCTAGGCAACTCCGTTGACGTACCGTCCGTAAGAACCGTCTCCGTGTTTTCCTCGGTAGGAGCCGCTGCCGGAGCATGTGTGTCCGGTGTAGGGCCAGGAACAGGAACACCGGCTATGGGTAGGCCAGACTCAAGGGACACACTATCTTGGGCTGAAACATTGTTATTCGTATCTCCTTGGTCAGACCCACCGTCGGTAGGAGTTTGGCGTAGCATAGGCTGCACGACACCCGTTGGTGGAGACGGGTTGCCAAGGTGATCAAGAAGGAACCTTAGACTTGAAGCTCGGTCATTAGGTGAGTGAGAGAGGTCTTTAAGGTTGTTCCAGTCCTTCTTGTCATAGTAGCCCACATTCTCTAGGAACCGGACATCTCGGGAGACATATAGACGACTTGTGGCCGGATCATAACATTTGTACCCCTTTTGTGTGGTAGAGTAGCCAATGAACATGCACTTTGTACTCTTGGCATCCAGCTTACTCCTTTGTTCTCCTGGTACTAACACAAAACAAACACAACCAAAAACGCGTAAGTGATCAAGGGATGGTTTAAATTTGTTTAGTACTTCAAATGGAGATAAGTCATGAAGAACTCGGGTTGGTGTCCGGTTGATGAGATAGCATGCAGTCATCACAGCATCACCCCAATATCGTTTGGGAACACTAGAGTGGAACATGATTGCCCGCGCCACTTCCATGAGATGCCGGTTCTTTCTCTCGGCCACACCATTTTGTTGTGGCGTGTAGGGACAACTAGTTTGATGGAGAATGCCATGCTTGGAGAGATGTTCTTTGAACTTGCAACTTGTGTATTCTCCACCATTATCAGACCTAAGTACCTTAAGTTTTGCATTAAAATGATTAGTCACATAGTTTTGAAAGTTGACAAAGGCATCAAACACTCTATCTTTAGAAGGCAATAAGGTAATCCAAGTATATTTTGATTTTTCATCAATAAAAGTCACAAAATACTTGTTATTATCTCTAGATAGGCATGGTGAAGTCCAAACATCTGAGTGAACTAAATCAAAACAATTTTCATAAATAGTAGTTGACTTAGGAAAGATAGACTTGCAATGTTTTCCAAGAATACAAGGTTCACAAGTAGAATTATCAAAAGAAATATTAGGAAACATTAGTCCTAAAGCACGCGAATGAGGGTGGCCTAGCCTAGCATGCCACACCATATTCGAATCAACAACAAAACAAGACTTAATAGAAGATAAATTTGGATCGGTTTTCTCTAGGACATAGAGATCTCCACTCCCTTGCCCTTCTCCAAGAACCTTTCCAGTCTCAATATCCTGAAAATGAACACTGTTAGGACCAAAAATTGCATAACAATTCAAATCATTTGTGGCCCTCTTAACCGATAGAAGATTGGAGGTAAATGTAGGCATAAAGAAAGCTTTTGAGGTTTTATCAAAAAGTTTCAAGTCCCCTATCCCTTTTACTGGTATTTGATCTCCATTAGCAATAACAACATTCCCTAAAGCCGGTTTTATGTTGTCAATTAACCTAGGGTTGCTAATCATATGATGTGAAGCCCCCGAGTCAATAACAAGCGATTTACTAGGCTTAGAGGTAAAGAAAGAGATACCAGACTCCTTGAGTGAGGCAATGGAGCGGATGAGAGCCTCAAGGTCTGACTTCCTCACCACATCTCCATAGGCTGCGGTCATGGCCACCTCATCTCCCTGCTTTGATGATCCGGCTCCCTTGTCGCTAACCGCTTCCTTTGAGAAGTTGGCTTTGAACTTGGCCGGCTTGAGATGAGGATGGAGAACCCAGCATTTGTCTTTCAGGTGGCCCCGCTTCTTGCAGTGGTCGCATACCCACACCTTCCTCTCCTCTTGCTTGTACACTCCTTTGTTGGCCGTAGCAAGCTCCCCCTTACCGCTAAACAAATCAAGAGATCCTTGTTCTTTCTGAATTTGGGAGCAAATATCTTCAAAGGAGGGAAGCTTCTCTGCCCTTAGGATGTGCTTCAAGAGGTCATTGAAGGATGGGTTCAAGGTAAGGAGGAGTCCAAAGATCTTGTCTTGCTCCTTCCTTTCGTTTAGCACACTCGCCTCAAGTGTACTTGGCCGCAACATGTCAAGCTCGGACCATAGTGCACGGAACTTACCAAGATGCTTAGTGAACTCCACATCATCTTGGTTAAGGTCGTTTATGGCCTTCTTGACCTCAAAGACTCTAGTCATGTTAGAGACATTACCATACACGCCTTTAAGTGTTTCCCACAGTTCCTTGGCCGTCTCGCAGTATGAGTAGGCCTCAAGGATAGGCGTGTCCAGAGAGTTTTGGAGAACAGATAGGACAACTTGGTCTTCTTGGAACCATTTGGCCTTCCTCTCGCTCTCTTCCTCCGCTTCCGCCTCGGAAGCATCTTCTTCTTTGGGGTTTTGCTTTGGGACATAGTCGGACTCGACATGACTCCAAAGGCCACGACCTCCAAGGGCGGTTCTTGTGGTTCTTGTCCACAGCAAGTAGTTTGTCCCCTTTAGGACAATCGGTGAAACGATGGGCTTGGCGTTTTCCATGGTCGGATTTCTATGGACCGATGGATAAAGCTTTTACCCGGAGAATAAACAAAAGAATGCGAGTGAGAAGAAAAGAAGGAAAGGAGACTAGAGAATAGAAACAAGTAGAAGAATGAGATTAGACTGTAGAGAATCGAACAACTTGCTCTGATACCATGTAAGACTTTGTAGAATAAAGAAGAGAATCAAGAGAATGGATATAGGTTTCGGTAGACAAAGAGAATGAGGAAGGAGAAAAGATTAGGTTTTCTTATTCCATGAGAAGCAATAATACAAGGTGGCTATGAGCCTATTTAAGGAAACACAAACTAGGGCTACACCCTTGACCGAGACACACAAGTGGGATAGGGACATTAGGAGAGAGACACACTACATCCCAAGGTGAAAGCGACAGCCCATCCTTACCAAACATGTGACTATTTCCTTCCCTTCTCTCTAACGGTTATAATGTGCTTCTCGATCCTTCTAGTGGGCTTCAGGCCTCCTCTCCATTCCTTATCACTAGAAGATTCGGCCATTTCACCACACTTGTACGGACAGCCCATATTCAACACTCGTACGGACGGCCATGGCTGCCTTAGGCTTATTCTTTTGATCAATACCAAGAAACACAAAAAAAGCTGTTTACTGCTTCAAATTAATGTTTTCTCGGTTGTAGCCTGTTTTCTCGTTTTAAGCCTGTTTTGGGACCAAATGGGTCTAAGTGTTGTCTAACCACTCCAAATTCAACCCGAATTCTTATAATTAGTCAAATGCATTAGATTGTTACATATTTTGACCCTAGAAAGAGTACAAAAGCTTTTTACTGCTTCGAATGAATGTTTTCTCTTGGTTTTAGCCTGTTTTCTCGGTTTAAGCTTGTTTTGGGACAAAACGGGTGTAAGTGTTGTCTAAACACTCCAAATTCATCCTGAACTCTTACAATTAGTCAAATATATTGGATTGTCACACATTCTGACCCTAGATACAGTAACAAAGCTGTTTAGTGCTTCGAATCAATATTTTCTCGGTTTTAGCCTGTTTTGGGACAAAATCGTTATATTTGGTGTATAAACACTCCAAATTCATTCCGAGCTCTTACAATAAGTCAAATACATTGGATTGTCACACATTTTGACCCAAGAAACACAAACAAACCTGTTTACTGCTTCAAATTAATGTTTTCTCGGTTTTAGCCTGTTTTCTCGTTTTAAGCCTGTTTTGGGACAAAATGGGTATAAGTGTTGTCTAACCACTCCAAATTCAACCTGAACTCTTATAATTAGTCAAATGCATTAGATTGTTACATATTTTGACGCTATAAAGAGTAACATAGCTTTTTACTGCTTTGAATCAATGTTCACTCTTGGTTTTAGCCTTTTTCTCGGTTTAAGCTTGTTTTGGGATCAAAGGGGTTTAAGTGTTGTCTAAACACTCCAAATTCATCCCAAACTCTTACAATTAGTTAAATACATTGGATTGTCACACATTCTGACCCTAGGAACAGTAACAAAGCTGTTTAGTGCTTTGAATCAATGTTTTCTCAGTTTTAGTCTGTTTTGGGACAAAATCGGTATATGTGGTGTATAAACACTCCAAATTCATTCCGAACTCATAGAATAAGTCAAATACATTGGATTGTCACACATTTTGACCCAAGAAACACAAAAAAAGCTGTTTACTGCTTCAAATTAATGTTTTCTCGGTTGTAGCCTGTTTTCTCGTTTTAAGCCTGTTTTGGGACCAAATGGGTCTAAGTGTTGTCTAACCACTCCAAATTCAACCCGAATTCTTATAATTAGTCAAATGCATTAGATTGTTACATATTTTGACCCTAGAAAGAGTAAAAAACCTTTTTAATTCTTCGAATAAATGTTTTCTCTTGGTTTTAGCCTGTTTTCTCGGTTTAAGCTTGTTTTGGGATCAAAGGGGTTTAAGTGTTGTCTAAACACTCCAAATTCATCCCAACCTCTTACAATTAGTCAAATACATTGGATTTTCACACATTCTGACCCTAGTAACAGTAACAAAGCTGTTTAGTGCTTAGAATCAATGTTTTCTCGGTTTTAGCCTGTTTCGGGACAAAATCGGTATATGTGGTGTATAAACACTCTAAATTCATTCCGAACTCTTACAATAAGTCAAATACATTGGATTGTCACACATTTTTACCCAAGAAACACAAACAAAGCTGTTTACTGCTTCAAATTAATGTTTTCTCGGTTTTAG
This sequence comes from Camelina sativa, assembly GCF_030686135.1. Taxonomy (NCBI): domain Eukaryota; kingdom Viridiplantae; phylum Streptophyta; class Magnoliopsida; order Brassicales; family Brassicaceae; genus Camelina; species Camelina sativa. The sequence continues at coordinate 22,296,072 of NC_141890.1, read as the reverse complement.
CCTGTTTTCGCGTTTTAAGCCTGTTTTGGGACTAAATGGGTATAAGTGTTGTCTAACCACTCCAAATTCAACCCGAATTCTTATAATTAGTCAAATGCATTAGATTGTTACATATTTTGACCCTAGAAAGAGTACAAAAGCTTTTTACTGCTTCGAATGAATGTTTTCTCTTGGTTTTAGCCTGTTTTCTCGGTTTAAGCTTGTTTTGGGACAAAACGGGTGTAAGTGTTGTCTAAACACTCCAAATTCATCCTGAACTCTTACAATTAGTCAAATATATTGGATTGTCACACATTCTGACCCTAGATACAGTAACAAAGCTGTTTAGTGCTTCGAATCAATATTTTCTCGGTTTTAGCCTGTTTTGGGACAAAATCGTTATATTTGGTGTATAAACACTCCAAATTCATTCCGAGCTCTTACAATAAGTCAAATACATTGGATTGTCACACATTTTGACCCAAGAAACACAAACAAACCTGTTTACTGCTTCAAATTAATGTTTTCTCGGTTTTAGCCTGTTTTCTCGTTTTAAGCCTGTTTTGGGACAAAATGGGTATAAGTGTTGTCTAACCACTCCAAATTCAACCTGAACTCTTATAATTAGTCAAATGCATTAGATTGTTACATATTTTGACGCTATAAAGAGTAACATAGCTTTTTACTGCTTTGAATCAATGTTCACTCTTGGTTTTAGCCTTTTTCTCGGTTTAAGCTTGTTTTGGGATCAAAGGGGTTTAAGTGTTGTCTAAACACTCCAAATTCATCCCAAACTCTTACAATTAGTTAAATACATTGGATTGTCACACATTCTGACCCTAGGAACAGTAACAAAGCTGTTTAGTGCTTTGAATCAATGTTTTCTCAGTTTTAGTCTGTTTTGGGACAAAATCGGTATATGTGGTGTATAAACACTCCAAATTCATTCCGAACTCATAGAATAAGTCAAATACATTGGATTGTCACACATTTTGACCCAAGAAACACAAAAAAAGCTGTTTACTGCTTCAAATTAATGTTTTCTCGGTTTTAGCCTGTTTTCTCGTTTTAAGCCTGTTTTGGGACCAAATGGGTCTAAGTGTTGTCTAACCACTCCAAATTCAACCTGAATTCTTATAATTAGTCAAATGCATTAGATTGTTACATATTTTGACCCTAGAAAGAGTACAAAAGCTTTTTACTGCTTCGAATAAATGTTTTCTCTTGGTTTTAGCCTGTTTTCTCGGTTTAAGCTTGTTTTGGAACAAAACAGGTGTAAGTGTTGTCTAAACACTCCAAATTCATCCTGAACTCTTACAATTAGTCAAATATATTGGATTGTCACATATTCTGACCCTAGATACACTAACAAAGCGGTTTAGTGCTTCGAATCAATATTTTCTCGGTTTTAGCCTGTTTCGGGACAAAATCGTTATATTTGGTGTATAAACACTCCAAATTCATTCCGAGCTCTTACAATAAGTCAAATACATTGGATTGTCACACATTTTGACCCAAGAAACGCAAACAAAGCTGTTTACTGCTTCAAAATAATGTTTTCTCGGTTTTAGCCTGTTTTCTCGTTTTAAGCCTGTTTTGGGACAAAATGGGTATAAGTGTTGTCTAACCACTCCAAATTCAACCTGAACTCTTATAATTAGTCAAATGCATTAGATTGTTACATATTTTGACGCTATAAAGAGTAACATAGCTTTTTACTGCTTTGAATCAATGTTCACTCTTGGTTTTAGCCTTTTTCTCGGTTTAAGCTTGTTTTGGGATCAAAGGGGTTTAAGTGTTGTCTAAACACTCCAAATTCATCCCAAACTCTTACAATTAGTTAAATACATTGGATTGTCACACATTCTGACCCTAGGAACAGTAACAAAGCTGTTTAGTGCTTTGAATCAATGTTTTCTCAGTTTTAGTCTGTTTTGGGACAAAATCGGTATATGTGGTGTATAAACACTCCAAATTCATTCCGAACTCATAGAATAAGTCAAATACATTGGATTGTCACACATTTTGACCCAAGAAACACAAAAAAAGCTGTTTACTGCTTCAAATTAATGTTTTCTCGGTTTTAGCCTGTTTTCTCGTTTTAAGACTGTTTTGGGACCAAATGGGTCTAAGTGTTGTCTAACCACTCCAAATTCAACCTGAATTCTTATAATTAGTCAAATGCATTAGATTGTTACATATTTTGACCCTAGAAAGAGTACAAAAGCTTTTTACTGCTTCGAATAAATGTTTTCTCTTGGTTTTAGCCTGTTTTCTCGGTTTAAGCTTGTTTTGGAACAAAACGGGTGTAAGTGTTGTCTAAACACTCCAAATTCATCCTGAACTCTTACAATTAGTCAAATATATTGGATTGTCACATATTCTGACCCTAGATACACTTACAAAGCTGTTTAGTGCTTCGAATCAATATTTTCTCGGTTTTAGCCTGTTTCGGGACAAAATCGTTATATTTGGTGTATAAACACTCCAAATTCATTCCGAGCTCTTACAATAAGTCAAATACATTGGATTGTCACACATTTTGACCCAAGAAACGCAAACAAAGCTGTTTACTGCTTCAAAATAATGTTTTCTCGGTTTTAGCCTGTTTTCTCGTTTTAAGCCTGTTTTGGGACAAAATGGGTATAAGTGTTGTCTAACCACTCCAAATTCAACCTGAACTCTTATAATTAGTCAAATGCATTAGATTGTTACATATTTTGACGCTATAAAGAGTAACATAGCTTTTTACTGCTTTGAATCAATGTTCACTCTTGGTTTTAGCCTTTTTCTCAGTTTAAGCTTGTTTTGGGATCAAAGGGGTTTAAGTGTTGTCTAAACACACCAAATTCATCCCAAACTCTTACAATTAGTTAAATACATAGGATTGTCACACATTCTGACCCTAGGAACAGTAACAAAGCTGTTTAGTGCTTTGAATCAATGTTTTCTCAGTTTTAGTCTGTTTTGGGACAAAATCGGTATATGTGGTGTATAAACACTCCAAATTCATTCCGAACTCATCCAATAAGTCAAATACATTGGATTGTCACACATTTTGACTTAAGAAACACAAACAAAGCTATTTACTGCTTCAAATTAATGTTTTCTCGGTTTTAGCCTGTTTTCTCGTTATAAGCCTGTTTTGGGACAAAATGGGTATAAGTGTTGTCTAACCACTCCAAATTCAACCTGAACTCTTATAATTAGTCAAATGCATTAGATTGTTACATATTTTGACCCTAGAAAGAGTAAAAAAGCTTTTTACTGCTTCGAATAAATGTTTTCTCTTGGTTTTAGCCTGTTTTCTCGGTTTAAGCTTGTTTTGGGATCAAAGGGGTTTAAGTGTTGTCTAAACACTCCAAATTCATCCTGAACACTTACAATTAGTCAAATACATTGGATTGTCACACATTCTGACCCTAGGTACAGTAACAAAGCTATTTACTGCTTCGAATCAATGTTTTCTTGGTTTTAGTCTGTTTCGGGACAAAATGGGTATAAGTGGTGTCTAAACACTCCAAATTCATTCTGAACACTTACAGTAAGTCAAATACATTGGATTGTCACACATTTTGACTTAAGAAACACAAACAAAGCTGTTTACTTCTTCAAATTAATGTTTTCTCGGTTTTAGCCTGTTTTCTCGTTTTAAGCCTGTTTTGGGACAAAATGGGTATAAGTGTTGTCTAACCACTCCAAATTCAACCCGAACTCTTATAATTAGTTAAATACATTGGATTGTCACACATTCTGACCCTAGGAACAGTAACAAAGCTGTTTAGTGCTTTGAATCAATGTTTTCTCAGTTTTAGTCTGTTTTGGGACAAAATCGGTATATGTGGTGTATAAACACTCCAAATTCATTCCGAACTCATACAATAAGTCAAATACATTGGATTGTCACACATTTTGACCCAAGAAACACAAACAAAGCTGTTTACTGCTTCAAATTAATGTTTTCTCGGTTTTAGCCTGTTTTCTCGTTTTAAGCCTGTTTTGGGACAAAATGGGTATAAGTGTTGTCTAACCACTCCAAATTCAACCCGAACTCTTATAATTAGTCAAATGCATTAGATTATTACATATTTGGACCCTAGAAAGAGTAAAAAAGCTTTTTACTGCTTCTAATAAATGTTTTTCTTGGTTTTAGCCTATTTTCTCGGTTTAAGCTTGTTTTGGGATCAAAGGGGTTTAAGTGTTGTCTAAACACTCCAAATTCATCCTGAACTCTTACAATTAGTCAAATACATTGGATTGTCACACATTCTGACCCTAGATACAGTAACAAAGCTATTTACTGCTTCGAATCAATGTTTTCTCGGTTTTAGCCTGTTTCGGGACAAAATGGGTATAAGTGGTGTCCAAACACTCCAAATTCATTCTGAACTCTTACAATAAGTCAAATACATTGGATTGTCACACATTTTGACTTAAGAAACACAAAGAAAGCTGTTTACTTCTTCAAATTAATTTTTTCTCGGTTTTAGCCTGTTTTCTCGTTTTAAGCCTGTTTTGGGACCAAATGGGTCTAAGTGTTGTCTAACCACTCCAAATTCAACCTGAACTCTTATAATTAGTCAAATGCGTTAGATTGTTACATATTTTGACCCTAGAAAGAGTAAAGAAGCTTTTTACTGCTTCGAATAAATGTTTTCTCATGGTTTTAGCCTGTTTTCTCGGTTTAAGCTTGTTTTGGGACAAAACGGGTGTAAGTGTTGTCTAAACACTCCAAATTCATCCTGAACTCTTACAATTAATCAAATACATTGGATTGTCACACATTCTGACCCTAGATACAGTAACAAAGCTGTTTAGTGCTTCGAATATATATTTTCTTGGTTTTAGCCTGTTTCGGGACAAAATCGTTATATTTGGTGTATAAACACTCCAAATTCATTCCGAACTCTTACAATAAGTCAAATACATTGGATTGACACACATTTTGACCCAAGAAACACAAACAAAGCTGTTTACTGCTTCAAATTAATGTTTTCTCGGTTTTAGCCTGTTTTCTCGTTTTAAGCCTGTTTTGGGACAAAATGGGTATAAGTGTTGTCTAACCAGTCCAAATTCAACCGGAACTCTTATAATTAGTCAAATCCATTAGATTGTTACATATTTTGACCTATAAAGAATAACATAGCTTTTTACTGCTTTGAATCAATATTCACTCTTGGTTTTAGCCTTTTTTCTCGGTTTAAGCTTGTTTTGGGATCAAAGGGGTTTAAGTGTTGTCTAAACACTCCAAATTCATCCCAAACTCTTACAATTAATTAAATACATAGGATTGTCACACATTCTGACCCTAGGAACAGTAACAAAGCTGTTTAGTGCTTTGAATCAATGTTTTCTCAGTTTTAGTCTGTTTTGGGACAAAATCGGTATATGTGGTGTATAAACACTCCAAATTCATTCCGAACTCATCCAATAAGTCAAATACATTGGATTGTCACACATTTTGACCCAAGAAACACAAACAAAGCTGTTTACTGCTTCAAATTAATGTTTTCTCGGTTTTAGCCTGTTTTCTCGTTTTAAGCCTGTTTTGGGACAAAATGGGTATAAGTGTTGTCTAACCACTCCAAATTCAACCCGAACTCTTATAATTAGTCAAATGCATTAGATTTTTACATATTTGGACCCTAGAAAGAGTAAAAAAGCTTTTTACTGCTTCTAATAAATGTTTTTCTTGGTTTTAGCCTGTTTTCTCGGTTTAAGCTTGTTTTGGGATCAAAGGGGTTTAAGTGTTGTCTAAACACTCCAAATTCATCCTGAACTCTTACAATTAGTCAAATACATTGGATTGTCACACATTCTGACCCTAGATACAGTAACAAAGCTATTTACTGCTTCGAATCAATGTTTTCTCGGTTTTAGCCTGTTTCGGGACAAAATGGGTATAAGTGGTGTCTAAACACTCCAAATTCATTCTGAACTCTTACAATAAGTCAAATACATTGGATTGTCACACATTTTGCCTTAAGAAACACAAACAAAGCTGTTTACTTCTTCAAATTAATTTTTTCTCGGTTTTAGCCTGTTTTCTCGTTTTAAGCCTGTTTTGGGACAAAATGGGTATAAGTGTTGTCTAACCACTCCAAATTCAACCCGAACTCTTATAATTAGTTAAATACATTGGATTGTCACACATTCTGACCCTAGGAACAGTAACAAAGCTGTTTAGTGCTTTGAATCAATGTTTTCTCAGTTTTAGTCTGTTTTGGGACAAAATCGGTATATGTGGTGTATAAACACTCCAAATTCATTCCGAACTCATACAATAAGTCAAATACATTGGATTGTCACACATTTTGACCCAAGAAACACAAACAAAGCTGTTTACTGCTTCAAATTAATGTTTTCTCGGTTTTAGCCTGTTTTCTCGTTTTAAGCCTGTTTTGGGACAAAATGGGTATAAGTGTTGTCTAACCACTCCAAATTCAACCCGAACTCTTATAATTAGTCAAATGCATTAGATTATTACATATTTGGACCCTAGAAAGAGTAAAAAAGCTTTTTACTGCTTCTAATAAATGTTTTTCTTGGTTTTAGCCTATTTTCTCGGTTTAAGCTTGTTTTGGGATCAAAGGGGTTTAAGTGTTGTCTAAACACTCCAAATTCATCCTGAACTCTTACAATTAGTCAAATACATTGGATTGTCACACATTCTGACCCTAGATACAGTAACAAAGCTATTTACTGCTTCGAATCAATGTTTTCTCGGTTTTAGCCTGTTTCGGGACAAAATGGGTATAAGTGGTGTCTAAACACTCCAAATTCATTCTGAACTCTTACAATAAGTCAAATACATTGGATTGTCACACATTTTGACTTAAGAAACACAAACAAAGCTGTTTACTTCTTCAAATTAATTTTTTCTCGGTTTTAGCCTGTTTTCTCGTTTTAAGCCTGTTTTGGGACCAAATGGGTCTAAGTGTTGTCTAACCACTCCAAATTCAACCTGAACTCTTATAATTAGTCAAATGCGTTAGATTGTTACATATTTTGACCCTAGAAAGAGTAAAGAAGCTTTTTACTGCTTCGAATAAATGTTTTCTCATGGTTTTAGCCTGTTTTCTCGGTTTAAGCTTGTTTTGGGACAAAACGGGTGTAAGTGTTGTCTAAACGCTCCAAATTCATCCTGAACTCTTACAATTAATCAAATACATTGGATTGTCACACATTCTGACCCTAGATACAGTAACAAAGCTGTTTAATGCTTCGAATATATATTTTCTTGGTTTTAGCCTGTTTCGGGACAAAATCGTTATATTTGGTGTATAAACACTCCAAATTCATTCCGAACTCTTACAATAAGTCAAATACATTGGATTGACACACATTTTGACCCAAGAAACACAAACAAAGCTGTTTACTGCTTCAAATTAATGTTTTCTCGGTTTTAGCCTGTTTTCTCGTTTTAAGCCTGTTTTGGGACAAAATGGGTATAAGTGTTGTCTAACCAGTCCAAATTCAACCGGAACTCTTATAATTAGTCAAATCCATTAGATTGTTACATATTTTGACCTATAAAGAATAACATAGCTTTTTACTGCTTTGAATCAATATTCACTCTTGGTTTTAGCCTTTTTTCTCGGTTTAAGCTTGTTTTGGGATCAAAGGGGTTTAAGTGTTGTCTAAACACTCCAAATTCATCCCAAACTCTTACAATTAGTTAAATACATAGGATTGTCACACATTCTGACCCTAGGAACAGTAACAAAGCTGTTTAGTGCTTTGAATCAATGTTTTCTCAGTTTTAGTCTGTTTTGGGACAAAATCGGTATATGTGGTGTATAAACACTCCAAATTCATTCCGAACTCATCCAATAAGTCAAATACATTGGATTGTCACACATTTTGACCCAAGAAACACAAACAAAGCTGTTTACTGCTTCAAATTAATGTTTTCTCGGTTTTAGCCTGTTTTCTCGTTTTAAGCCTGTTTTGGGACAAAATGGGTATAAGTGTTGTCTAACCACTCCAAATTCAACCCGAACTCTTATAATTAGTCAAATGCATTAGATTATTACATATTTGGACCCTAGAAAGAGTAAAAAAGCTTTTTACTGCTTCTAATAAATGTTTTTCTTGGTTTTAGCCTGTTTTCTCGGTTTAAGCTTGTTTTGGGATCAAAGGGGTTTAAGTGTTGTCTAAACACTCCAAATTCATCCTGAACTATTACAATTAGTCAAATACATTGGATTGTCACACATTCTGACCCTAGATACAGTAACAAAGCTATTTACTGCTTCGAATCAATGTTTTCTCGGTTTTAGCCTGTTTCGGGACAAAATGGGTATAAGTGGTGTCTAAACACTCCAAATTCATTCTGAACTCTTACAATAAGTCAAATACATTGGATTGTCACACATTTTGCCTTAAGAAACACAAACAAAGCTGTTTACTTCTTCAAATTAATTTTTTCTCGGTTTTAGCCTGTTTTCTCGTTTTAAGCCTGTTTTGGGACAAAATGGGTATAAGTGTTGTCTAACCACTCCAAATTCAACCCGAACTCTTATAATTAGTTAAATACATTGGATTGTCACACATTCTGACCCTAGGAACAGTAACAAAGCTGTTTAGTGCTTTGAATCAATGTTTTCTCAGTTTTAGTCTGTTTTGGGACAAAATCGGTATATGTGGTGTATAAACACTCCAAATTCATTCCGAACTCATACAATAAGTCAAATACATTGGATTGTCACACATTTTGACCCAAGAAACACAAACAAAGCTGTTTACTGCTTCAAATTAATGTTTTCTCGGTTTTAGCCTGTTTTCTCGTTTTAAGCCTGTTTTGGGACAAAATGGGTATAAGTGTTGTCTAACCACTCCAAATTCAACCCGAACTCTTATAATTAGTCAAATGCATTAGATTATTACATATTTGGACCCTAGAAAGAGTAAAAAAGCTTTTTACTGCTTCTAATAAATGTTTTTCTTGGTTTTAGCCTATTTTCTCGGTTTAAGCTTGTTTTGGGATCAAAGGGGTTTAAGTGTTGTCTAAACACTCCAAATTCATCCTGAACTCTTACAATTAGTCAAATACATTGGATTGTCACACATTCTGACCCTAGATACAGTAACAAAGCTATTTACTGCTTCGAATCAATGTTTTCTCGGTTTTAGCCTGTTTCGGGACAAAATGGGTATAAGTGGTGTCTAAACACTCCAAATTCATTCCGAACTCTTACAATTAGTCAAATACATTGGATTGTCACACATTTTGACCCAAGATACAGTAACAAAGCTGTTTAGTGCTTCAAATCAATGTTTTCTCGGTTTTAGCCTGTTTCGGGACAAAATCGGTATATGTGGTGTAGAAACACTCCAAATTCATTCCGAACTCTTACAATCAGTCAAATACATTGGATTGTCACACATTTTGACTTAAGAAACACAAACAAAGCTGTTTACTGCTTCAAATTAATGTTTTCTCGGTTTTAGCCTGTTTTCTCGTTTTAAGCCTGTTTTGGGACAAAATGGGTATAAGTGTTGTCTAACCACTCCAAATTCAACCCGAACTCTTATAATTAGTCAAATGCATTAGATTATTACATATTTGGACCCTAGAAAGAGTAAAAAAGCTTTTTACTGCTTCTAATAAATGTTTTTCTTGGTTTTAGCCTATTTTCTCGGTTTAAGCTTGTTTTGGGATCAAAGGGGTTTAAGTGTTGTCTAAACACTCCAAATTCATCCTGAACTCTTACAATTAGTCAAATACATTGGATTGTCACACATTCTGACCCTAGATACAGTAACAAAGCTATTTACTGCTTCGAATCAATGTTTTCTCGGTTTTAGCCTGTTTCGGGACAAAATGGGTATAAGTGGTGTCTAAACACTCCAAATTCATTCTGAACTCTTACAATAAGTCAAATACATTGGATTGTCACACATTTTGACTTAAGAAACACAAACAAAGCTGTTTACTTCTTCAAATTAATTTTTTCTCGGTTTTAGCCTGTTTTCTCGTTTTAAGCCTGTTTTGGGACCAAATGGGTCTAAGTGTTGTCTAACCACTCCAAATTCAACCTGAACTCTTATAATTAGTCAAATGCGTTAGATTGTTACATATTTTGACCCTAGAAAGAGTAAAGAAGCTTTTTACTGCTTCGAATAAATGTTTTCTCATGGTTTTAGCCTGTTTTCTCGGTTTAAGCTTGTTTTGGGACAAAACGGGTGTAAGTGTTGTCTAAACACTCCAAATTCATCCTGAACTCTTACAATTAATCAAATACATTGGATTGTCACACATTCTGACCCTAGATACAGTAACAAAGCTGTTTAGTGCTTCGAATATATATTTTCTTGGTTTTAGCCTGTTTCGGGACAAAATCGTTATATTTGGTGTATAAACACTCCAAATTCATTCCGAACTCTTACAATAAGTCAAATACATTGGATTGACACACATTTTGACCCAAGAAACACAAACAAAGCTGTTTACTGCTTCAAATTAATGTTTTCTCGGTTTTAGCCTGTTTTCTCGTTTTAAGCCTGTTTTGGGACAAAATGGGTATAAGTGTTGTCTAACCAGTCCAAATTCAACCGGAACTCTTATAATTAGTCAAATCCATTAGATTGTTACATATTTTGACCTATAAAGAATAACATAGCTTTTTACTGCTTTGAATCAATATTCACTCTTGGTTTTAGCATTTTTTCTCGGTTTAAGCTTGTTTTGGGATCAAAGGGGTTTAAGTGTTGTCTAAACACTCCAAATTCATCCCAAACTCTTACAATTAGTTAAATACATAGGATTGTCACACATTCTGACCCTAGGAACAGTAACAAAGCTGTTTAGTGCTTTGAATCAATGTTTTCTCAGTTTTAGTCTGTTTTGGGACAAAATCGGTATATGTGGTGTATAAACACTCCAAATTCATTCCGAACTCATCCAATAAGTCAAATACATTGGATTGTCACACATTTTGACCCAAGAAACACAAACAAAGCTGTTTACTGCTTCAAATTAATGTTTTCTCGGTTTTAGCCTGTTTTCTCGTTTTAAGCCTGTTTTGGGACAAAATGGGTATAAGTGTTGTCTAACCACTCCAAATTCAACCCGAACTCTTATAATTAGTCAAATGCATTAGATTATTACATATTTGGACCCTAGAAAGAGTAAAAAAGCTTTTTACTGCTTCTAATAAATGTTTTTCTTGGTTTTAGCCTGTTTTCTCGGTTTAAGCTTGTTTTGGGATCAAAGGGGTTTAAGTGTTGTCTAAACACTCCAAATTCATCCTGAACTATTACAATTAGTCAAATACATTGGATTGTCACACATTCTGACCCTAGATACAGTAACAAAGCTATTTACTGCTTCGAATCAATGTTTTCTCGGTTTTAGCCTGTTTCGGGACAAAATGGGTATAAGTGGTGTCTAAACACTCCAAATTCATTCTGAACTCTTACAATAAGTCAAATACATTGGATTGTCACACATTTTGCCTTAAGAAACACAAACAAAGCTGTTTACTTCTTCAAATTAATTTTTTCTCGGTTTTAGCCTGTTTTCTCGTTTTAAGCCTGTTTTGGGACAAAATGGGTATAAGTGTTGTCTAACCACTCCAAATTCAACCCGAACTCTTATAATTAGTTAAATACATTGGATTGTCACACATTCTGACCCTAGGAACAGTAACAAAGCTGTTTAGTGCTTTGAATCAATGTTTTCTCAGTTTTAGTCTGTTTTGGGACAAAATCGGTATATGTGGTGTATAAACACTCCAAATTCATTCCGAACTCATACAATAAGTCAAATACATTGGATTGTCACACATTTTGACCCAAGAAACACAAACAAAGCTGTTTACTGCTTCAAATTAATGTTTTCTCGGTTTTAGCCTGTTTTCTCGTTTTAAGCCTGTTTTGGGACAAAATGGGTATAAGTGTTGTCTAACCACTCCAAATTCAACCCGAACTCTTATAATTAGTCAAATGCATTAGATTATTACATATTTGGACCCTAGAAAGAGTAAAAAAGCTTTTTACTGCTTCTAATAAATGTTTTTCTTGGTTTTAGCCTATTTTCTCGGTTTAAGCTTGTTTTGGGATCAAAGGGGTTTAAGTGTTGTCTAAACACTCCAAATTCATCCTGAACTCTTACAATTAGTCAAATACATTGGATTGTCACACATTCTGACCCTAGATACAGTAACAAAGCTATTTACTGCTTCGAATCAATGTTTTCTCGGTTTTAGCCTGTTTCGGGACAAAATGGGTATAAGTGGTGTCTAAACACTCCAAATTCATTCTGAACTCTTACAATAAGTCAAATACATTGGATTGTCACACATTTTGACTTAAGAAACACAAACAAAGCTGTTTACTTCTTCAAATTAATTTTTTTCTCGGTTTTAGCCTGTTTTCTCGTTTTAAGCCTGTTTTGGGACCAAATGGGTCTAAGTGTTGTCTAACCACTCCAAATTCAACCTGAACTCTTATAATTAGTCAAATGCGTTAGATTGTTACATATTTTGACCCTAGAAAGAGTAAAGAAGCTTTTTACTGCTTCGAATAAATGTTTTCTCATGGTTTTAGCCTGTTTTCTCGGTTTAAGCTTGTTTTGGGACAAAACGGGTGTAAGTGTTGTCTAAACACTCCAAATTCATCCTGAACTCTTACAATTAATCAAATACATTGGATTGTCACACATTCTGACCCTAGATACAGTAACAAAGCTGTTTAGTGCTTCGAATATATATTTTCTTGGTTTTAGCCTGTTTCGGGACAAAATCGTTATATTTGGTGTATAAACACTCCAAATTCATTCCGAACTCTTACAATAAGTCAAATACATTGGATTGACACACATTTTGACCCAAGAAACACAAACAAAGCTGTTTACTGCTTCAAATTAATGTTTTCTCGGTTTTAGCCTGTTTTCTCGTTTTAAGCCTGTTTTGGGACAAAATGGGTATAAGTGTTGTCTAACCAGTCCAAATTCAACCGGAACTCTTATAATTAGTCAAATCCATTAGATTGTTACATATTTTGACCTATAAAGAATAACATAGCTTTTTACTGCTTTGAATCAATATTCACTCTTGGTTTTAGCATTTTTTCTCGGTTTAAGCTTGTTTTGGGATCAAAGGGGTTTAAGTGTTGTCTAAACACTCCAAATTCATCCCAAACTCTTACAATTAGTTAAATACATAGGATTGTCACACATTCTGACCCTAGGAACAGTAACAAAGCTGTTTAGTGCTTTGAATCAATGTTTTCTCAGTTTTAGTCTGTTTTGGGACAAAATCGGTATATGTGGTGTATAAACACTCCAAATTCATTCCGAACTCATCCAATAAGTCAAATACATTGGATTGTCACACATTTTGACCCAAGAAACACAAACAAAGCTGTTTACTGCTTCAAATTAATGTTTTCTCGGTTTTAGCCTGTTTTCTCGTTTTAAGCCTGTTTTGGGACAAAATGGGTATAAGTGTTGTCTAACCACTCCAAATTCAACCCGAACTCTTATAATTAGTCAAATGCATTAGATTATTACATATTTGGACCCTAGAAAGAGTAAAAAAGCTTTTTACTGCTTCTAATAAATGTTTTTCTTGGTTTTAGCCTGTTTTCTCGGTTTAAGCTTGTTTTGGGATCAAAGGGGTTTAAGTGTTGTCTAAACACTCCAAATTCATCCTGAACTATTACAATTAGTCAAATACATTGGATTGTCACACATTCTGACCCTAGATACAGTAACAAAGCTATTTACTGCTTCGAATCAATGTTTTCTCGGTTTTAGCCTGTTTCGGGACAAAATGGGTATAAGTGGTGTCTAAACACTCCAAATTCATTCTGAACTCTTACAATAAGTCAAATACATTGGATTGTCACACATTTTGCCTTAAGAAACACAAACAAAGCTGTTTACTTCTTCAAATTAATTTTTTCTCGGTTTTAGCCTGTTTTCTCGTTTTAAGCCTGTTTTGGGACAAAATGGGTATAAGTGTTGTCTAACCACTCCAAATTCAACCCGAACTCTTATAATTAGTTAAATACATTGGATTGTCACACATTCTGACCCTAGGAACAGTAACAAAGCTGTTTAGTGCTTTGAATCAATGTTTTCTCAGTTTTAGTCTGTTTTGGGACAAAATCGGTATATGTGGTGTATAAACACTCCAAATTCATTCCGAACTCATACAATAAGTCAAATACATTGGATTGTCACACATTTTGACCCAAGAAACACAAACAAAGCTGTTTACTGCTTCAAATTAATGTTTTCTCGGTTTTAGCCTGTTTTCTCGTTTTAAGCCTGTTTTGGGACAAAATGGGTATAAGTGTTGTCTAACCACTCCAAATTCAACCCGAACTCTTATAATTAGTCAAATGCATTAGATTATTACATATTTGGACCCTAGAAAGAGTAAAAAAGCTTTTTACTGCTTCTAATAAATGTTTTTCTTGGTTTTAGCCTATTTTCTCGGTTTAAGCTTGTTTTGGGATCAAAGGGGTTTAAGTGTTGTCTAAACACTCCAAATTCATCCTGAACTCTTACAATTAGTCAAATACATTGGATTGTCACACATTCTGACCCTAGATACAGTAACAAAGCTATTTACTGCTTCGAATCAATGTTTTCTCGGTTTTAGCCTGTTTCGGGACAAAATGGGTATAAGTGGTGTCTAAACACTCCAAATTCATTCTGAACTCTTACAATAAGTCAAATACATTGGATTGTCACACATTTTGACTTAAGAAACACAAACAAAGCTGTTTACTTCTTCAAATTAATTTTTTTCTCGGTTTTAGCCTGTTTTCTCGTTTTAAGCCTGTTTTGGGACCAAATGGGTCTAAGTGTTGTCTAACCACTCCAAATTCAACCTGAACTCTTATAATTAGTCAAATGCGTTAGATTGTTACATATTTTGACCCTAGAAAGAGTAAAGAAGCTTTTTACTGCTTCGAATAAATGTTTTCTCATGGTTTTAGCCTGTTTTCTCGGTTTAAGCTTGTTTTGGGACAAAACGGGTGTAAGTGTTGTCTAAACACTCCAAATTCATCCTGAACTCTTACAATTAATCAAATACATTGGATTGTCACACATTCTGACCCTAGATACAGTAACAAAGCTGTTTAGTGCTTCGAATATATATTTTCTTGGTTTTAGCCTGTTTCGGGACAAAATCGTTATATTTGGTGTATAAACACTCCAAATTCATTCCGAACTCTTACAATAAGTCAAATACATTGGATTGACACACATTTTGACCCAAGAAACACAAACAAAGCTGTTTACTGCTTCAAATTAATGTTTTCTCGGTTTTAGCCTGTTTTCTCGTTTTAAGCCTGTTTTGGGACAAAATGGGTATAAGTGTTGTCTAACCAGTCCAAATTCAACCGGAACTCTTATAATTAGTCAAATCCATTAGATTGTTACATATTTTGACCTATAAAGAATAACATAGCTTTTTACTGCTTTGAATCAATATTCACTCTTGGTTTTAGCCTTTTTTCTCGGTTTAAGCTTGTTTTGGGATCAAAGGGGTTTAAGTGTTGTCTAAACACTCCAAATTCATCCCAAACTCTTACAATTAGTTAAATACATAGGATTGTCACACATTCTGACCCTAGGAACAGTAACAAAGCTGTTTAGTGCTTTGAATCAATGTTTTCTCAGTTTTAGTCTGTTTTGGGACAAAATCGGTATATGTGGTGTATAAACACTCCAAATTCATTCCGAACTCATCCAATAAGTCAAATACATTGGATTGTCACACATTTTGACCCAAGAAACACAAACAAAGCTGTTTACTGCTTCAAATTAATGTTTTCTCGGTTTTAGCCTGTTTTCTCGTTTTAAGCCTGTTTTGGGACAAAATGGGTATAAGTGTTGTCTAACCACTCCAAATTCAACCCGAACTCTTATAATTAGTCAAATGCATTAGATTATTACATATTTGGACCCTAGAAAGAGTAAAAAAGCTTTTTACTGCTTCTAATAAATGTTTTTCTTGGTTTTAGCCTGTTTTCTCGGTTTAAGCTTGTTTTGGGATCAAAGGGGTTTAAGTGTTGTCTAAACACTCCAAATTCATCCTGAACTCTTACAATTAGTCAAATACATTGGATTGTCACACATTCTGACCCTAGATACAGTAACAAAGCTATTTACTGCTTCGAATCAATGTTTTCTCGGTTTTAGCCTGTTTCGGGACAAAATGGGTATAAGTGGTGTCTAAACACTCCAAATTCATTCTGAACTCTTACAATAAGTCAAATACATTGGATTGTCACACATTTTGCCTTAAGAAACACAAACAAAGCTGTTTACTTCTTCAAATTAATTTTTTCTCGGTTTTAGCCTGTTTTCTCGTTTTAAGCCTGTTTTGGGACAAAATGGGTATAAGTGTTGTCTAACCACTCCAAATTCAACCCGAACTCTTATAATTAGTTAAATACATTGGATTGTCACACATTCTGACCCTAGGAACAGTAACAAAGCTGTTTAGTGCTTTGAATCAATGTTTTCTCAGTTTTAGTCTGTTTTGGGACAAAATCGGTATATGTGGTGTATAAACACTCCAAATTCATTCCGAACTCATACAATAAGTCAAATACATTGGATTGTCACACATTTTGACCCAAGAAACACAAACAAAGCTGTTTACTGCTTCAAATTAATGTTTTCTCGGTTTTAGCCTGTTTTCTCGTTTTAAGCCTGTTTTGGGACAAAATGGGTATAAGTGTTGTCTAACCACTCCAAATTCAACCCGAACTCTTATAATTAGTCAAATGCATTAGATTATTACATATTTGGACCCTAGAAAGAGTAAAAAAGCTTTTTACTGCTTCTAATAAATGTTTTTCTTGGTTTTAGCCTATTTTCTCGGTTTAAGCTTGTTTTGGGATCAAAGGGGTTTAAGTGTTGTCTAAACACTCCAAATTCATCCTGAACTCTTACAATTAGTCAAATACATTGGATTGTCACACATTCTGACCCTAGATACAATAACAAAGCTATTTACTGCTTCGAATCAATGTTTTCTCGGTTTTAGCCTGTTTCGGGACAAAATGGGTATAAGTGGTGTCTAAACACTCCAAATTCATTCTGAACTCTTACAATAAGTCAAATACATTGGATTGTCACACATTTTGACTTAAGAAACACAAACAAAGCTGTTTACTTCTTCAAATTAATTTTTTCTCGGTTTTAGCCTGTTTTCTCGTTTTAAGCCTGTTTTGGGACCAAATGGGTCTAAGTGTTGTCTAACCACTCCAAATTCAACCTGAACTCTTATAATTAGTCAAATGCGTTAGATTGTTACATATTTTGACCCTAGAAAGAGTAAAGAAGCTTTTTACTGCTTCGAATAAATGTTTTCTCATGGTTTTAGCCTGTTTTCTCGGTTTAAGCTTGTTTTGGGACAAAACGGGTGTAAGTGTTGTCTAAACACTCCAAATTCATCCTGAACTCTTACAATTAATCAAATACATTGGATTGTCACACATTCTGACCCTAGATACAGTAACAAAGCTGTTTAGTGCTTCGAATATATATTTTCTTGGTTTTAGCCTGTTTCGGGACAAAATCGTTATATTTGGTGTATAAACACTCCAAATTCATTCCGAACTCTTACAATAAGTCAAATACATTGGATTGACACACATTTTGACCCAAGAAACACAAACAAAGCTGTTTACTGCTTCAAATTAATGTTTTCTCGGTTTTAGCCTGTTTTCTCGTTTTAAGCCTGTTTTGGGACAAAATGGGTATAAGTGTTGTCTAACCAGTCCAAATTCAACCGGAACTCTTATAATTAGTCAAATCCATTAGATTGTTACATATTTTGACCTATAAAGAATAACATAGCTTTTTACTGCTTTGAATCAATATTCACTCTTGGTTTTAGCCTTTTTTCTCGGTTTAAGCTTGTTTTGGGATCAAAGGGGTTTAAGTGTTGTCTAAACACTCCAAATTCATCCCAAACTCTTACAATTAGTTAAATACATAGGATTGTCACACATTCTGACCCTAGGAACAGTAACAAAGCTGTTTAGTGCTTTGAATCAATGTTTTCTCAGTTTTAGTCTGTTTTGGGACAAAATCGGTATATGTGGTGTATAAACACTCCAAATTCATTCCGAACTCATCCAATAAGTCAAATACATTGGATTGTCACACATTTTGACCCAAGAAACACAAACAAAGCTGTTTACTGCTTCAAATTAATGTTTTCTCGGTTTTAGCCTGTTTTCTCGTTTTAAGCCTGTTTTGGGACAAAATGGGTATAAGTGTTGTCTAACCACTCCAAATTCAACCCGAACTCTTATAATTAGTCAAATGCATTAGATTATTACATATTTGGACCCTAGAAAGAGTAAAAAAGCTTTTTACTGCTTCTAATAAATGTTTTTCTTGGTTTTAGCCTGTTTTCTCGGTTTAAGCTTGTTTTGGGATCAAAGGGGTTTAAGTGTTGTCTAAACACTCCAAATTCATCCTGAACTCTTACAATTAGTCAAATACATTGGATTGTCACACATTCTGACCCTAGATACAGTAACAAAGCTATTTACTGCTTCGAATCAATGTTTTCTCGGTTTTAGCCTGTTTCGGGACAAAATGGGTATAAGTGGTGTCTAAACACTCCAAATTCATTCTGAACTCTTACAATAAGTCAAATACATTGGATTGTCACACATTTTGACTTAAGAAACACAAACAAAGCTGTTTACTTCTTCAAATTAATTTTTTCTCGGTTTTAGCCTGTTTTCTCGTTTTAAGCCTGTTTTGGGACAAAATGGGTATAAGTATTGTCTAACCACTCCAAATTCAACCTGAACTCTTATAATTAGTCAAATGCGTTAGATTGTTACATATTTTGACCCTAGAAAGAGTAAAGAAGCTTTTTACTGCTTCGAATAAATGTTTTCTCATGGTTTTAGCCTGTTTTCTCGGTTTAAGCTTGTTTTGGGACAAAACACTCCAAATTCATCCTGAACTCTTACAATTAATCAAATACATTGGATTGTCACACATTCTGACCCTAGATACAGTAACAAAGCTGTTTAGTGCTTCGAATATATATTTTCTTGGTTTTAGCCTGTTTCGGGACAAAATCGTTATATTTGGTGTATAAACACTCCAAATTCATTCCGAACTCTTACAATAAGTCAAATACATTGGATTGACACACATTTTGACCCAAGAAACACAAACAAAGCTGTTTACTGCTTCAAATTAATGTTTTTTTTGGTTATCTCTAGATAGACAAGGAGATGTCCAAACATCTGAATGGATTAAATCAAAACAATTTTCATAAATAGTAATAGACTTAGGAAAAACAGATTTGCAATGTTTACCAAGAATACTAGCCTCACACTCATCATTTTTAAAAGAAATATTAGGAAACATCAAATTTAAGGCTCTAGTGTGAGGATGTCCTAGCTTAGCATGTAAAATAGAATCACTAGGTTTAACAATAACAGAATTAAAACAAGATGCAGAAGAAGAAGATAGATTCAAGTCCTCAAGCACATAGAGATCATCCTTGGAACCTCCTTGGCCAAGGACTTTACTTGTCTCAATATCCTGAAAATGAACCTTGTTAGGGCCAAATATTGCATAGCAATTTAAATCAGTGGTGGTTCTCTTAACTGATAGTAAGTTAGATGTGAAATTTGGCATATACAAGGCTTTAGTTTCCTTATCAAACAATTTCAAATTCCCTATGCCTTTAACTGGTACCTTCTCACCATTAGCTATCACAACATTACCATTAGCAGGTTTAATATCACTAATCAACCTAGGATCACTAATCATATGATGTGATGCACCAGAATCAACTATAAGCGGTTTAGTTTGATTTAGAGCAAGATAGGAGTTACCGGAGTTTTCTTTGAGGGCCTTAATGAGAGCGTCGAGGTCAGACTTCCTCACAAGGTCAGTGTTGGCTGCTAGGGCGGTTCCGTTCAGGTCAGAGACTCGTTGGTTTGACTCGGCGCTTGGCGGCTCCACAGTCGCTTTATGAGCTCTTGGTGCCCCACGGTTGTTCATAGACCGGTTGGCTCGGAGATGTGGGTGGAGAATCCAACACTGATTCTTGAAGTGGCCCGGCTTCTTACAATGGTTGCATACTGGAGGGTTCTTGTCGTCACCTCGGTAGTAGCCCTTGTTTGCGGTTGCTCCATCAGCCTTGTTAGCGGTTATAAGCTCCCCCTTGCTTCCAAACAGGCCCATGGAACCATGTTCCTTTTGAATCTGGCTGCACACGTCCTCTAGGCTAGGGAGCTTGTCTGACCTCAATATGTGTTTGATGAGGTCGTTGTAGGATGGGTTTAGTGTGAGGAGGAGGCCGAACACCTTGTCCTGCTCGCGCCTCTCGTTCAAGATGGCCGGATCAAGTGTAGCCGGCCTAAGCATCTCAAGCTCTGCCCAAAGAGACCGAAACTTCCCAAAGTGTTTGGTGAACTCCATGTCTTCTTGGCTTAGGTTGTTGATGGCTCTCTTGATCTCAAAGACTCGGTTTAAATTGGTAGTGTTACCGAACACATTTTGTAGTGTCCCATAGGTCCTTAGCCGTTTCACAGTAAGAGTAGGCTTCGAGTATTGGAGCATCAAGAGAGTTCTGGATGATGGCAAGCACACTTTGGTCCTCTTGGAACCACTTGTCTTCGCCGCTAGTGACCGCTCCTTTGCCGTCTTGGGTAGGCTCTTCCTTGGGAGCCTCCTTTGTGGTAATATGGGTCCAAAGCCCTCGGCCACATAGAGCCGTTTTTGTGGTTCTTGCCCACAACAAATAGTTCTCTCCTTTGAGAGTCACTGGAACAATCAAGGTCTTGGTGCCTTCCATGGAGTTTTGTCCGCTGGTCAATGCTATTATCCAACAGTTAAAGAGAGATGTTTCTCAAGTCGAAACAGAGAATGAAAGAGAGATGAAGCGGAAGTATAAGGTGGGTGAGAGATTCAGAGTTAGGAACGAAAGAGCTCTGATACAATGTAAGTTTAGACACAAAAGAGAGTAAGAAGATCAAGTGTATGGAACGAGAGAGAGAGTTGAAGTGTAAGGGAGTGTAGAAGAAGAATTCTTACTTCTTACTTAAAATGGTTCCTAGTTACAATCTAATTATAGGCTATACAAAGTGGAATATTCTCTACAGATCCTATGCACAAGTTACATGACTGAAAGTGACATGTTCTCTTTAACACACACATGTGACTCTTGTTTGACTTCTCTTTGCTTCCCACTTGTGTGATATCGACAACGGCTAGAAGGAAGAAGATTCTAGAGCCTAACTGACTGTTGGAGACCTTGTCTTGTGGGCTGGTCTCGCTGGACCTCTAATGTGTACGGACAGCCTCTAATGTGTACGGATGGCCCATCTCGGAGTGGTTATACGGACGAGATGCATTGTACGGACATGGTGTGAGTTCTCATACTCCACCTCAAGCTTGATCGAGTATGAAACATCAAGCTTGGACTCACGAGCACCTACCTCATTAAAAAAACCTTAGTATAGAAAACCACTTGGGAAAAACTATACATAAGGGAAAAAGAGTGTAGGTGCCATGGTAGGGAATCCTCATGGCCTAGTGAGATCTCTAAGGCCTAGCTTAGAGTGGATATACTCACAAACTTGTAGACTGGCTGCCTTGGTGAGAATATCGGCTAGTTGTTCTTTGGTATTGGTGTGGCATGGGAGAGTAACACCAAGTTGAATCTGCTCTCGCACCTTGTGACAGTCGACTTCAATGTATTTTGTCCTCTCATGAAACACTGAATTTGTGGCTATGTGAATAGCTGCTTCGTTGTCACAGTGCATAGTGATAGGCTTTGTAGACTCGACTCCAAGATCCTTGAGTAGAGCTTTAAGCCACATTAATTCGGTTGTAAGTTTCCTCATGGCCCTATACTCGGCTTCGGCGCTTGATAGAAATACGACTTTTTGCTTCTTGTTCTTCCATGTCACGAGATTGCCCCCTAAGAATGTGCAATATCCAGTGGTTGATCGGCGATCCTCTCGATCTTCGGCGTAGTCAGCATCGGAATAGCCCACCAGTTCCGTGTTTTCATTCCTTCCCATCCAAATGCCTTGTCCTGGTGCACCTTTGATGTACTTGAGGATCCGGTTAACCATGTTCCAGTGGTGTCTAGTTGGGTTTTGCATGTGTTGACTTACCTGGTTCACAGCAAAACAAATGTCAGGCCGAGTAATGGTAAGGTATATAAGCTTACCCACTAAACGTCGATATCGTGTGACATCTTCAATTGGAGCTGCATCAAGCTCCCCCTTTCCTCCTGTCTTATAGTTTTCCTCAAGTGGAGTTGTCACTGCCTTTGATCCAAGCTTTCCTGCTTCACTTAAGAGATCAAGTGCATATTTCCTTTGTGATAGGAATAATCCTTCATCAGACCTATATACTTCTATACCAAGGAAATATTTAAGCTCTCCAAGATCTTTAATATCAAATACTGATTTAAGAAACTTTTTAGTATCTTGAATGCCTACCTTGTCACTTCCAGATATGATGATATCATCAACATATACTAGTATGACCACTATACCTTTGTCACTTGGTAGTGTGAAGAGTGTATGATCTGATTCTGACTTGCGAAAGCCTCTCCCAAGCAAGGTTGTACTCAGTTTGTGGTACCATGCTCTAGGTGATTGCTTGAGACCATATATAGCCTTGTTGAGTTTAAACACTTTTCCCGGGCCGACGGTGTCTTCTAGACCGGGCGGTGGCCTCATGTAGACCTCGTCTTCAAGTTCTCCTTGTAAGAACGCGTTCCTCACGTCCATTTGCCATAGATCCCAATCCAAGTTTGTGGCCAAGGAGAGGATAACTCGAACTGTGTGTAGTTTGGCCACCGGAGCAAACGTATCCTTATAGTCCTCCCCATACGTTTGAGTAAACCCTCGAGCCACAAGTCTGGCCTTGTAACGTTCAATCTCACCATCACTTTTGTACTTAATCGTGAAGATCCATCGTGATGTGACGGCCTTCTTGCCTTTCGGTAGGTCAGCCTCATCCCAAGTGTGATTTTTCTCCATGGCCGTTGTCTCCGCATGAACCGCATCTCGCCAAACCTTGTGGTCCTTGGCCTCATCATATGTCTCTGGAACCCAATGTTTGTCAATTTGGCCAAGGAAGACTTGATGTTCCATAGGAAAATGGGCAAGCGTACATACGGCTTGAATCGGGTGTGCAACGGCCATGTTGTTGTAGTACACGCGAGTGTTCTTCCAGTTGGATGGGGGAAACTTGAGACGCTGGCTTCGCCGGAGGGGAATAATGTCTTCATTATCATGATTAGTTGTGGGTCGTGTGACCAGTTCCTCGGGTGAGACCTCTTCTTCTAGCTTAGACTCGTCGTTGGTGTTCATCGGAGAATCCGGAGTGGATTGAGGCTGCTGAGTAGGCGGCACATCGGACTGTTCTGAATCATTATGAGCAAGTTCAATGGGTGGAACAGGTTCTCCTGGTGAATCTGTCCCGGGTGACCCGAGCATTTTCGACGCCTAGCCGCTCGAGTATAATATGGAGGTTCCTTGTGCGATCGGATGTGGACGAGGGTAAGTCACGAAAATCTTCCCAATTCTTTTTGTTGTAGTACCCTTGAGACTCGACAAACTTCACATCACGAGAGACCATTACTCGTTTAGTTTCTGGATCATAGCACTTGTAGCCTTTTTGTGTGGTGGAGTACCCAAGGAACACCGCTTTGGTGCTTTTAGCCTCTAGTTTGTCTCGGAGCTCACCTGGTCTTAAGACAAAACAAGTACACCCAAACACACGTAAGTGATCAAATGTGGGTTGTTCTTTGTTTAATACCTCAAATGGGGAAATGTCAAGTAGGATCTTGGTGGGAGTGCGGTTAATGAGGTAACATGCGGTAAGAACCGCGTCGCCCCAAAACCGTTTTGGAACATTGGTGTGAAACATCATGGACCTTGCTACCTCCATGAGGTGTCTATTCTTTCTCTCAGCCACACCATTTTGTTGTGGGGTGTATGGACAACTTGTTTGGTGAATTATGCCAAATTTTGTAAGGTCTTGCTTGAAGGCATGACTTGTGTATTCCCCACCATTATCTGATCTCAAAATCTTAATTTTTGCATTGTAATGGTTAGTCACATAATTCTGAAAACTAACAAATGCCTCAAGCACCCTATCTTTAGTGGGAAGACATGTTAGCCAAGTATACTTAGATTTTTCATCAATGAAGGTAACAAAGTATTTTTGGTTATCTCTAGATAGACAAGGAGATGTCCAAACATCTGAATGGATTAAATCAAAACAATTTTCATAAATAGTAATAGACTTAGGAAAAACAGATTTGCAATGTTTACCAAGAATACAAGCCTCACACTCATCATTTTTAAAAGAAATATTAGGAAACATCAAATTTAAGGCTCTAGTGTGAGGATGTCCTAGCTTAGCATGTAAAATAGAATCACTAGGTTTAACAATAACAGAATTAAAACAAGATGCAGAAGAAGAAGATAGATTCAAGTCCTCAAGCACATAGAGATCATCATTGGAACCTCCTTGGCCAAGGACTTTACTTGTCTCAATATCCTGAAAATGAACCTTGTTAGGGCCAAATATTTCATAGCAATTTAAATCAGTGGTGGTTCTCTTAACTGATAGTAAGTTAGATGTGAAATTTGGCATATACAAGGCTTTAGTTTCCTTATCAAACAATTTCAAATTCCCTATGCCTTTAACTGGTACCTTCTCACCATTAGCTATCACAACATTACCATTAGCAGGTTTAATATCACTAATCAACCTAGGATCACTAATCATATGATGTGATGCACCAGAATCAACTATAAGCGGTTTAGTTTGATTTAGAGCAAGATAGGAGTTACCGGAGTTTTCTTTGAGGGCCTTAATGAGAGCGTCGAGGTCAGACTTCCTCACAAGGTCAGTGTTGGCTGCTAGGGCGGTTCCGTTCAGGTCAGAGACTCGTTGGTTTGACTCGGCGCTTGGCGGCTCCACAGTCGCTTTATGAGCTCTTGGTGCCCCACGGTTGTTCATAGACCGGTTGGCTCAGAGATGTGGGTGGAGAATCCAACACTGATTCTTGAAGTGGCCCGGCTTCTTACAATGGTTGCATACTGGAGGGTTCTTGTCGTCACCTCGGTAGTAGCCCTTGTTTGCGGTTGCTCCATCAGCCTTGTTAGCGGTTATAAGCTCCCCCTTGCTTCCAAACAGCCCCATGGAACCATGTTCCTTTTGAATCTGGCTGCACACGTCCTCTAGGCTAGGGAGCTTGTCTGACCTCAATATGTGTTTGATGAGGTCGTTGTAGGATGGGTTTAGCGTGAGGAGGAGGCCGAACACCTTGTCCTGCTCGCGCCTCTCGTTCAAGATGGCCGGATCAAGTGTAGCCGGCCTAAGCATCTCAAGCTCTGCCCAAAGAGACCGAAACTTCCCAAAGTGTTTGGTGAACTCCATGTCTTCTTGGCTTAGGTTGTTGATGGCTCTCTTGATCTCAAAGACTCGGTTTAAATTGGTAGTGTTACCGAACACATTTTGTAGTGTGTCCCATAGGTCCTTAGCCGTTTCACAGTAAGAGTAGGCTTCGAGTATTGGAGCATCAAGAGAGTTCTCGATGATGGCAAGCACACTTTGGTCCTCTTGGAACCACTTGTCTTCGCCGCTAGTGACCGCTCCTTTGCCGTCTTGGGTAGGCTCTTCCTTGGGAGCCTCCTTTGTGGTAATATGGGTCCAAAGCCCTCGGCCACATAGAGCCGTTTTTGTGGTTCTTGCCCACAACAAATAGTTCTCTCCTTTGAGAGTCACTGGAACAATCAAGGTCTTGGTGCCTTCCATCGAGTTTTGTCCGCTGGTCAATGCTATTATCCAACAGTTAAAGAGAGATGTTTCTCAAGTCGAAACAGAGAATGAAAGAGAGATGAAGCGGAAGTATAAGGTGGGTGAGAGATTCAGAGTTAGGAACGAAAGAGCTCTGATACAATGTAAGTTTAGACACAAAAGAGAGTAAGAAGATCAAGTGTATGGAACGAGAGAGAGAGTTGAAGTGTAAGGGAGTGTAGAAGAAGAATTCTTACTTCTTACTTAAAATGGTTCCTAGTTACAATCTAATTATAGGCTATACAAAGTGGAATATTCTCTACAGATCCTATGCACAAGTTACATGACTGAAAGTGACATGTTCTCTTTAACACACACATGTGACTCTTGTTTGACTTCTCTTTGCTTCCCACTTGTGTGATATCGACAACGGCTAGAAGGAAGAAGATTCTAGAGCCTAACTGACTGTTGGAGACCTTGTCTTGTGGGCTGGTCTCGCTGGACCTCTAATGTGTATGGACAGCCTCTAATGTGTACGGATGGCCCATCTCGGAGTGGTTATACGGACGAGATGCATTGTACGGACATGGTGTGAGTTCTCATACTCCCCCTCAAGCTTGATCGAGTATGAAACATCAAGCTTGGACTCACGAGCACCTACCTCATTAAAAAAACCTTAGTATAGAAAACCACTTGGGAAAAACTATACATAAGGGAAAAAGAGTGTAGGTGCCATGGTAGGGAATCCTCATGGCCTAGTGAGATCTCTAAGGCCTAGCTTAGAGTGGATATACTCACAAACTTGTAGACTGGCTGCCTTGGTGAGAATATCGGCTAGTTGTTCTTTGGTATTGGTGTGGCATGGGAGAGTAACACCAAGTTGAATCTGCTCTCGCACCTTGTGACAGTCGACTTCAATGTATTTTGTCCTCTCATGAAACACTGAATTTGTGGCTATGTGAATAGCTGCTTCGTTGTCACAGTGCATAGTGATAGGCTTTGTAGACTCGACTCCAAGATCCTTGAGTAGAGCTTTAAGCCACATTAATTCGGTTGTAAGTTTCCTCATGGCCCTATACTCGGCTTCGGCGCTTGATAGAAATACGACTTTTTGCTTCTTGTTCTTCCATGTCACGAGATTGCCCCCTAAGAATGTGCAATATCCAGTGGTTGATCGGCGATCCTCTCGATCTCCGGCGTAGTCAGCATCGGAATAGCCCACCAGTTCCGTGTTTTCATTCCTTCCCATCCAAATGCCTTGTCCTGGTGCACCTTTGATGTACTTGAGGATCCGGTTAACCATGTTCCAGTGGTGTCTAGTTGGGTTTTGCATGTGTTGACTTACCTGGTTCACAGCAAAACAAATGTCAGGCCGAGTAATGGTAAGGTATATAAGCTTACCCACTAAACGTCGATATCGTGTGACATCTTCAATTGGAGCTGCATCAAGCTCCCCCTTTCCTCCTGTCTTATAGTTTTCCTCAAGTGGAGTTGTCACTGCCTTTGATCCAAGCTTTCCTGCTTCACTTAAGAGATCAAGTGCATATTTCCTTTGTGATAGGAATAATCCTTCATCAGACCTATATACTTCTATACCAAGGAAATATTTAAGCTCTCCAAGATCTTTAATATCAAATACTGATTTAAGAAACTTTTTAGTATCTTGAATGCCTACCTTGTCACTTCCAGATATGATGATATCATCAACATATACTAGTATGACCACTATACCTTTGTCACTTGGTAGTGTGAAGAGTGTATGATCTGATTCTGACTTGCGAAAGCCTCTCCCAAGCAAGGTTGTACTCAGTTTGTGGTACCATGCTCTAGGTGATTGCTTGAGACCATATATAGCCTTGTTGAGTTTAAACACTTTTCCCGGGCCGACGGTGTCTTCTAGACCGGGCGGTGGCCTCATGTAGACCTCGTCTTCAAGTTCTCCTTGTAAGAACGCGTTCCTCAGAGTTAGGAACGAAAGAGCTCTGATACAATGTAAGTTTAGACACAAAAGAGAGTAAGAAGATCAAGTGTATGGAACGAGAGAGAGAGTTGAAGTGTAAGGGAGTGTAGAAGAAGAATTCTTACTTCTTACTTAAAATGGTTCCTAGTTACAATCTAATTATAGGCTATACAAAGTGGAATATTCTCTACAGATCCTATGCACAAGTTACATGACTGAAAGTGACATGTTCTCTTTAACAGACACATGTGACTCTTGTTTGACTTCTCTTTGCTTCCCACTTGTGTGATATCGACAACGGCTAGAAGGACGAAGATTCTAGACCCTAAGTGACCGTTGGAGACCTTGTCTTGTGGGCTGGTCTCGCTGGACCTCTAATGTGTACGGACAGCCTCTAATGTGTACGGATGGCCCATCTCGGAGTGGTTGTACGGACGAGGTGCATTGTACGGACATGGTGTGAGTTCTCATACCTAGAAAGAGTAAAAAAGCTCTTTACTGCTTCGAATAAATGTTTTCTCTTGGTTATAGCCTGTTTTCTCGGTTTAAGCTTGTTTTGGGACAAAACGGGTGTAAGTGTTGTCTAAACCCTCCAAATTCATCCTGAACTCTTACAATTAGTCAAATACATTGGATTGTCACACATTCTGACCCTAGATACAGTAACAAAGCTGTTTAGTGCTTCGAATCAATATTTTCTCGGTTTTAGCCTGTTTCGGGACAAAATCGTTATATTTGGTGTATAAACACTCCAAATTCATTCCGAACTCTTACAATAAGTCAAATACATTGGATTGTCACACATTTTGACCCAAGAAACACAAACAAATCTGTTTACTGCTTCAAATTAATGTTTTCTCAATTTTAGCCTGTTTTCTCGTTTTAAGCCTGTTTTGGGACAAAATGGGTATAAGTGTTGTCTAACCACTCCAAATTCAACCTGAACTCTTATAATTAGTCAAATGCATTAGATTGTTACATATTTTGACCCTAGAAAGAGTAAAGAATCTTTTTACTGCTTCAAATAAATGATTTCTCTTGGTTTTCGCCTTTTTTCTCGGTTTAAGCTTGTTTTGGGACAAAACGGGTGTAAGTGTTGTCTAAACACTCCAAATTCATCCCAAACTCTTACAGTTAATCAAATACATTGGATTGTCACACATTCTGACCCTAGATACAGTAACAAAGCTGTTTAGTGCTTCGAATATATATTTTCTCGGTTTTAGCCTGTTTCGGGACAAAATCGTTATATTTGGTGTATAAACACTCCAAATTCATTCCGAACTCTTACAATAAGTCAAATACATTGGATTGACACACATTTTGACCCAAGAAACAGAAACAAAGCTGTTTACTGCTTCAAATTAATGTTTTCTCGGTTTTAGCCTGTTTTCTCGTTTTAAGCCTGTTTTGGGACAAAATGGGTATAAGTGTTGTCTAACCACTCCAAATTCAACCGGAACTCTTATAATTAGTCAAATGCATTAGATTGTTACATATTTTGACCTATAAAGAATAACATAGCTTTTTACTGCTTTGAATCAATGTTCACTCTTGGTTTTAGCCTTTTTTCTCGGTTTAAGCTTGTTTTGGGATCCAAGGGGTTTAAGTGTTGTCTAAACACTCCAAATTCATCCCAAACTCTTACAATTAGTTAAATACATAGGATTGTCACACATTCTGACCCTAGGAACAGTAACAAAGCTGTTTAGTGCTTTGAATCAATGTTTTCTCAGTTTTAGTCTGTTTTGGGACAAAATCGGTATATGTGGTGTATAAACACTCCAAATTCATTCCGAACTCATCCAATAAGTCAAATACATTGGATTGTCACACATTTTGACCCAAGAAACACAAACAAATCTGTTTACTGCTTCAAATTAATGTTTTCTCGGTTTTAGCCTGTTTTGTCGTTTTAAGCCTATTTTGGGACAAAATGGGTATAAGTGTTTTCTAACCACTCCAAATTCAACCCGAACTCTTATAATTAGTCAAATGCATTAGATTGTTACATATTTGGACCCTAGAAAGAGTAAAAAAGCTTTTTACTGCTTCGAATAAATGTTTTTCTTGGTTTTAGCCTGTTTTCTCGGTTTAAGCTTGTTTTGGGATCAAAGGGGTTTAAGTGTTGTCTAAACACTCCAAATTCATCCTGAACGCTTACAATTAGTCAAATACATTGGATTGTCACACATTCTGACCCTAGATACAGTAACAAAGCTATTTACTGCTTCGAATCAATGTTTTCTCGGTTTTAGCCTGTTTCGGGACAACATGGGTATAAGTGGTGTCTAAACACTCCAAATTCATTCTGAACTCTTACAATAAGTCAAATACATTGGATTGTCACACATTTTGACTTAAGAAACACAAACAAAGCTGTTTACTTCTTCAAATTAATGTTTTCTCGGTTTTAGCCTGTTTTCTCGTTTTAAGCCTGTTTTGGGACAAAATGGATATAAGTGTTGTCTAACCACTCCAAATTCAACCCGAACTCTTATAATTAGTCAAATGCATTCATTAGATTGTTACATATTTGGACCCTAGAAAGAGTAAAAAAGCTTTTTACTGCTTCGAATAAATGTTTTTCTTGGTTTTAGCCTGTTTTCTCGGTTTAAGCTTGTTTTGGGATCAAAGGGGTTTAAGTGTTGTCTAAACACTCCAAATTCATCCTGAACTCTTACAATTAGTCAAATACACTGGATTGTCACACATTCTGACCCTAGATACAGTAACAAAGCTATTTACTGCTTCGAATCAATGTTTTCTCGGTTTTAGCCTGTTTCGGGACAAAATGGGTATAAGTGGTGTCTAAACACTCCAAATTCATTCTGAACTCTTAGAATAAGTCAAATACATTGGATTGTCCCACATTTTGACTTAAGAAACACAAACAAAGCTGTTTACTTCTTTAAATTAATGTTTTCTCGGTTTTAACCTGTTTTCTCGTTTTAAGCCTGTTTTGGGACAAAATGGGTATAAGTGTTGTCTAACCACTCCAAATTCAACCCAAACTCTTATAATTAGTCAAATGCATTAGATTGTTACATATTTTGACCCTAGAAAGAGTAAAGAAGCTTTTTACTGCTTCGAATAAATGTTTTCTCATGGTTTTAGCCTGTTTTCTCGGTTTAACCTTGTTTTGGGACAAAACGGGTGTAAGTGTTGTCTAAACACTCCAAATTCATCCTGAACTCTTACAATTAATCAGATACATTGGATTGTCACACATTCTGACCCTAGATACAGTAACAAAGCTGTTTAGTGCTTCGAATCAATATTTTCTCGGTTTTAGCCTGTTTCGGGACAAAATCGTTATATTTGGTGTATAAACACTCCAAATTCATTCCGAACTCTTACAATAAGTCAAATACATTGGATTGTCACACATTTTGACCCAAGAAACACAAACAAAGCTGTTTACTTCTTCAAATTAATGTTTTCTCGGTTTTAGCCTGTTTTCTCGTTTTAAGCCTGTTTTGGGGACAAAATGGGTATAAGTGTTGCCTAACCACTCCAAATTCAACCCGAACTCTTATAATTAGTCAAATGCATTAGATTGTTACATATTTTGACCCTAGAAAGAGTAAAAAAGCTTTTTACTGCTTCGAATAAATGTTTTCTCTTGGTTTTAGCCTGTTTTCTCGGTTTAAGCTTGTTTTGGGACAAAACGGGTGTAAGTGTTGTCTAAACACTCCAAATTCATCCTGAACTCTTACAATTAGTCAAATACATTGGATTGTCACACATTCTGACCCTAGATACAGTAACAAAGCTATTTACTGCTTCGAATCAATGTTTTCTCGGTTTTAGCCTGTTTCGGGACAAAATGGGTATAAGTGGTGTCTAAACACTCCAAATTCATTCTGAACTCTTACAATAAGTCAAATACATTGGATTGTCACACATTTTGACTTAAGAAACACAAACAAAGCTGTTTACTTCTTCAAATTAATGTTTTCTCGGTTTTAGCCTGTTTTCTCGTTTTAAGCCTGTTTTGGGACAAAATGGGTATAAGTGTTGTCTAACCACTCCAAATTCAACCCGAACTCTTATAATTAGTCAAATGCATTAGATTGTTACATATTTTGACCCTAGAAAGAGTAAAAAAAGCTTTTTACTGCTTCGAATAAATGTTTTCTCTTGGTTTTAGCCTTTTTTCTCGGTTTAAGCTTGTTTTGGGATCAAAGGGGTTTAAGTGTTGTCTAAACACTCCAAATTCATCCTGAACTCTTAAAATTAGTCAAATACATTGGATTGTCACACATTCTGACCCTAGATACAGTAACAAAGCTGTTTAGTGCTTCGAATCAATATTTTCTCGGTTTTAGCCTGTTTCGGGACAAAATGGGTATAAGTGGTGTCTAAACACTCCAAATTCATTCTGAACTCTTACAATAAGTCAAATACATTGGATTGTCACACATTTTGACTTAAGAAACACAAACAAAGCTGTTTACTTCTTCAAATTAATTTTTTCTCGGTTTTAGCCTGTTTTCTCGTTTTAAGCCTGTTTTGGGACCAAATGGGTCTAAGTGTTGTCTAACCACTCCAAATTCAACCTGAACTCTTATAATTAGTCAAATGCGTTAGATTGTTACATATTTTGACCCTAGAAAGAGTAAAGAAGCTTTTTACTGCTTCGAATAAATGTTTTCTCATGGTTTTAGCCTGTTTTCTCGGTTTAAGCTTGTTTTGGGACAAAACGGGTGTAAGTGTTGTCTAAACACTCCAAATTCATCCTGAACTCTTACAATTAATCAAATACATTGGATTGTCACACATTCTGACCCTAGATACAGTAACAAAGCTGTTTAGTGCTTCGAATATATATTTTCTTGGTTTTAGCCTGTTTCGGGACAAAATCGTTATATTTGGTGTATAAACACTCCAAATTCATTCCGAACTCTTACAATAAGTCAAATACATTGGATTGACACACATTTTGACCCAAGAAACACAAACAAAGCTGTTTACTGCTTCAAATTAATGTTTTCTCGGTTTTAGCCTGTTTTCTCGTTTTAAGCCTGTTTTGGGACAAAATGGGTATAAGTGTTGTCTAACCACTCCAAATTCAACCGGAACTCTTATAATTAGTCAAATGCATTAGATTGTTACATATTTTGACCTATAAAGAATAACATAGCTTTTTACTGTTTTGAATCAATGTTCACTCTTGGTTTTAGCCTTTTTTCTCGGTTTAAGCTTGTTTTGGGATCAAAGGGGTTTAAGTGTTGTCTAAACACTCCAAATTCATCCCAAACTCTTACAATTAGTTAAATACATAGGATTGTCACACATTCTGACCCTAGGAACAGTAACAAAGCTGTTTAGTGCTTTGAATCAATGTTTTCTCAGTTTTAGTCTGTTTTGGGACAAAATCGGTATATGTGGTGTATAAACACTCCAAATTCATTCCGAACTCATCCAATAAGTCAAATACATTGGATTGTCACACATTTTGACCCAAGAAACACAAACAAATCTGTTTACTGCTTCAAATTAATGTTTTCTCGGTTTTAGCCTGTTTTGTCGTTTTAAGCCTATTTTGGGACAAAATGGGTATAAGTGTTGTCTAACCACTCCAAATTCAACCCGAACTCTTATAATTAGTCAAATGCATTAGATTGTTACATATTTGGACCCTAGAAAGAGTAAAAAAGCTTTTTACTGCTTCGAATAAATGTTTTCTCTTGGTTTTAGCCTGTTTTCTCGGTTTAAGCTTGTTTTGGGACAAAACGGGTGTAAGTGTTGTCTAAACACTCCAAATTCATCCTGAACTCTTACAATTAGTCAAATACATTGGATTGTCACACATTCTGACCCTAGATACAGTAACAAAGCTATTTACTGCTTCGAATCAATGTTTTCTCGGTTTTAGCCTGTTTCGGGACAAAATGGGTATAAGTGGTGTCTAAACACTCCAAATTCATTCTGAACTCTTACAATAAGTCAAATACATTGGATTGTCACACATTTTGACTTAAGAAACACAAACAAAGCTGTTTACTTCTTCAAATTAATGTTTTCTCGGTTTTAGCCTGTTTTCTCATTTTAAGCCTGTTTTGGGACAAAATGGGTATAAGTGTTGTCTAACCACTCCAAATTCAACCCGAACTCTTATAATTAGTCAAATGCATTAGATTGTTACATATTTGGACCCTAGAAAGAGTAAAAAAGCTTTTTACTGCTTCTAATAAATGTTTTTCTTGGTTTTAGCCTGTTTTCTCGGTTTAAGCTTGTTTTGGGATCAAAGGGGTTTAAGTGTTGTCTAAACACTCCAAATTCATCCTGAACTCTTACAATTAGTCAAATACATTGGATTGTCACACATTCTGACCCTAGATACAGTAACAAAGCTATTTACTGCTTCGAATCAATGTTTTCTCGGTTTTAGCCTGTTTCGGGACAAAATGGGTATAAGTGGTGTCTAAACACTCCAAATTCATTCCGAACTCATCCAATAAGTCAAATACATTGGATTGTCACACATTTTGACCCAAGAAACACAAACAAATCTGTTTACTGCTTCAAATTAATGTTTTCTCGGTTTTAGCCTGTTTTGTCGTTTTAAGCCTATTTTGGGACAAAATGGGTATAAGTGTTGTCTAACCACTCCAAATTCAACCCGAACTCTTATAATTAGTCAAATGCATTAGATTGTTACATATTTGGACCCTAGAAAGAGTAAAAAAGCTTTTTACTGCTTCGAATAAATGTTTTCTCTTGGTTTTAGCCTGTTTTCTCGGTTTAAGCTTGTTTTGGGACAAAACGGGTGTAAGTGTTGTCTAAACACTCCAAATTCATCCTGAACTCTTACAATTAGTCAAATACATTGGATTGTCACACATTCTGACCCTAGATACAGTAACAAAGCTATTTACTGCTTCGAATCAATGTTTTCTCGGTTTTAGCCTGTTTCGGGACAAAATGGGTATAAGTGGTGTCTAAACACTCCAAATTCATTCTGAACTCTTACAATAAGTCAAATACATTGGATTGTCACACATTTTGACTTAAGAAACACAAACAAAGCTGTTTACTTCTTCAAATTAATGTTTTCTCGGTTTTAGCCTGTTTTCTCGTTTTAAGCCTGTTTTGGGACAAAATGGGTATAAGTGTTGTCTAACCACTCCAAATTCAACCCGAACTCTTATAATTAGTCAAATGCATTAGATTGTTACATATTTGGACCCTAGAAAGAGTAAAAAAGCTTTTTACTGCTTCTAATAAATGTTTTTCTTGGTTTTAGCCTGTTTTCTCGGTTTAAGCTTGTTTTGGGATCAAAGGGGTTTAAGTGTTGTCTAAACACTCCAAATTCATCCTGAACTCTTACAATTAGTCAAATACATTGGATTGTCACACATTCTGACCCTAGATACAGTAACAAAGCTATTTACTGCTTCGAATCAATGTTTTCTCGGTTTTAGCCTGTTTCGGGACAAAATGGGTATAAGTGGTGTCTAAACACTCCAAATTCATTCCGAACTCATCCAATAAGTCAAATACATTGGATTGTCACACATTTTGACCCAAGAAACACAAACAAATCTGTTTACTGCTTCAAATTAATGTTTTCTCGGTTTTAGCCTGTTTTGTCGTTTTAAGCCTATTTTGGGACAAAATGGGTATAAGTGTTGTCTAACCACTCCAAATTCAACCCGAACTCTTATAATTAGTCAAATGCATTAGATTGTTACATATTTGGACCCTAGAAAGAGTAAAAAAGCTTTTTACTGCTTCGAATAAATGTTTTCTCTTGGTTTTAGCCTGTTTTCTCGGTTTAAGCTTGTTTTGGGACAAAACGGGTGTAAGTGTTGTCTAAACACTCCAAATTCATCCTGAACTCTTACAATTAGTCAAATACATTGGATTGTCACACATTCTGACCCTAGATACAGTAACAAAGCTATTTACTGCTTCGAATCAATGTTTTCTCGGTTTTAGCCTGTTTCGGGACAAAATGGGTATAAGTGGTGTCTAAACACTCCAAATTCATTCTGAACTCTTACAATAAGTCAAATACATTGGATTGTCACACATTTTGACTTAAGAAACACAAACAAAGCTGTTTACTTCTTCAAATTAATGTTTTCTCGGTTTTAGCCTGTTTTCTCGTTTTAAGCCTGTTTTGGGACAAAATGGGTATAAGTGTTGTCTAACCACTCCAAATTCAACCCGAACTCTTATAATTAGTCAAATGCATTAGATTGTTACATATTTGGACCCTAGAAAGAGTAAAAAAGCTTTTTACTGCTTCTAATAAATGTTTTTCTTGGTTTTAGCCTGTTTTCTCGGTTTGAGCTTGTTTTGGGATCAAAGGGGTTTAAGTGTTGTCTAAACACTCCAAATTCATCCTGAACTCTTACAATTAGTCAAATACATTGGATTGTCACACATTCTGACCCTAGATACAGTAACAAAGCTATTTACTGCTTCGAATCAATGTTTTCTCGGTTTTAGCCTGTTTCGGGACAAAATGGGTATAAGTGGTGTCTAAACACTCCAAATTCATTCTGAACTCTTACAATAAGTCAAATACATTGGATTGTCACACATTTTGACTTAAGAAACACAAACAAAGCTGTTTACTTCTTCAAATTAATTTTTTCTCGGTTTTAGCCTGTTTTCTCGTTTTAAGCCTGTTTTGGGACAAAATGGGTATAAGTGTTGTCTAACCACTCCAAATTCAACCTGAACTCTTATAATTAGTCAAATGCGTTAGATTGTTACATATTTTGACCCTAGAAAGAGTAAAGAAGCTTTTTACTGCTTCGAATAAATGTTTTCTCATGGTTTTAGCCTGTTTTCTCGGTTTAAGCTTGTTTTGGGACAAAATGGGTGTAAGTGTTGTCTAAACACTCCAAATTCATCCTGAACTCTTACAATTAATCAAATACATTGGATTGTCACACATTCTGACCCTAGATACAGTAACAAAGCTGTTTAGTGCTTCGAATATATATTTTCTTGGTTTTAGCCTGTTTCGGGACAAAATCGTTATATTTGGTGTATAAACACTCCAAATTCATTCCGAACTCTTACAATAAGTCAAATACATTGGATTGACACACATTTTGACCCAAGAAACACAAACAAAGCTGTTTACTGCTTCAAATTAATGTTTTCTCGGTTTTAGCCTGTTTTCTCGTTTTAAGCCTGTTTTGGGACAAAATGGGTATAAGTGTTGTCTAACCAGTCCAAATTCAACCGGAACTCTTATAATTAGTCAAATGCATTAGATTGTTACATATTTTGACCTATAAAGAATAACATAGCTTTTTACTGCTTTGAATCAATGTTCACTCTTGGCTTTAGCCTTTTTTCTCGGTTTAAGCTTGTTTTGGGATCAAAGGGGTTTAAGTGTTGTCTAAACACTCCAAATTCATCCCAAACTCTTACAATTAGTTAAATACATAGGATTGTCACACATTCTGACCCTAGGAACAGTAACAAAGCTGTTTAGTGCTTTGAATCAATGTTTTCTCAGTTTTAGTCTGTTTTGGGACAAAATCGGTATATGTGGTGTATAAACACTCCAAATTCATTCCGAACTCATCCAATAAGTCAAATACATTGGATTGTCACACATTTTGACCCAAGAAACACAAACAAAGCTGTTTACTGCTTCAAATTAATTTTTTCTCGGTTTTAGCCTGTTTTCTCGTTTTAAGCCTGTTTTGGGACAAAATGGGTATAAGTGTTGTCTAACCACTCCAAATTCAACCCGAACTCTTATAATTAGTCAAATGCATTAGATTATTACATATTTGGACCCTAGAAAGAGTAAAAAAGCTTTTTACTGCTTCTAATAAATGTTTTTCTTGGTTTTAGCCTGTTTTCTCGGTTTAAGCTTGTTTTGGGATCAAAGGGGTTTAAGTGTTGTCTAAACACTCCAAATTCATCCTGAACTCTTACAATTAGTCAAATACATGGGATTGTCACACATTCTGACCCTAGATACAGTAACAAAGCTATTTACTGCTTCGAATCAATGTTTTCTCGGTTTTAGCCTGTTTCGGGACAAAATGGGTATAAGTGGTGTCTAAACACTCCAAATTCATTCTGAACTCTTACAATAAGTCAAATACATTGGATTGTCACACATTTTGACTTAAGAAACACAAACAAAGCTGTTTACTTCTTCAAATTAATTTTTTCTCGGTTTTAGCCTGTTTTCTCGTTTTAAGCCTGTTTTGGGACAAAATGGGTATAAGTATTGTCTAACCACTCCAAATTCAACCTGAACTCTTATAATTAGTCAAATGCGTTAGATTGTTACATATTTTGACC
Source organism: Camelina sativa (assembly GCF_030686135.1). NCBI lineage: Eukaryota > Viridiplantae > Streptophyta > Magnoliopsida > Brassicales > Brassicaceae > Camelina > Camelina sativa. The sequence continues at coordinate 22,258,051 of NC_141890.1, read as the reverse complement.
CTAGATAGAGTAAAGAAGCTTTTTACTGCTTCGAATAAATGTTTTCTCATGGTTTTAGCCTGTTTTCTCGGTTTAAGCTTGTTTTGGGACAAAACGGGTGTAGGTGTTGTCTAAACACTCCAAATTCATCCTGAACTCTTACAATTAATCAAATACATTGGATTGTCACACATTCTGACCCTAGATACAGTAACAAAGCTGTTTAGTGCTTCGAATATATATTTTCTTGGTTTTAGCCTGTTTCGGGACAAAATCGTTATATTTGGTGTATAAACACTCCAAATTCATTCCGAACTCTTACAATAAGTCAAATACATTGGATTGACACACATTTTGACCCCAGAAACACAAACAAAGCTGTTTACTGCTTCAAATTAATGTTTTCTCGGTTTTAGCCTGTTTTCTCGTTTTAAGCCTGTTTTGGGACAAAATGGGTATAAGTGTTGTCTAACCACTCCAAATTCAACCGGAACTCTTATAATTAGTCAAATGCATTAGATTGTTACATATTTTGACCTATAAAGAATAACATAGCTTTTTACTGTTTTGAATCAATGTTCACTCTTGGTTTTAGCCTTTTTTCTCGGTTTAAGCTTGCTTTGGGATCAAAGGGGTTTAAGTGTTGTCTAAACACTCCAAATTCATCCTGAACTCTTACAATTAGTCAAATACATTGGATTGTCACACATTCTGACCCTAGATACAGTAACAAAGCTATTTACTGCTTCGAATCAATGTTTTCTCGGTTTTAGCCTGTTTCGGGACAAAATCGTTATATGTGGTGTATAAACACTCCAAATTCATTCCGAACTCATCCAATAAGTCAAATACATTGGATTGTCACACATTTTGACCCAAGAAACACAAACAAATCTGTTTACTGCTTCAAATTAATGTTTTCTCGGTTTTAGCCTGTTTTGTCGTTTTAACCCTATTTTGGGACAAAATGGGTATAAGTGTTGTCTAACCACTCCAAATTCAACCCGAACTCTTATAATTAGTCAAATGCATTAGATTGTTACATATTTGGACCCTAGAAAGAGTAAAAAAGCTTTTTACTGCTTCGAATAAATGTTTTTCTTGGTTTTAGCCTGTTTTCTCGGTTTAAGCTTGTTTTGGGATCAAAGGGGTGTAAGTGTTGTCTAAACACTCCAAATTCATCCTGAACTCTTACAATTAGTCAAATACATTGGATTGTCACACATTCTGACCCTAGATACAGTAACAAAGCTATTTACTGCTTCGAATCAATGTTTTCTCGGTTTTAGCCTGTTTCGGGACAAAATGGGTATAAGTGGTGTCTAAACACTCCAAATTCATTCTGAACTCTTACAATAAGTCAAATACATTGGATTGTCACACATTTTGACTTAAGAAACACAAACAAAGCTGTTTACTTCTTCAAATTAATGTTTTCTCGGTTTTAGCCTGTTTTCTCGTTTTAAGCCTGTTTTGGGACAAAATGGGTATAAGTGTTGTCTAACCACTCCAAATTCAACCCGAACTCTTATAATTAGTCAAATGCATTAGATTGTTACATATTTGGACCCTAGAAAGAGTAAAAAAGCTTTTTACTGCTTCTAATAAATGTTTTTCTTGGTTTTAGCCTGTTTTCTCGGTTTAAGCTTGTTTTGGGATCAAAGGGGTTTAAGTGTTGTCTAAACACTCCAAATTCATCCTGAACTCTTACAATTAGTCAAATACATTGGATTGTCACACATTCTGACCCTAGATACAGTAACAAAGCTATTTACTGCTTCGCATCAATGTTTTCTCGGTTTTAGCCTGTTTCGGGACAAAATGGGTATAAGTGGTGTCTAAACACTCCAAATTCATTCTGAACTCTTACAATAAGTCAAATACATTGGATTGTCACACATTTTGACTTAAGAAACACAAACAAAGCTGTTTACTTCTTCAAATTAATTTTTTCTCGGTTTTAGCCTGTTTTCTCGTTTTAAGCCTGTTTTGGGACAAAATGGGTATAAGTGTTGTCTAACCACTCCAAATTCAACCTGAACTCTTATAATTAGTCAAATGCGTTAGATTGTTACATATTTTGACCCTAGAAAGAGTAAAGAAGCTTTTTACTGCTTCGAATAAATGTTTTCTCATGGTTTTAGCCTGTTTTCTCGGTTTAAGCTTGTTTTGGGACAAAATGGGTGTAAGTGTTGTCTAAACACTCCAAATTCATCCTGAACTCTTACAATTAATCAAATACATTGGATTGTCACACATTCTGACCCTAGATACAGTAACAAAGCTGTTTAGTGCTTCGAATATATATTTTCTTGGTTTTAGCCTGTTTCGGGACAAAATCGTTATATTTGGTGTATAAACACTCCAAATTCATTCCGAACTCTTACAATAAGTCAAATACATTGGATTGACACACATTTTGACCCAAGAAACACAAACAAAGCTGTTTACTGCTTCAAATTAATGTTTTCTCGGTTTTAGCCTGTTTTCTCGTTTTAAGCCTGTTTTGGGACAAAATGGGTATAAGTGTTGTCTAACCAGTCCAAATTCAACCGGAACTCTTATAATTAGTCAAATGCATTAGATTGTTACATATTTTGACCTATAAAGAATAACATAGCTTTTTACTGCTTTGAATCAATGTTCACTCTTGGCTTTAGCCTTTTTTCTCGGTTTAAGCTTGTTTTGGGATCAAAGGGGTTTAAGTGTTGTCTAAACACTCCAAATTCATCCCAAACTCTTACAATTAGTTAAATACATAGGATTGTCACACATTCTGACCCTAGGAACAGTAACAAAGCTGTTTAGTGCTTTGAATCAATGTTTTCTCAGTTTTAGTCTGTTTTGGGACAAAATCGGTATATGTGGTGTATAAACACTCCAAATTCATTCCGAACTCATCCAATAAGTCAAATACATTGGATTGTCACACATTTTGACCCAAGAAACACAAACAAAGCTGTTTACTGCTTCAAATTAATGTTTTCTCGGTTTTAGCCTGTTTTCTCGTTTTAAGCCTGTTTTGGGACAAAATGGGTATAAGTGTTGTCTAACCACTCCAAATTCAACCCGAACTCTTATAATTAGTCAAATGCATTAGATTATTACATATTTGGACCCTAGAAAGAGTAAAAAAGCTTTTTACTGCTTCAAATAAATGTTTTTCTTGGTTTTAGCCTGTTTTCTCGGTTTAAGCTTGTTTTGGGATCAAAGGGGTTTAAGTGTTGTCTAAACACTCCAAATTCATCCTGAACTCTTACAATTAGTCAAATACATGGGATTGTCACACATTCTGACCCTAGATACAGTAACAAAGCTATTTACTGCTTCGAATCAATGTTTTCTCGGTTTTAGCCTGTTTCGGGACAAAATGGGTATAAGTGGTGTCTAAACACTCCAAATTCATTCTGAACTCTTACAATAAGTCAAATACATTGGATTGTCACACATTTTGACTTAAGAAACACAAACAAAGCTGTTTACTTCTTCAAATTAATTTTTTCTCGGTTTTAGCCTGTTTTCTCGTTTTAAGCCTGTTTTGGGACAAAATGGGTATAAGTATTGTCTAACCACTCCAAATTCAACCTGAACTCTTATAATTAGTCAAATGCGTTAGATTGTTACATATTTTGACCCTAGATAGAGTAAAGAAGCTTTTTACTGCTTCGAATAAATGTTTTCTCATGGTTTTAGCCTGTTTTCTCGGTTTAAGCTTGTTTTGGGACAAAACGGGTGTAGGTGTTGTCTAAACACTCCAAATTCATCCTGAACTCTTACAATTAATCAAATACATTGGATTGTCACACATTCTGACCCTAGATACAGTAACAAAGCTGTTTAGTGCTTCGAATATATATTTTCTTGGTTTTAGCCTGTTTCGGGACAAAATCGTTATATTTGGTGTATAAACACTCCAAATTCATTCCGAACTCTTACAATAAGTCAAATACATTGGATTGACACACATTTTGACCCAAGAAACACAAACAAAGCTGTTTACTGCTTCAAATTAATGTTTTCTCGGTTTTAGCCTGTTTTCTCGTTTTAAGCCTGTTTTGGGACAAAATGGGTATAAGTGTTGTCTAACCACTCCAAATTCAACCGGAACTCTTATAATTAGTCAAATGCATTAGATTGTTACATATTTTGACCTATAAAGAATAACATAGCTTTTTACTGTTTTGAATCAATGTTCACTCTTGGTTTTAGCCTTTTTTCTCGGTTTAAGCTTGTTTTGGGATCAAAGGGGTTTAAGTGTTGTCTAAACACTCCAAATTCATCCTGAACTCTTACAATTAGTCAAATACATTGGATTGTCACACATTCTGACCCTAGATACAGTAACAAAGCTATTTACTGCTTCGAATCAATGTTTTCTCGGTTTTAGCCTGTTTCGGGACAAAATCGTTATATGTGGTGTATAAACACTCCAAATTCATTCCGAACTCATCCAATAAGTCAAATACATTGGATTGTCACACATTTTGACCCAAGAAACACAAACAAATCTGTTTACTGCTTCAAATTAATGTTTTCTCGGTTTTAGCCTGTTTTGTTGTTTTAACCCTATTTTGGGACAAAATGGGTATAAGTGTTGTCTATATTGATCAAAAGAATAAGCCTAAGGCAGCCATGGCCGTCCGTACGAGTGTTGAATATGGGCTGTCCGTACAAGTGTGGTGAAATGGCCGAATCTTCTAGTGATAAGGAATGGAGAGGAGGCCTGAAGCCCACTAGAAGGATCGAGAAGCACATTATAACCGTTAGAGAGAAGGGAAGGAAATAGTCACATGTTTGGTAAGGATGGGCTGTCGCTTTCACCTTGGGATGTAGTGTGTCTCTCTCCTAATGTCCCTATCCCACTTGTGTGTCTCGGTCAAGGGTGTAGCCCTAGTTTGTGTTTCCTTAAATAGGCTCATAGCCACCTTGTATTATTGCTTCTCATGGAATAAGAAAACCTAATCTTTTCTCCTTCCTCATTCTCTTTGTCTACCGAAACCTATATCCATTCTCTTGATTCTCTTCTTTATTCTACAAAGTCTTACATGGTATCAGAGCAAGTTGTTCGATTCTCTACAGTCTAATCTCATTCTTCTACTTGTTTCTATTCTCTAGTCTCCTTTCCTTCTTTTCTTCTCACTCGCATTCTTTTGTTTATTCTCCGGGTAAAAGCTTTATCCATCGGTCCATAGAAATCCGACCATGGAAAACGCCAAGCCCATCGTTTCACCGATTGTCCTAAAGGGGACAAACTACTTGCTGTGGACAAGAACCACAAGAACCGCCCTTGGAGGTCGTGGCCTTTGGAGTCATGTCGAGTCCGACTATGTCCCAAAGCAAAACCCCAAAGAAGAAGATGCTTCCGAGGCGGAAGCGGAGGAAGAGAGCGAGAGGAAGGCCAAATGGTTCCAAGAAGACCAAGTTGTCCTATCTGTTCTCCAAAACTCTCTGGACACGCCTATCCTTGAGGCCTACTCATACTGCGAGACGGCCAAGGAACTGTGGGAAACACTTAAAGGCGTGTATGGTAATGTCTCTAACATGACTAGAGTCTTTGAGGTCAAGAAGGCCATAAACGACCTTAACCAAGATGATGTGGAGTTCACTAAGCATCTTGGTAAGTTCCGTGCACTATGGTCCGAGCTTGACATGTTGCGGCCAAGTACACTTGAGGCGAGTGTGCTAAACGAAAGGAAGGAGCAAGACAAGATCTTTGGACTCCTCCTTACCTTGAACCCATCCTTCAATGACCTCTTGAAGCACATCCTAAGGGCAGAGAAGCTTCCCTCCTTTGAAGATATTTGCTCCCAAATTCAGAAAGAACAAGGATCTCTTGATTTGTTTAGCGGTAAGGGGGAGCTTGCTACGGCCAACAAAGGAGTGTACAAGCAAGAGGAGAGGAAGGTGTGGGTATGCGACCACTGCAAGAAGCGGGGCCACCTGAAAGACAAATGCTGGGTTCTCCATCCTCATCTCAAGCCGGCCAAGTTCAAAGCCAACTTCTCAAAGGAAGCGGTTAGCGACAAGGGAGCCGGATCATCAAAGCAGGGAGATGAGGTGGCCATGACCGCAGCCTATGGAGATGTGGTGAGGAAGTCAGACCTTGAGGCTCTCATCCGCTCCATTGCCTCACTCAAGGAGTCTGGTATCTCTTTCTTTACCTCTAAGCCTAGTAAATCGCTTGTTATTGACTCGGGGGCTTCACATCATATGATTAGCAACCCTAGGTTAATTGACAACATAAAACCGGCTTTAGGGAATGTTGTTATTGCTAATGGAGATCAAATACCAGTAAAAGGGATAGGGGACTTGAAACTTTTTGATAAAACCTCAAAAGCTTTCTTTATGCCTACATTTACCTCCAATCTTCTATCGGTTAAGAGGGCCACAAATGATTTGAATTGTTATGCAATTTTTGGTCCTAACAGTGTTCATTTTCAGGATATTGAGACTGGAAAGGTTCTTGGAGAAGGGCAAGGGAGTGGAGATCTCTATGTCCTAGAGAAAACCGATCCAAATTTATCTTCTATTAAGTCTTGTTTTGTTGTTGATTCGAATATGGTGTGGCATGCTAGGCTAGGCCACCCTCATTCGCGTGCTTTAGGACTAATGTTTCCTAATATTTCTTTTGATAATTCTACTTGTGAACCTTGTATTCTTGGAAAACATTGCAAGTCTATCTTTCCTAAGTCAACTACTATTTATGAAAATTGTTTTGATTTAGTTCACTCAGATGTTTGGACTTCACCATGCCTATCTAGAGATAATAACAAGTATTTTGTGACTTTTATTGATGAAAAATCAAAATATACTTGGATTACCTTATTGCCTTCTAAAGATAGAGTGTTTGATGCCTTTGTCAACTTTCAAAACTATGTGACTAATCATTTTAATGCAAAACTTAAGGTACTTAGGTCTGATAATGGTGGAGAATACACAAGTTGCAAGTTCAAAGAACATCTCTCCAAGCATGGCATTCTCCATCAAACTAGTTGTCCCTACACGCCACAACAAAATGGTGTGGCCGAGAGAAAGAACCGGCATCTCATGGAAGTGGCGCGGGCAATCATGTTCCACTCTAGTGTTCCCAAACGATATTGGGGTGATGCTGTGATGACTGCATGCTATCTCATCAACCGGACACCAACCCGAGTTCTTCATGACTTATCTCCATTTGAAGTACTAAACAAATTTAAACCATCCCTTGATCACTTACGCGTTTTTGGTTGTGTTTGTTTTGTGTTAGTACCAGGAGAACAAAGGAGTAAGCTGGATGCCAAGAGTACAAAGTGCATGTTCATTGGCTACTCTACCACACAAAAGGGGTACAAATGTTATGATCCGGCCACAAGTCGTCTATATGTCTCCCGAGATGTCCGGTTCCTAGAGAATGTGGGCTACTATGACAAGAAGGACTGGAACAACCTTAAAGACCTCTCTCACTCACCTAATGACCGAGCTTCAAGTCTAAGGTTCCTTCTTGATCACCTTGGCAACCCGTCTCCACCAACGGGTGTCGTGCAGCCTATGCTACGCCAAACTCCTACCGACGGTGGGTCTGACCAAGGAGATACGAATAACAATGTTTCAGCCCAAGATAGTGTGTCCCTTGAGTCTGGCCTACCCATAGCCGGTGTTCCTGTTCCTGGCCCTACACCGGACACACATGCTCCGGCAGCGGCTCCTACCGAGGAAAACACGGAGACGGTTCTTACGGACGGTACGTCAACGGAGTTGCCTAGGACGGATCCACCTCCTGCACCAGTCCTGCGTCGGAGCACCAGACCTCGATCTGACCCCTCCACTTGGAAGAACAAGCGTGTATATTACAACAGTCAAGCCGTCGCTCATCCCATCCAGTCCGTTTGTTCCCTTGAGCTGTTACCTGCTGATCACCAAGCTTTCTTTGGCCAAGTTGACGCCAATTGGATCCCGCAGACATATGATGAAGCCAAGGAGCATCAGGTTTGGTTAGATGCGGTCAAGGATGAAACCGGCGCCATGATCCGGAATCATACGTGGGACGAATCGGATCTTCCTCAAGGCAAGCGGGCAGTTAGCTCCAAATGGGTGTTCACCATAAAGTATTTGAGCAATGGTGACATTGAACGGCATAAAGCCCGGTTAGTGGCCCGTGGCTTCACCCAAACCTATGGTGCGGACTACACGGACACCTTTGCACCCGTGGCCAAGCTCCATACGGTTCGGGTTGTGCTGTCTCTTGCTGTCAACCTATCATGGGACTTATGGCAGATGGATGTGAAGAACGCCTTTCTTCAAGGTGAACTTGATGAAGAAGTGTACATGACGCCTCCTCCCGGCCTTGAAGACATGGTTACACCCGGAAAAGTCTTGAGGCTACGTAAGGCCATCTATGGCCTTAAGCAGTCCCCACGAGCTTGGTACCACAAACTAAGCTCTACTCTCAAGACTTATGGTTTTAAGCGATCGGAGGCTGATCATACTCTCTTCACACGTCGCACCTCTATTGGTTGGGTGGTGGTGCTCATATACGTCGACGACATCATCGTGACTGGTGATGATAAGGCGGCCATTCAGGACACCAAGGACTCCCTCAAGTCGGCATTTGACATCAAGGACCTTGGGGAACTCAAATACTTTCTTGGTATTGAAATTTGTCGCTCACCGGAAGGACTCTTCCTCTCACAACGCAAGTACACTCTTGACTTGTTAGAGGAGACTGGCAAGCTTGGTGTGTCTCCGGTCGCTACGCCACTTGATGACGACTACCAGCTCAAGCGAAAGGGGGAGAGCTTACGGGAAAAAGAAGGCCGACCTAAGGAACCAATGGACGAGCCATTCTTAGACGTCACACGCTACCGCCGGCTTGTAGGTAAGCTAATATACCTTACTATCACACGACCTGACATATGTTATGCTGTGAATCAGGTTAGCCAACATATGAAGGCACCAAGCAAGTACCAATGGAGTCAAGTCGAGAGGATCCTAAGCTATCTCAAGGGCAGTCCGGGTCAAGGTATTTGGATGGGCAAGAATGACAACACCGAGATTGTTGGCTACTGTGATGCGGATTACAATGGCGACACGCTGGATAGAAGATCCACTACTGGGTACTGCACGTTCGTTGGAGGCAACATGGTTACATGGAGGTCTAAGAAACAAAAGGTGGTTTCATGCTCTAGCGCCGAGGCCGAGTATAGAGCTATGAGGAAGCTCACTAACGAGATGACATGGCTGAAGGGTCTACTCAAGGACTTAGGCATCGAAACAAAGCAGCCCATGACCATGCATTGCGACAATGAAGCGGCCATCCACATTGCCACAAACTCGGTCTTTCATGAGAGGACCAAGCACATAGAAAGCGATTGCCACAAGGTGAGAGAGAAGATTGAAGAAGGAGTGGTGTTACCATGCCACACAAGGAGTCAAGATCAGCTAGCTGACATCTTCACCAAGTCTGCAAGCTCCAAGGTTTGTGATCACATCTATAGCAAACTTGGACTTGTAGACATTACGCGGCCATGATCAAGCTTCTCTAATCCGTGGACAGCACACTCTTTTTCCCTTGACTTGGTTTTGTCCCATGAGGTTTTCTAAGTCAAGGTTTTTAATGAGGTGCTGCTTCACGGGTTCCAAGCTTAGCCATTTCATTAGGCTAAGCTTGAGGGGGAGTATTGATCAAAAGAATAAGCCTAAGGCAGCCATGGCCGTCCGTACGAGTGTTGAATATGGGCTGTCCGTACAAGTGTGGTGAAATGGCCGAATCTTCTAGTGATAAGGAATGGAGAGGAGGCCTGAAGCCCACTAGAAGGATCGAGAAGCACATTATAACCGTTAGAGAGAAGGGAAGGAAATAGTCACATGTTTGGTAAGGATGGGCTGTCGCTTTCACCTTGGGATGTAGTGTGTCTCTCTCCTAATGTCCCTATCCCACTTGTGTGTCTCGGTCAAGGGTGTAGCCCTAGTTTGTGTTTCCTTAAATAGGCTCATAGCCACCTTGTATTATTGCTTCTCATGGAATAAGAAAACCTAATCTTTTCTCCTTCCTCATTCTCTTTGTCTACCGAAACCTATATCCATTCTCTTGATTCTCTTCTTTATTCTACAAAGTCTTACAGTCTAACCACTCCAAATTCAACCCGAACTCTTATAATTAGTCAAATGCATTAGATTGTTACATATTTGGACCCTAGAAAGAGTAAAAAAGCTTTTTACTGCTTCGAATAAATGTTTTTCTTGGTTTTAGCCTGTTTTCTCGGTTTAAGCTTGTTTTGGGATCAAAGGGGTTTAAGTGTTGTCTAAACACTCCAAATTCATCCCAAACTCTTACAATTAGTTAAATACATAGGATTGTCACACATTCTGACCCTAGGAACAGTAACAAAGCTGTTTTGTGCTTTGAATCAATGTTTTCTCAGTTTTAGTCTGTTTTGGGACAAAATCGGTATATGTGGTGTATAAACACTCCAAATTCATTCCTAACTCATACAATAAGTCAAATACATTGGATTGTGACACATTTTGACTTAAGAAACACAAACAAAGCTGTTTACTTCTTCAAATTAATGTTTTCTCGGTTTTAGCCTGTTTTCTCGTTATAAGCCTGTTTTGGGACAAAATGGGTATAAGTGTTGTCTAACCACTCCAAATTCAACCTGAACTCTTATAATTAGTCAAATGCATTAGATTGTTACATATTTTGACCCTAGAAAGAGTAAAGAAGCTTTTTACTGCTTCGAATAAATGTTTTCTCTTGGTTTTAGCCTGTTTTCTCGGTTTAAGCTTGTTTTAGGATAAAACAGGTTTAAGTGTTGTCTAAACACTCCAAATTCATCCTGAACTCTTACAATTAGTCAAATACATTGGATTGTCACACATTCTGACCCTAGGTACAGTAACAAAGCTATTTACTGCTTCGAATCAATGTTTTCTTGGTTTTAGTCTGTTTCGGGACAAAATGGGTATAAGTGGTGTCTAAACACTCCAAATTCATTCTGAACACTTACAGTAAGTCAAATACATTGGATTGTCACACATTTTGACTTAAGAAACACAAACAAAGCTGTTTACTTCTTCAAATTAATGTTTTCTCGGTTTTAGCCTGTTTTCTCGTTTTAAGCCTGAACTCTTATAATTAGTCAAATGCATTAGATTGTTACATATTTTGACCCTAGAAAGAGTAAAAAAGCTTTTTACTGCTTCGAATAAATGATTTCTTTTGGTTTTAGCCTGTTTTCTCGGTTTAAGCTTGTTTTGGGACAAAACGGGTGTAAGTGTTGTCTAAACACTCCAAATTCATCCTGAACTCTTACAATTAGTCAAATACATTGGATTGTCACACATTCTGACCCTAGATACAGTAACAAAGCTGTTTAGTGCTTCGAATCAATATTTTCTCGGTTTTAGCCTGTTTCGGGACAAAATCGTTATATTTGGTGTATAAACACTCCAAATTCATTCCGAACTCTTACAATAAGTCAAATACATTGGATTGTCACACATTTTGACCCAAGAAACACAAACAAAGCTGTTTACTGCTTCAAATTAATGTTTTCTCGGTTTTAGCCTGTTTTCTCGTTTTAAGCCTGTTTTGGGACAAAATGGGTATAAGCGTTGTCTAACCACTCCAAATTCAACCTGAACTCTTATAATTAGTCAAATGCATTAGATTGTTACATATTTGGACCCTAGAAAGAGTAAAAAAGCTTTTTACTGCTTCGAATAAATGTTTTTCTTGGTTTTAGCCTGTTTTCTCGGTTTAAGCTTGTTTTGGGATCAAAGGGGTTTAAGTGTTGTCTAAACACTCCAAATTCATCCTGAACTCTTACAATTAGTCAAATACATTGGATTGTCACACATTCTGACCCTAGATACAGTAACAAAGCTATTTACTGCTTCGAATCAATGTTTTCTTGGTTTTAGCCTGTTTCGGGACAAAATGGGTATAAGTGGTGTCTAAACACTCCAAATTCATTCTGAACTCTTACAATAAGTCAAATACATTGGATTGTCACACATTTTGACTTAAGAAACACAAACAAAGCTGTTTACTGCTTCAAATTAATGTTTTCTCGGTTTTAGCCTGTTTTCTCGTTTTAAGCCTGTTTTGGGACAAAATGGGTATAAGTGTTGTCTAACCACTCCAAATTCAACCCGAACTCTTATAATTAGTCAAATGCATTAGATTGTTACATATTTGGACCCTAGAAAGAGTAAAAAAGCTTTTTACTGCTTCGAATAAATGTTTTTCTTGGTTTTAGCCTGTTTTCTCGGTTTAAGCTTGTTTTGGGATCAAAGGGGTTTAAGTGTTGTCTAAACACTCCAAATTCATCCTGAACTCTTACAATTAGTCAAATACATTGGATTGTCACACATTCTGACCCTAGATACAGTAACAAAGCTATTTACTGCTTCGAATCAATGTTTTCTCGGTTTTAGCCTGTTTCGGGACAAAATGGGTATAAGTGGTGTCTAAACACTCCAAATTCATTCTGAACTCTTACAATAAGTCAAATACATTGGATTGTCACACATTTTGACTTAAGAAACAGAAACAAAGCTGTTTACTTCTTCAAATTAATTTTTTCTCGGTTTTAGCCTGTTTTCTCGTTTTAAGCCTGTTTTGGGACAAAATGGGTATAAGTATTGTCTAACCACTCCAAATTCAACCTGAACTCTTATAATTAGTCAAATGCGTTAGATTGTTACATATTTTGACCCTAGAAAGAGTAAAGAAGCTTTTTACTGCTTCGAATAAATGTTTTTCTTGGTTTTAGCCTGTTTTCTCGGTTTAAGCTTGTTTTGGGATCAAAGGGGTTTAAGTGTTGTCTAAACACTCCAAATTCATCCTGAACTCTTACAATTAGTCAAATACATTGGATTGTCACACATTCTGACCCTAGATACAGTAACAAAGCTATTTACTGCTTCGAATCAATGTTTTCTCGGTTTTAGCCTGTTTCGGGACAAAATGGGTATAAGTGGTGTCTAAACACTCCAAATTCATTCTGAACTCTTACAATAAGTCAAATACATTGGATTGTCACACATTTTGACTTAAGAAACACAAACAAAGCTGTTTACTTCTTCAAATTAATTTTTTCTCGGTTTTAGCCTGTTTTCTCGTTTTAAGCCTGTTTTGGGACAAAATGGGTATAAGTATTGTCTAACCACTCCAAATTCAACCTGAACTCTTATAATTAGTCAAATGCGTTAGATTGTTACATATTTTGACCCTAGAAAGAGTAAAGAAGCTTTTTACTGCTTCGAATAAATGTTTTCTCATGGTTTTAGCCTGTTTTCTCGGTTTAAGCTTGTTTTGGGACAAAACGGGTGTAAGTGTTGTCTAAACACTCCAAATTCATCCTGAACTCTTACAATTAGTCAAATACATTGGATTGTCACACATTCTGACCCTAGGTACAGTAACAAAGCTATTTACTGCTTCGAATCAATGTTTTCTTGGTTTTAGTCTGTTTCGGGACAAAATGGGTATAAGTGGTGTCTAAACACTCCAAATTCATTCCGAACTCTTACAATAAGTCAAATACATTGGATTGACACACATTTTGACCCAAGAAACACAAACAAAGCTGTTTACTGCTTCAAATTAATGTTTTCTCGGTTTTAGCCTGTTTTCTCGTTTTAAGCCTGTTTTGGGACAAAATGGGTATAAGTGTTGTCTAACCACTCCAAATTCAACCGGAACTCTTATAATTAGTCAAATGCATTAGATTGTTACATATTTTGACCTATAAAGAATAACATAGCTTTTTACTGCTTTGAATCAATGTTCACTCTTGGTTTTAGCCTTTTTTCTCGGTTTAAGCTTGTTTTGGGATCAAAGGGGTTTAAGTGTTGTCTAAACACTCCAAATTCATCCCAAACTCTTACAATTAGTTAAATACATAGGATTGTCACACATTCTGACCCTAGGAACAGTAACAAAGCTGTTTAGTGCTTTGAATCAATGTTTTCTCAGTTTTAGTCTGTTTTGGGACAAAATCGGTATATGTGGTGTATAAACACTCCAAATTCATTCCGAACTCATCCAATAAGTCAAATACATTGGATTGTCACACATTTTGACTTAAGAAACACAAACAAAGCTGTTTACTTCTTCAAATTAATGTTTTCTCGGTTTTAGCCTGTTTTCTCGTTATAAGCCTGTTTTGGGACAAAATGGGTATAAGTGTTGTCTAACCACTCCAAATTCAACCTGAACTCTTATAATTAGTCAAATGCATTAGATTGTTACATATTTTGACCCTAGAAAGAGTAAAGAAGCTTTTTACTGCTTCGAATAAATGTTTTCTCTTGGTTTTAGCCTGTTTTCTCGGTTTAAGCTTGTTTTAGGATAAAACAGGTTTAAGTGTTGTCTAAACACTCCAAATTCATCCTGAACTCTTACAATTAGTCAAATACATTGGATTGTCACACATTCTGACCCTAGGTACAGTAACAAAGCTATTTACTGCTTCGAATCAATGTTTTCTTGGTTTTAGTCTGTTTCGGGACAAAATGGGTATAAGTGGTGTCTAAACACTCCAAATTCATTCTGAACACTTACAGTAAGTCAAATACATTGGATTGTCACACATTTTGACTTAAGAAACACAAACAAAGCTGTTTACTTCTTCAAATTAATGTTTTCTCGGTTTTAGCCTGTTTTCTCGTTTTAAGCCTGAACTCTTATAATTAGTCAAATGCATTAGATTGTTACATATTTTGACCCTAGAAAGAGTAAAAAAGCTTTTTACTGCTTCGAATAAATGATTTCTTTTGGTTTTAGCCTGTTTTCTCGGTTTAAGCTTGTTTTGGGACAAAACGGGTGTAAGTGTTGTCTAAACACTCCAAATTCATCCTGAACTCTTACAATTAGTCAAATACATTGGATTGTCACACATTCTGACCCTAGATACAGTAACAAAGCTGTTTAGTGCTTCGAATCAATATTTTCTCGGTTTTAGCCTGTTTCGGGACAAAATCGTTATATTTGGTGTATAAACACTCCAAATTCATTCCGAACTCTTACAATAAGTCAAATACATTGGATTGTCACACATTTTGACCCAAGAAACACAAACAAAGCTGTTTACTGCTTCAAATTAATGTTTTCTCGGTTTTAGCCTGTTTTCTCGTTTTAAGCCTGTTTTGGGACAAAATGGGTATAAGCGTTGTCTAACCACTCCAAATTCAACCTGAACTCTTATAATTAGTCAAATGCGTTAGATTGTTACATATTTTGACCCTAGAAAGAGTAAAGAAGCTTTTTACTGCTTCGAATAAATGTTTTTCTTGGTTTTAGCCTGTTTTCTCGGTTTAAGCTTGTTTTGGGATCAAAGGGGTTTAAGTGTTGTCTAAACACTCCAAATTCATCCTGAACTCTTACAATTAGTCAAATACATTGGATTGTCACACATTCTGACCCTAGATACTGTAAGTTTGAGAGTAGAGTAATCAAGAGATTATGGAAGAGAGTGAAATCGTGTAAAGAGTGAGGAGAGTGAACGATTGAGAGAGAGAGTGTTGGAGAAAGAGAATAAACTCTTTTCTTACTTCTATTAGTATGATACTTACAAACTATTTAAAGACATATACAAATAGGATATTCTCTTAGGATCCTATGCACACTAATATGAGGAGAAAGCGACATCTCCTTATTCTAACATGTGATCTCCTCTTCTCTCTTACAACTTGCTCCAACGGCTACAAAGGAAGGATCGAGATGAATGGCGACCGTTGGAGGATCTCTTTGGTGGATTGGGCTCATGAAGACTTCTATTTGAGGATGGCCCGTTGGTTGGTCGTACGGACGTCCGTACGGTCGTACGGACAAGTGTGTGTGCCGGTTCATACTCCCCCTCAAGCTTGACTTGGGGAACTAGTCAAGCTTGACAACATAGGCACCCACCTCATTAAAAACCTTAGTATAGAAAAACCTCTTGGGAAAACTATACTTAAGGGAAAAAGAGTGTAGGCGCTAAAACAAAGCAAGTCATGGCCGAGTGAGGTTTAGGAGGCCAAGCTTAGGATGGATGTATTCACACACTTGGGGGCTCGCAGCTTTAGTCAGGACGTCTGGAAGTTGTTCTTTGCTTTCGGTATGGCAAGGTAAGACAACTCCAAGCTTGATTTGTTCTCGGACCTTATGGCAATCCACTTCAATGTGCTTGGTCCGCTCATGGAACACTGAATTGGTTGCTATATGAATGGCTGCTTCGTTATCACAGTGCATGGTGATCGGCTTTGTTGATTCTATTCCAAGATCCTTGAGTAACATCTTCAGCCACATTAGCTCCGTCGTTAGCTTCCTCATAGCTCTATACTCGGATTCGGCACTTGAGAGTGAGACGACCTTTTGCTTCTTGCTCTTCCATGTGACCAGGTTCCCTCCAAGGAACGTGCAATAGCCTGTGGTTGAGCGTCGGTCCCCACGATCTCCGGCATAGTCAGCGTCGCAGTAGCCTACCAACTCAGTGCTCTTGTTGCGTCCCATCCATATGCCTTGGCCGGGTGAGCCCTTGATGTACTTGAGGATCCATGTCAGCATGTTCCAATGGTGCACGGTGGGGTTCTTCATATGCTGGCTTACCTGGTTCACGGCAAAGCAAATGTCAGGCCGTGTGATAGTCAAATAAATGAGCTTACCGACTAGCCGCCGGTAGAGGCTAACGTCCTCGAATGGAGCGGTGTCAAGCTCCCCCTGTCCTCCATCCTTGTAATTCTCTTCTAGGGGCGTTGTTACTGCCTTAGCTCCTAGTTTTCCTGTTTCACTCAATAAGTCTAGTGCATACTTTCTTTGAGACAACAATAACCCTTCATTTGATCTATAAACTTCTATCCCAAGAAAGTATTTCAACTCTCCAAGATCTTTAATATCAAAAACTGATTTCAAGAATGTTTTAGAGTCTTGAATACCTACCGAGTCACTTCCAGTGATGATGATATCATCAACATACACTAGAATGACTACTATACCTTTGGCGCTTGGTAAGGTGAACAAGGTGTGGTCAGCTTCGGATTTGCGAAAGCCTTTGTCAAGGAGTGTGGTGCTAAGCTTGTGATACCAAGCCCTTGGTGACTGCTTCAAGCCATAGATAGCTTTGTTGAGTTTCAAGACCTTTCCCGGACCAATAGTATCCTCCAAACCCGGTGGTGGTCGCATATACACTTCATCCTCCAGTTCTCCTTGCAAGAAGGCGTTCTTCACGTCCATTTGCCAAAGTTCCCAGTCGAGGTTGGTGGCGAGAGAGAGTACAACTCGAACCGTGTGAAGCTTAGCCACCGGAGCAAACGTATCAAGATAGTCCTCCCCATACGTTTGCGTGAACCCTCGTGCGACTAGGCGGGCTTTGTGGCGTTCAATCTCCCCATTGCTCTTATATTTGATTGTGAAGATATACCGAGAGGTGACAGCCTTCTTGCCCTTGGGTAAGTCAGCCTCGTCCCATGTATGATTTTGCACCATGGCCGTATTCTCGGCATCCACTGCATCTCTCCATACTTTGTGCTGCTTAGCCTCATCATAGGTCTTGGGGATCCAATCCTCATCAATATGGCCAAGAAACACTTGATGCTCTATCGGAAAATGAGCCAAGGTGCACACGGCCTGAATCGGATGAGCAACGGCCATGTTGTTGTAGTACACACGGGTGTTCTTCCAATGACTAGGAGGATACCTAATACGTTGGCTGCGCCGAAGAGGAACTATAGCCCCAGCTTCGGAGTTGGCTCGTCCTGGAGTAATGATCTCCTCAAGCTGTTCAGCCGTCTCCTCGGTTGTTTCGGCCGTGTTGTCCGCGAGTGACTCGGGTGCTTCCTCATGCTGCTCAGTATGGTCATCGGCATGTGTAGCAGGCTCAGGCTCAGTAAATGGCTCAGGTTGCTCTGGTGATGCTGGTCTGGCTGACTCGGTAGTGATCCGATCGTTTTCAAGACCTAGTCGCTCAAGGATTACTCGGAGGTTGCGCGTCCGATCAGATGGTGAATCAGAGAGGTTACGGAGCTCATCCCAATTCTTCTCATCGTAAAAACCTTGTGTCTCCATGAACTTGACATCACGAGATACTAGAACCCTCCTTGTTGTAGGTTCATAGCACTTATACCCCTTCTGTGTGGTAGAGTAGCCAAGAAACATAGCCTTTGTACTCTTTGCATCAAGCTTGTCTCTTAGCTCACCTGGTCGCAACACATAGCACACACAACCAAACACTCGTAAGTGATCAAATGTAGGTTTGTCATTCGTTAATACCTCAAATGGAGACACATCCTTTAGGATCTTTGTTGGTGTGCGGTTAATAAGATAACAAGCGGCTAGCACAGCATCTCCCCAAAACCTCTTTGGAACCCTTGTGTGAAACATCATAGACCTTGCTACTTCCATGAGATGCCTATTCTTTCTCTCAGCCACTCCATTTTGTTGTGGTGTGTAAGGACAGCTAGTTTGATGAAGAATTCCATGTTTGGCTAGATATTGCTTAAAGGCATGGCTTGTGTACTCTCCACCATTATCTGATCTCAAAATTTTAATCTTGGCATGAAAGTGGTTAGTGACATAATTTTGAAAATTAGTAAAGGCCTCAAGGACTCTATCCTTAGAGGGAAGTAAAGTTATCCAAGTATATTTTGATTTTTCATCAATAAAAGTCACAAAATACTTTTGATTATCTCTAGATAAGCAAGGAGATGTCCAAACATCAGAATGAATTAAATCAAAACATTTTTCATAAATAGTAATAGATTTAGGAAAAACAGCCTTGCAATGTTTACCAAGAATACAAGCCTCACACTCATCATTTTGAAAAGAAACATTAGGAAATATTAAAGATAAAGCTCTTGTGTGAGGGTGTCCTAGCCTAGCATGTAAAATAGAATCACTAGGTTTCATAATAACCGAATTAAAACAAGATGCATTAGAAGATAAGTTCAAGTCCTCAAGCACATAGAGGTCATCCTTGGATCCTCCTTGACCAAGAACCTTACTTGTCTCAATATCCTGAAAATGAACATTGTTAGGACCAAATATAGCATAACAATTTAAATCAGTAGTGGCTCTCTTAACTGATAGCAAGTTAGAAGTAAAGTTTGGCATATAAAATGCCTTAGTCTCCTTATCAAATAGTTTCAAGTTTCCAATGCCTTTAACTGGTACTTTCTCACCATTTGCTATTATCACATTACCATTAGCAGGTTTAATATCACTAATTAGCCTAGAATCACAAATCATGTGATGGGATGCACCAGAATCAACTATGAGGGGTTTAATTTTGTTTGAGGCAAGAAACGCCTTACCGGTGGCCTCTTTGATGGCTTTGATGAGCGCATCAAGGTCGGACCGCCTTACCAGCTCGGACGATGCTGCAGCAAGAGCAGTTCCACTGGTCACTTGTTGAGGTTGCTCAGAGATTGATGACTCCCCCATGGCTACTGCTTGATGAGCTCTC
The DNA here is from genome assembly GCF_030686135.1 of Camelina sativa. NCBI lineage: Eukaryota > Viridiplantae > Streptophyta > Magnoliopsida > Brassicales > Brassicaceae > Camelina > Camelina sativa. The sequence goes on along the minus strand of NC_141890.1, from coordinate 22,238,645 downwards.
GGTGGTCCTCCGCGGTTTGGTCGTCCACCTCGGATGGTACCCGGCGGTGGTGCTAGATGAGGGTGTAGAATCCAGCAGCGGCTCTTGAAGTGACCAAGCTTCTTACAATGCTCACAAAATGGCGGGTTGTTCTTGTCCTCCGGCTTGTAGTAGCCCTTGTTTGCTGATGCCGTCTCAGCTTTGTTAGCGGTCACAAGTTCTCCCTTGCCGCCATACAATCCCATGGAGCCATGCTCCTTTTGAATTTGGTTACAGACATCATCAAGGCTAGGGAGCTTGTCCGACCGTAGAATATGCTTGATAAGGTCATTGTAGGAGGGGTTCAAGGTCAAGAGAAGGCCGAACACCTTATCTTGTTCACGCCTCTCATTCAGAATGGCCGGATCTATAGTCGCCGGCCGGAGCATCTCTAGTTCAGCCCAAAGGGACCTAAACTTCCCAAAGTGCTTGGTGAACTCCATGTCTTCTTGGTTGAGGTTGTTGATGGCCCTCTTAATCTCAAAAATTCGGTTTACATTTGTAACATTCCCAAAAACATTCTTGAGAGTGTCCCACAAGTCTTTTGCTGTCTCGCAATAAGAGTAAGCTTCAAGTATAGGTGCATCTAGGGAGTTTTGAATGATAGCTAGGACTCCCTGATCTTCTTGAAACCACTTGTTCTTCTCATCGACAAGATCCTTGCCGTCTTTGGTGGTCTCGCCACTAGGAGCTTCGCTCGTCTCAACATGGGACCAAAGTCCTCGGCCGCATAGGGCTGTCTTTGTGGTTCTAGCCCACAGTAAGTAATTCTCTCCCTTGAGAGTAACTGGAACAATGAGAGTTTTGGTAGTTTCCATGGAAAAAGATGAAGAGACCGTTGGTTAAAGCTATTGTCCAACGGTTAAAGAAAGAAGATTCAAGAACAAGAAATTTCAAGAACAAGAAAGAGAATGCGGAAGGGAGTGATGGAGATTTGAGGCAAGAACAGAATCAAATCTGCTCTGATACCATGTAAGTTTGAGAGTAGAGTAATCAAGAGATTATGGAAGAGAGTGAAATCGTGTAAAGAGTGAGGAGAGTGAACGATTGAGAGAGAGAGTGTTGGAGAAAGAGAATAAACTCTTTTCTTACTTCTATTAGTATGATACTTACAAACTATTTAAAGACATATACAAATAGGATATTCTCTTAGGATCCTATGCACACTAATATGAGGAGAAAGCGACATCTCCTTATTCTAACATGTGATCTCCTCTTCTCTCTTACAACTTGCTCCAACGGCTACAAAGGAAGGATCGAGATGAATGGCGACCGTTGGAGGATCTCTTTGGTGGATTGGGCTCATGAAGACTTCTATTTGAGGATGGCCCGTTGGTTGGTCGTACGGACGTCCGTACGGTCGTACGGACAAGTGTGTGTGCCGGTTCATAGATACAGTAACAAAGCTATTTACTGCTTCGAATCAATGTTTTCTCGGTTTTAGCCTGTTTCGGGACAAAATGGGTATAAGTGGTGTCTAAACACTCCAAATTCATTCTGAACTCTTACAATAAGTCAAATACATTGGATTGTCACACATTTTGACTTAAGAAACACAAACAAAGCTGTTTACTTCTTCAAATTAATTTTTTCTCGGTTTTAGCCTGTTTTCTCGTTTTAAGCCTGTTTTGGGACAAAATGGGTATAAGTATTGTCTAACCACTCCAAATTCAACCTGAACTCTTATAATTAGTCAAATGCGTTAGATTGTTACATATTTTGACCCTAGAAAGAGTAAAGAAGCTTTTTACTGCTTCGAATAAATGTTTTCTCATGGTTTTAGCCTGTTTTCTCGGTTTAAGCTTGTTTTGGGACAAAACGGGTGTAAGTGTTGTCTAAACACTCCAAATTCATCCTGAACTCTTACAATTAGTCAAATACATTGGATTGTCACACATTCTGACCCTAGGTACAGTAACAAAGCTATTTACTGCTTCGAATCAATGTTTTCTTGGTTTTAGTCTGTTTCGGGACAAAATGGGTATAAGTGGTGTCTAAACACTCCAAATTCATTCCGAACTCTTACAATAAGTCAAATACATTGGATTGACACACATTTTGACCCAAGAAACACAAACAAAGCTGTTTACTGCTTCAAATTAATGTTTTCTCGGTTTTAGCCTGTTTTCTCGTTTTAAGCCTGTTTTGGGACAAAATGGGTATAAGTGTTGTCTAACCACTCCAAATTCAACCGGAACTCTTATAATTAGTCAAATGCATTAGATTGTTACATATTTTGACCTATAAAGAATAACATAGCTTTTTACTGCTTTGAATCAATGTTCACTCTTGGTTTTAGCCTTTTTTCTCGGTTTAAGCTTGTTTTGGGATCAAAGGGGTTTAAGTGTTGTCTAAACACTCCAAATTCATCCCAAACTCTTACAATTAGTTAAATACATTGGATTGTCACACATTCTGACCCTAGGAACAGTAACAAAGCTGTTTTGTGCTTTGAATCAATGTTTTCTCAGTTTTAGTCTGTTTTGGGACAAAATCGGTATATGTGGTGTATAAACACTCCAAATTCATTCCTAACTCATCCAATAAGTCAAATACATTGGATTGTCACACATTTTGACCCAAGAAACACAAACAAATCTGTTTACTGCTTCAAATTAATGTTTTCTCGGTTTTAGCCTGTTTTGTCGTTTTAAGCCTATTTTGGGACAAAATGGGTATAACTGTTGTCTAACCACTCCAAATTCAACCCGAACTCTTATAATTAGTCAAATGCATTAGATTGTTACATATTTGGACCCTAGAAAGAGTAAAAAAGCTTTTTACTGCTTCGAATAAATGTTTTTCTTGGTTTTAGCCTGTTTTCTCGGTTTAAGCTTGTTTTGGGATCAAAGGGGTTTAAGTGTTGTCTAAACACTCCAAATTCATCCCAAACTCTTACAATTAGTTAAATACATTGGATTGTCACACATTCTGACCCTAGGAACAGTAACAAAGCTGTTTTGTGCTTTGAATCAATGTTTTCTCAGTTTTAGTCTGTTTTGGGACAAAATCGGTATATGTGGTGTATAAACACTCCAAATTCATTCCTAACTCATACAATAAGTCAAATACATTGGATTGTCACACATTTTGACTTAAGAAACACAAACAAAGCTGTTTACTTCTTCAAATTAATGTTTTCTCGGTTTTAGCCTGTTTTCTCGTTATAAGCCTGTTTTGGGACAAAATGGGTATAAGTGTTGTCTAACCACTCCAAATTCAACCTGAACTCTTATAATTAGTCAAATGCATTAGATTGTTACATATTTTGACCCTAGAAAGAGTAAAGAAGCTTTTTACTGCTTCGAATAAATGTTTTCTCTTGGTTTTAGCCTGTTTTCTCGGTTTAAGCTTGTTTTAGGATAAAACAGGTTTAAGTGTTGTCTAAACACTCCAAATTCATCCTGAACTCTTACAATTAGTCAAATACATTGGATTGTCACACATTCTGACCCTAGGTACAGTAACAAAGCTATTTACTGCTTCGAATCAATGTTTTCTTGGTTTTAGTCTGTTTCGGGACAAAATGGGTATAAGTGGTGTCTAAACACTCCAAATTCATTCTGAACACTTACAGTAAGTCAAATACATTGGATTGTCACACATTTTGACTTAAGAAACACAAACAAAGCTGTTTACTTCTTCAAATTAATGTTTTCTCGGTTTTAGCCTGTTTTCTCGTTTTAAGCCTGTTTTGGGACAAAATGGGTATAAGTGTTGTCTAACCACTCCAAATTCAACCCGAACTCTTATAATTAGTTAAAATACATTGGATTGTCACACATTCTGACCCTAGGAACAGTAACAAAGCTGTTTAGTGCTTTGAATCAATGTTTTCTCAGTTTTAGTCTGTTTATTGATCAAGAGAATAAGCCTAAGGCAGCCATGGCCGTCCGTACAATTATGGGGCCGTCCGTACAACCAAGCAATAAGGCCGAGTCATGTAAGTGTGTAAAGACAATGAGGAGGCCTGCTCTCCTTAGGCCCATGAGAAGGATCTAGAATGTCGCTTGTAGCCGTTAGAGAGGAGGAACAAGTGGAGTCACGGGTTATGTTGTGTTTAAGGAGACTAGGACGGGTCACTATCACCGTTGGGATTAGTTCTATCTCTCTCCTTGTCCCTATCACTTATACGATCGGTTGGTAGAGGGTGTAGCCCTAATTTTCCCTTGATATATATAGGCTTTAGCCTACATTGTAATATGTATTCTTATGGAACAATAACCTAATCTTTTCTTCTTCCTCATTCTCTTTGTCTACCGATATCTCTCATCAATCTCTTGATTCTCTTCTTTATTCTACAAAGTCTTACATGGTATCAGAGCAAGTTCTTCGATTCTCTACAGTCTAATCTCATTCTCCTACTCATTTCTACACTCTAGTCTCCTTATCTTCGTTTCTTCTTACTCGCATCTCTTTTATTCTCCGGGTAAAAGCTTTACCCATCGGTCCATAGAAATCCGACCATGGAAAACGCCAAGCCCATTGTTTCACCGGTTGTCCTAAAGGGGACAAACTACTTGCTGTGGACAAGAACCACAAGAACCGCCCTTGGAGGTCGTGGCCTTTGGAGTCATGTCGAGTCCGACTATGTCCCAAAGAAAAACCCCAAAGGAGAGGACGCTTCCGAGGCGGAAGCAGAGGAAGAGAGCGAGAGGAAGGCCAAATGGTTCCAAGAAGACCAAGTTGTCCTATCTGTTCTCCAAAACTCTCTGGACACGCCTATCCTTGAGGCCTACTCATATTGCGAGACGGCCAAGGAACTGTGGGAAACACTTAAAGGCGTGTATGGTAATGTCTCTAACATGACTAGAGTCTTTGAGGTCAAGAAGGCCATAAATGATCTTAACCAAGATGATGTGGAGTTCACTAAGCATCTTGGTAAGTTCCGTGCACTATGGTCCGAGCTTGACATGTTGCGGCCAAGTACACTTGAGGCAAGTGTGCTAAACGAAAGAAAGGAGCAAGACAAAGTCTTCGGACTCCTACTTACCTTGAACCCGTCCTTCAACGACCTCTTGAAGCACATCCTAAGGGCAGAGAAGCTCCCCTCCTTTGAAGATATTTGCTCCCAAATTCAGAAAGAGCAAGGATCCCTTGATTTGTTTAGCGGTAAGGGGGAGCTTGCTTCGGCCAACAAAGGAATGTACAAGCAAGAGGAGAGGAAGTTGTTGGTGTGCGACTACTGCAAGAAGCGGGGTCATCTGAAAGACAAGTGCTGGGTTCTCCATCCTCATCTCAAGCCGGCCAAGTTCAAAGCCAACCTCTCAAAGGAAGCGGTTAGCGATAAAGGAGCCGGATCATCAAAGCAGGGAGATGAGGTGGCCATGACTGCAGCCTACGGAGATGTGGTGAGGAAGTCAGACCTTGAGGCTCTCATCCGCTCCATTGCTTCACTCAAGGAGTCTGGTATCTCTTTCTTTACTTCTAGGCCTAGCAAATCGCTTGTTATTGACTCTGGAGCCTCACATCATATGATTAGTAACCCTAGTTTAATTGACAACATAAAACCGGCCTTAGGAAATGTTGTTATTGCAAATGGAGAACAAATACCAGTAAAGGGAATAGGGGACTTGAAACTATTTGATAAAACCTCAAAAGCTTTCTTTATGCCTACCTTTACCTCCAATTTACTATCGGTTAAGAGGGCCACAAATGATTTGAATTGTTATGCAATCTTTGGTCCTAACAATGTTTATTTTCAGGATATTGAGACTGGAAAGGTTCTTGGAGAAGGGCAAGGGAGTGGAGATCTCTATGTCCTAGAGAAAACCGATCCAAATTTATCCTTTACTAAGTCTTGTTTTGTTGTTGATTCGAATATGGTGTGGCATGCTAGGCTAGGCCACCCACATTCACGTGCTTTAGGGTTGATGTTTCCTAATATTTCTTTTGATAATTCTACTTGTGAACCTTGTATTCTTGGAAAACATTGCAAGTCTATCTTTCCTAAGTCAACTACTATTTATGAGAATTGTTTTGATTTAGTTCACTCAGATGTTTGGACATCACCATGCCTATCTAGAGATAATAACAAGTATTTTGTGACTTTTATTGATGAAAAATCAAAATACACTTGGATTACCTTGTTGCCATCTAAAGATAGAGTATTTGATGCCTTTATCAATTTTCAAAATTATGTGACTAATCACTTCAATGCTAAACTTAAGGTACTTAGGTCTGATAATGGGGGGGAATACACAAGTTGCAAGTTCAAAGAACATCTCTCCAAGCATGGCATTCTCCATCAAACTAGTTGTCCCTACACGCCACAACAAAATGGTGTGGCCGAGAGGAAGAACCGGCACCTCATGGAAGTGGCGCGGGCAATCATGTTCCATTCGAGTGTTCCTAAACGATATTGGGGTGATGCCGTGATGACTGCATGCTACCTAATCAACCGAACACCAACTAGAGTTCTTCATGACTTATCTCCATTTGAAGTACTAAACAAATTTAAACCATCTCTTGATCACTTACGAGTTTTCGGCTGTGTTTGTTTTGTGTTAGTACCAGGAGAACAAAGGAGTAAGCTGGATGCCAAAAGTACAAAGTGTATGTTCATTGGCTACTCCACCACACAAAAGGGGTACAAATGTTATGATCCGGCCACAAGTCGACTATATGTCTCTCGAGATGTCCGGTTTCTAGAACATGTGGGCTACCATGACAAGAGGGATTGGAACAGCCTTAAAGATCTCTCTCACTCACCTAATGACCGAGCTTCGAGTCTACGGTTCCTTCTTGATCACCTTGGCAACCCATCTCAACCAACGGGTGCCGTGCGGCCAACACTAAGTCAAATTTCTACCGATGGTGGGTCTGACCAAGGAGATGCAAATGACAATGGTTCAGCCCAAGATGGTGAATCTCTCGAGTCTGGCCTACCCATAACCGGTGTTCCCGTCCCTGGCCCTACAACGGACACGCATGCTCCGGCGGCGGCCTCTACCGAGGAAAACACGAAGACGGCTCCTACGGACGGTACGTCCACCGTGTTGCCTAGCGTGGATCCACTTCCGGCACCAGTCCTGCGTCGGAGCACCAGACCTCGATCGGATCCCTCCACTTGGAAGAACAAGCGTGTCTATTACAACAGCCAAGCTGTCGCTCATCCCATTCAGTCCGTTTGTTCCCTTGAGCTGTTACCTGCTGATCACCAAGCTTTCTTCGGCCAAGTGGACGCCAATTGGATCCCGCAGACATATGATGAAGCCAAGGAACATCAAGTTTGGTTAGATGCGGTCAAGGATGAAACTGGCGCCATGATCCGGAATCATACGTGGGACGAATCGGATCTTCCTCAAGGCAAGCGGGCAGTTAGCTCCAAATGGGTGTTTACCATAAAGTATTTGAGCAATGGTGACATTGAACGGCATAAAGCCAGGCTAGTGGCCCGTGGCTTCACCCAAACCTATGGCGCGGACTACACGGACACCTTTGCACCCGTGGCCAAGCTCCATACGGTTCGGGTTGTGCTGTCTCTTGCTGTCAACCTCTCATGGGACTTATGGCAGATGGATGTGAAGAACGCCTTCCTTCAAGGTGAACTTGATGAAGAAGTGTACATGACGCCTCCTCCCGGCCTTGAAGACATGGTTACACCCGGAAAAGTCTTGAGGCTACGTAAGGCCATCTATGGCCTTAAGCAGTCCCCACGAGCGTGGTACCACAAACTAAGCTCCACTCTCAAGACTGATGGTTTTACGCGATCGGAGGCTGATCATACTCTCTTCACGCGTCGCACCTCTATTGGTTGGGTGGTGGTGCTCATATACGTCGACGACATCATCGTGACTGGTGATGATAAGGCGTCCATTCAGGACACCAAGGACTCTCTCAAGTCGGTATTTGACATCAAGGACCTTGGGGAACTCAAATACTTTCTTGGTATTGAGATTTGTCGCTCACCGGAAGGACTCTTCCTCTCACAACGCAAGTATACTCTTGACTTGTTAGAGGAGACTGGCAAGCTTGGTGTGTCTCCGGTTGCTACGCCCCTTGATGAAGATTACCAGCTCAAGCGAAAGGGGGAGAGCTTACGGGCAAAAGAAGGCCGAGGCCGACCTAAGGAACCAATGGACGAGCCATTCTTAGACGTCACACGCTACCGCCGGCTTGTAGGTAAGCTGATATACCTTACTATCACACGACCTGACATATCCTATGCTGTGAATCAGGTTAGCCAACATATGAAGGCACCAAGCAAGTACCAATGGAGTCAAGTCGAAAGGATCCTAAGCTATCTCAAGGGCAGTCCGGGTCAAGGTATTTGGATGGGCAAGAATGACAACACCGAAATCGTTGGCTATTGTGATGCGGATTACAATGGCGACACGCTGGATAGGAGATCCACCACTGGGTACTGCACGTTTGTTGGAGGCAACTTGGTTACATGGAGGTCTAAGAAACAAAAGGTGGTTTCATGCTCTAGCGCCGAGGCCGAGTATAGAGCTATGAGGAAGCTCACTAACGAGATGACATGGCTGAAGGGCCTACTCAAGGACTTAGGCATCGAGACAAAGCAGCCCATGACCATGCACTGCGACAATGAAGCGGCTATCCACATTGCCACAAACTCAGTCTTTCATGAGAGGACCAAGCACATAGAAAGCGATTGCCACAAGGTGAGAGAGAAGATTGAAGAAGGAGTGGTGTTACCATGCCACACAAGGAGTCAAGATCAGCTAGCTGACATCTTCACCAAGTCTGCAAGCTCCAAGGTTTGTGATCACATCTACAGCAAACTTGGACTTGTAGACATTACACGGCCATGATCAAGCTTCCCTAATCCGTGGACAGCACACTCTTTTTCCCTTGACTTGGTTTTGTCCCATGAGGTTTTCTAAGTCAAGGTTTTTAATGAGGTGCTGCTTCACGGGTTCCAAGCTTAGCCATTTCACTCGGCTAAGCTTGAGGGGGAGTATTGATCAAGAGAATAAGCCTAAGGCAGCCATGGCCGTCCGTACAATTATGGGGCCGTCCGTACAACCAAGCAATAAGGCCGAGTCATGTAAGTGTGTAAAGACAATGAGGAGGCCTGCTCTCCTTAGGCCCATGAGAAGGATCTAGAATGTCGCTTGTAGCCGTTAGAGAGGAGGAACAAGTGGAGTCACGGGTTATGTTGTGTTTAAGGAGACTAGGACGGGTCACTATCACCGTTGGGATTAGTTCTATCTCTCTCCTTGTCCCTATCACTTATACGATCGGTTGGTAGAGGGTGTAGCCCTAATTTTCCCTTGATATATATAGGCTTTAGCCTACATTGTAATATGTATTCTTATGGAACAATAACCTAATCTTTTCTTCTTCCTCATTCTCTTTGTCTACCGATATCTCTCATCAATCTCTTGATTCTCTTCTTTATTCTACAAAGTCTTACACTGTTTTGGGACAAAATCGGTATATGTGGTGTATAAACACTCCAAATTCATTCCGAACTCATACAATAAGTCAAATACATTGGATTGTCACACATTTTGACCCAAGAAACACAAACAAAGCTGTTTACTGCTTCAAATTAATGTTTTCTCGGTTTTAGCCTGTTTTCTCGTTTTAAGCCTGTTTTGGGACAAAATGGGTATAAGTGTTGTCTAACCACTCCAAATTCAACCCAAACTCTTATAATTAGTCAAATGCATTAGATTATTACATATTTGGACCCTAGAAAGAGTAAAAAAGCTTTTTACTGCTTCTAATAAATGTTTTTCTTGGTTTTAGCCTGTTTTCTCGGTTTAAGCTTGTTTTGGGATCAAAGGGGTTTAAGTGTTGTCTAAACACTCCAAATTCATCCTGAACTCTTACAATTAGTCAAATACATTGGATTGTCACACATTCTGACCCTAGATACAGTAACAAAGCTATTTACTGCTTCGAATCAATGTTTTCTCGGTTTTAGCCTGTTTCGGGACAAAATGGGTATAAGTGGTGTCTAAACACTCCAAATTCATTCTGAACTCTTACAATAAGTCAAATACATTGGATTGTCACACATTTTGACTTAAGAAACACAAACAAAGCTGTTTACTTCTTCAAATTAATTTTTTCTCGGTTTTAGCCTGTTTTCTCGTTTTAAGCCTGTTTTGGGACAAAATGGGTATAAGTGTTGTCTAACCACTCCAAATTCAACCTGAACTCTTATAATTAGTCAAATGCGTTAGATTGTTACATATTTTGACCCTAGAAAGAGTAAAGAAGCTTTTTACTGCTTCGAATAAATGTTTTCTCATGGTTTTAGCCTGTTTTCTCGGTTTAAGCTTGTTTTGGGACAAAACGGGTGTAAGTGTTGTCTAAACACTCCAAATTCATCCTGAACTCTTACAATTAATCAAATACATTGGATTGTCACACATTCTGACCCTAGATACAGTAACAAAGCTGTTTAGTGCTTCAAATATATATTTTCTTGGTTTTAGCCTGTTTCGGGACAAAATCGTTATATTTGGTGTATAAACACTCCAAATTCATTCCGAACTCTTACAATAAGTCAAATACATTGGATTGACACACATTTTGACCCAAGAAACACAAACAAAGCTGTTTACTGCTTCAAATTAATGTTTTCTTGGTTTTAGCCTGTTTTCTCGTTTTAAGCCTGTTTTGGGACAAAATGGGTATAAGTGTTGTCTAACCAGTCCAAATTCAACCTCAACTCTTATAATTAGTCAAATGCATTAGATTGTTACATATTTTGACCCTATAAAGAGTAACATAGCTTTTTACTGCTTTGAATCAATGTTCACTCTTGGTTTTAGCCTTTTTCTCGGTTTAAGCTTGTTTTAGGATCAAAGGGGTTTAAGTGTTGTCTAAACACTCCAAATTCATCCCAAACTCTTACAATTAGTTAAATACATTGGATTGTCACACATTCTGACCCTAGGAACAGTAACAAAGCTATTTACTGTTTCGGGACAAAATGGGTATAAGTGGTGTCTAAACACTCCAAATTCATTCTAAACTCTTACAATAAGTCAAATACATTGGATTGTCACACATTTTGACTTAAGAAACACAAACAAAGCTGTTTACTTCTTCAAATTAATTTTTTCTCGGTTTTAGCCTGTTTTCTCGTTTTAAGCCTGTTTTGGGACAAAATGGGTATAAGTGTTGTCTAACCACTCCAAATTCAACCCGAACTCTTATAATTAGTCAAATGCGTTAGATTGTTACATATTTTGACCCTAGAAAGAGTAAAGAAGCTTTTTACTGCTTCGAATAAATGTTTTCTCATGGTTTTAGCCTGTTTTCTCGGTTTAAGCTTGTTTTGGGACAAAACGGGTGTAAGTGTTGTCTAAACACTCCAAATTCATCCTGAACTCTTACAATTAATCAAATACATTGGATTGTCACACATTCTGACCCTAGATACAGTAACAAAGCTGTTTAGTGCTTCAAATATATATTTTCTTGGTTTTAGCCTGTTTCGGGACAAAATCGTTATATTTGGTGTATAAACACTCCAAATTCATTCCGAACTCTTACAATAAGTCAAATACATTGGATTGACACACATTTTGACCCAAGAAACACAAACAAAGCTGTTTACTGCTTCAAATTAATGTTTTCTTGGTTTTAGCCTGTTTTCTCGTTTTAAGCCTGTTTTGGGACAAAATGGGTATAAGTGTTGTCTAACCAGTCCAAATTCAACTGGAACTCTTATAATTAGTCAAATGCATTAGATTGTTACATATTTTGACCTATAAAGAATAACATAGCTTTTTACTGCTTTGAATCAATGTTCACTCTTGGTTTTAGCCTTTTTTCTCGGTTTAAGCTTGTTTTGGGATCAAAGGGGTATAAGTGTTGTCTAACCACTCCAAATTCAACCCGAACTCTTATAATTAGTTAAATACATTGGATTGTCACACATTCTGACCCTAGGAACAGTAACAAAGCTGTTTAGTGCTTTGAATCAATGTTTTCTCAGTTTTAGTCTGTTTTGGGACAAAATCGGTATATGTGGTGTATAAACACTCCAAATTCATTCCGAACTCATACAATAAGTCAAATACATTGGATTGTCACACATTTTGACCCAAGAAACACAAACAAAGCTGTTTACTGTTTCAAATTAATGTTTTCTCGGTTTTAGCCTGTTTTCTCGTTTTAAGCCTGTTTTGGGACAAAATGGGTATAAGTGTTGTCTAACCACTCCAAATTCAACCCGAACTCTTATAATTAGTCAAATGCATTAGATTATTACATATTTGGACCCTAGAAAGAGTAAAAAAGCTTTTTACTGCTTCTAATAAATGTTTTTCTTGGTTTTAGCCTGTTTTCTCGGTTTAAGCTTGTTTTGGGATCAAAGGGGTTTAAGTGTTGTCTAAACACTCCAAATTCATCCTGAACTCTTACAATTAGTCAAATACATTGGATTGTCACACATTCTGACCCTAGATACAGTAACAAAGCTATCTACTGCTTCGAATCAATGTTTTCTCGGTTTTAGCCTGTTTCGGGACAAAATGGGTATAAGTGGTGTCTAAACACTCCAAATTCATTCTGAACTCTTACAATAAGTCAAATACATTGGATTGTCACACATTTTGACTTAAGAAACACAAACAAAGCTGTTTACTTCTTCAAATTAATTTTTTCTCGGTTTTAGCCTGTTTTCTCGTTTTAAGCCTGTTTTGGGACAAAATGGGTATAAGTATTGTCTAACCACTCCAAATTCAACCTGAACTCTTATAATTAGTCAAATGCGTTAGATTGTTACATATTTTGACCCTAGAAAGAGTAAAGAAGCTTTTTACTGCTTCGAATAAATGTTTTCTCATGGTTTTAGCTTGTTTTCTCGGTTTAAGCTTGTTTTGGGACAAAACGGGTGTAAGTGTTGTCTAAACACTCCAAATTCATCCTGAACTCTTACAATTAATCAAATACATTGGATTGTCACACATTCTGACCCTAGATACAGTAACAAAGCTGTTTAGTGCTTCGAATCAATATTTTCTCGGTTTTAGCCTGTTTCGGGACAAAATCGTTATATTTGGTGTATAAATACTCCAAATTCATTCCGAACTCTTACAATAAGTCAAATACATTGGATTGTCACACATTTTGACCCAAGAAACACAAACAAAGCTGTTTACTGCTTCAAATTAATGTTTTCTCGTTTTTAGCCTGTTTTCTCGTTTTAAGCCTGTTTTGGGACAAAATGGGTATAAGTGTTGTCTAACCACTCCAAATTCAACCTCAACTCTTATAATTAGTCAAATGCATTAGATTGTTACATATTTTGACCCTATAAAGAGTAACATAGCTTTTTACTGCTTTGAATCAATGTTCACTCTTGGTTTTAGCCTTTTTCTCGGTTTAAGCTTGTTTTAGGATCAAAGGGGTTTAAGTGTTGTCTAAACACTCCAAATTCATCCCAAACTCTTACAATTAGTTAAATACATTGGATTGTCACACATTCTGACCCTAGGAACAGTAACAAAGCTATTTACTGCTTCGAATCAATGTTTTCTCGGTTTTAGCCTGTTTCGGGACAAAATGGGTATAAGTGGTGTCTAAACACTCCAAATTCATTCTAAACTCTTACAATAAGTCAAATACATTGGATTGTCACACATTTTGACTTAAGAAACACAAACAAAGCTGTTTACTTCTTCAAATTAATTTTTTCTCGGTTTTAGCCTGTTTTCTCGTTTTAAGCCTGTTTTGGGACAAAATGGGTATAAGTGTTGTCTAACCACTCCAAATTCAACCCGAACTCTTATAATTAGTGAAATGCATTAGATTATTACATATTTGGACCCTAGAAAGAGTAAAAAAGCTTTTTACTGCTTCTAATAAATGTTTTTCTTGGTTTTAGCCTGTTTTCTCGGTTTAAGCTTGTTTTGGGATCAAAGGGGTTTAAGTGTTGTCTAAACACTCCAAATTCATCCTGAACTCTTACAATTAGTCAAATACATTGGATTGTCACACATTCTGACCCTAGATACACTAACAAAGCTATTTACTGCTTCGAATCAATGTTTTCTCGGTTTTAGCCTGTTTCGGGACAAAATGGGTATAAGTGGTGTCTAAACACTCCAAATTCATTCTGAACTCTTACAATAAGTCAAATACATTGGATTGTCACACATTATGACTTAAGAAACACAAACAAAGCTGTTTACTTCTTCAAATTATTTTTTTCTCGGTTTTAGCCTGTTTTCTCGTTTTAAGCCTGTTTTGGGACAAAATGGGTATAAGTGTTGTCTAACCACTCCAAATTCAACCTGAACTCTTATAATTAGTCAAATGCGTTAGATTGTTACATATTTTGACCCTAGAAAGAGTAAAGAAGCTTTTTACTGCTTCGAATAAATGTTTTCTCATGGTTTTAGCCTGTTTTCTCGGTTTAAGCTTGTTTTGGGACAAAACGGGTGTAAGTGTTGTCTAAACACTCCAAATTCATCCTGAACTCTTACAATTAATCAAATACATTGGATTGTAACACATTCTGACCCTAGATACAGTAACAAAGCTGTTTAGTGCTTCAAATATATATTTTCTGGGTTTTAGCCTGTTTCGGGACAAAATCGTTATATTTGGTGTATAAACACTCCAAATTCATTCCAAACTCTTACAATAAGTCAAATACATTGGATTGACACACATTTTGACCCAAGAAACACAAACAAAGCTGTTTACTGCTTCAAATTAATGTTTTCTCGGTTTTAGCCTGTTTTCTCGTTTTAAGCCTGTTTTGGGACAAAATGGGTATAAGTGTTGTCTAACCAGTCCAAATTCAACTGGAACTCTTATAATTAGTCAAATGCATTAGATTGTTACATATTTTGACCTATAAAGAATAACATAGCTTTTTACTGCTTTGAATCAATGTTCACTCTTGGTTTTAGCCTTTTTTCTCGGTTTAAGCTTGTTTTGGGATCAAAGGGGTTTAAGTGTTGTCTAAACACTCCAAATTCATCCCAAACTCTTACAATTAGTTAAATACATAGGATTGTCACACATTCTGACCCTAGGAACAGTAACAAAGCTGTTTAGTGCTTTGAATCAATGTTTTCTCAGTTTTAGTCTGTTTTGGGACAAAATCGGTATATGTGGTGTATAAACACTCCAAATTCATTCCGAACTCATCCAATAAGTCAAATACATTGGATTGTCACACATTTTGACTTAAGAAACACAAACAAAGCTGTTTACTTCTTCAAATTAATTTTTTCTCGGTTTTAGCCTGTTTTCTCGTTTTAAGCCTGTTTTGGGACAAAATGGGTATAAGTATTGTCTAACCACTCCAAATTCAACCTGAACTCTTATAATTAGTCAAATGCGTTAGATTGTTACATATTTTGACCCTAGAAAGAGTAAAGAAGCTTTTTACTGCTTCGAATAAATGTTTTCTCATGGTTTTAGCTTGTTTTCTCGGTTTAAGCTTGTTTTGGGACAAAACGGGTGTAAGTGTTGTCTAAACACTCCAAATTCATCCTGAACTCTTACAATTAATCAAATACATTGGATTGTCACACATTCTGACCCTAGATACAGTAACAAAGCTGTTTAGTGCTTCGAATCAATATTTTCTCGGTTTTAGCCTGTTTCGGGACAAAATCGTTATATTTGGTGTATAAATACTCCAAATTCATTCCGAACTCTTACAATAAGTCAAATACATTGGATTGTCACACATTTTGACCCAAGAAACACAAACAAAGCTGTTTACTGCTTCAAATTAATGTTTTCTCGTTTTTAGCCTGTTTTCTCGTTTTAAGCCTGTTTTGGGACAAAATGGGTATAAGTGTTGTCTAACCACTCCAAATTCAACCTCAACTCTTATAATTAGTCAAATGCATTAGATTGTTACATATTTTGACCCTATAAAGAGTAACATAGCTTTTTACTGCTTTGAATCAATGTTCACTCTTGGTTTTAGCCTTTTTCTCGGTTTAAGCTTGTTTTAGGATCAAAGGGGTTTAAGTGTTGTCTAAACACTCCAAATTCATCCCAAACTCTTACAATTAGTTAAATACATAGGATTGTCACACATTCTGACCCTAGGAACAGTAACAAAGCTGTTTAGTGCTTTGAATCAATGTTTTCTCAGTTTTAGTCTGTTTTGGGACAAAATCGGTATATGTGGTGTATAAACACTCCAAATTCATTCCGAACTCATCCAATAAGTCAAATACATTGGATTGTCACACATTTTGACCCAAGAAACACAAACAAAGCTGTTTACTGCTTCAAATTAATGTTTTCTCGGTTTTAGCCTGTTTTCTCGTTTTAAGCCTGTTTTGGGACAAAATGGGTATAAGTGTTGTCTAACCACTCCAAATTCAACCCGAACTCTTATAATTAGTCAAATGCATTAGATTATTACATATTTGGACCCTAGAAAGAGTAAAAAAGCTTTTTACTGCTTCTAATAAATGTTTTTCTTGGTTTTAGCCTGTTTTCTCGGTTTAAGCTTGTTTTGGGATCAAAGGGGTTTAAGTGTTGTCTAAACACTCCAAATTCATCCTGAACTCTTACAATTAGTCAAATACATTGGATTGTCACACATTCTGACCCTAGATACAGTAACAAAGCTATTTACTGCTTCGAATCAATGTTTTCTCGGTTTTAGCCTGTTTCGGGACAAAATGGGTATAAGTGGTGTCTAAACACTCCAAATTCATTCTGAACTCTTACAATAAGTCAAATACATTGGATTGTCACACATTTTGACTTAAGAAACACAAACAAAGCTGTTTACTTCTTCAAATTATTTTTTTCTCGGTTTTAGCCTGTTTTCTCGTTTTAAGCCTGTTTTGGGACAAAATGGGTATAAGTATTGTCTAACCACTCCAAATTCAACCTGAACTCTTATAATTAGTCAAATGCGTTAGATTGTTACATATTTTGACCCTAGAAAGAGTAAAGAAGCTTTTTACTGCTTCGAATAAATGTTTTCTCATGGTTTTAGCTTGTTTTCTCGGTTTAAGCTTGTTTTGGGACAAAACGGGTGTAAGTGTTGTCTAAACACTCCAAATTCATCCTGAACTCTTACAATTAATCAAATACATTGGATTGTCACACATTCTGACCCTAGATACAGTAACAAAGCTGTTTAGTGCTTCGAATCAATATTTTCTCGGTTTTAGCCTGTTTCGGGACAAAATCGTTATATTTGGTGTATAAATACTCCAAATTCATTCCGAACTCTTACAATAAGTCAAATACATTGGATTGTCACACATTTTGACCCAAGAAACACAAACAAAGCTGTTTACTGCTTCAAATTAATGTTTTTCGGTTTTAGCCTGTTTTCTCGTTTTAAGCCTGTTTTGGGACAAAATGGGTATAAGTGCTGTCTAACCACTCCAAATTCAACCTCAACTCTTATAATTAGTCAAATGCATTAGATTGTTACATATTTTGACCCTATAAAGAGTAACATAGCTTTTTACTGCTTTGAATCAATGTTCACTCTTGGTTTTAGCCTTTTTCTCGGTTTAAGCTTGTTTTAGGATCAAAGGGGTTTAAGTGTTGTCTAAACACTCCAAATTCATCCCAAACTCTTACAATTAGTTAAATACATTGGATTGTCACACATTCTGACCCTAGGAACAGTAACAAAGCTGTTTAGTGCTTTGAATCAATGTTTTCTTGGTTTTAGTCTGTTTTGGGACAAAATCGGTATATGTGGTGTATAAACACTCCAAATTCATTCCGAACTCATACAATAAGTCAAATACATTGGATTGTCACACATTTTGACCCAAGAAACACAAACAAAGCTGTTTACTGCTTCAAATTAATGTTTTCTCGGTTTTAGCCTGTTTTCTCGTTTTAAGCCTGTTTTGGGACAAAATGGGTATAAGTGTTGTCTAACCACTCCAAATTCAACCCGAACTCTTATAATTAGTCAAATGCATTAGATTGTTACATATTTTGACCCTAGAAAGAGTAAAAAAGCTTTTTACTGCTTCGAATAAATGTTTTCTCTTGGTTTTAGGCTGTTTTCTCGGTTTAAGCTTGTTTTGGGACAAAACGGGTGTAAGTGTTGTCTAAACACTCCAAATTCATCCTGAACTCTTACAATTAGTCAAATACATTGGATTGTCACACATTCTGACCCTAGATACAGTAACAAAGCTGTTTTAGTGCTTCGAATCAATATTTTCTTGGTTTTAGCCTGTTTCGGGACAAAATCGTTATATTTGGTGTATAAACACTCCAAATTTATTCCGAACTCTTACAATAAGTCAAATACATTGGATTGTCACACATTTTGACCCAAGAAACACAAACAAAGCTGTTTACTGTTTCAAATTAATGTTTTCTCGGTTTTAGCCTGTTTTCTCGTTTTAAGCCTGTTTTGGGACAAAATGGGTATAAGTGTTGTCTAACCACTCCAAATTCAACCTCAACTCTTATAATTAGTCAAATGCATTAGATTGTTACATATTTTGACCCTATAAAGAGTAACATAGCTTTTTACTGCTTTGAATCAATGTTCACTCTTGGTTTTAGCCTTTTTTCTCGGTTTAAGCTTGTTTTAGGATCAAAGGGGTTTAAGTGTTGTCTAAACACTCCAAATTCATCCCAAACTCTTACAATTAGTTAAATACATTGGATTGTCACACATTCTGACCCTAGGAACAGTAACAAAGCTGTTTAGTGCTTTGAATCAATGTTTTCTCAGTTTTAGTCTGTTTTGGGACAAAATCGGTATATGTGGTGTATAAACACTCCAAATTCATTCCGAACTCATACAATAAGTCAAATACATTGGATTGTCACACATTTTGACCCAAGAAACACAAACAAAGCTGTTTACTGCTTCAAATTAATGTTTTCTCGGTTTTAGCCTGTTTTCTCGTTTTAAGCCTGTTTTGGGACAAAATGGGTATAAGTGTTGCCTAACCACTCCAAATTCAACCCGAACTCTTATAATTAGTCAAATGCATTAGATTGTTACATATTTGGACCCTAGAAAGAGTAAAAAAGCTTTTTACTGCTTCGAATAAATGTTTTTCTTGGTTTTAGCCTGTTTTCTCGGTTTAAGCTTGTTTTGGGATCAAAGGGGTTTAAGTGTTGTCTAAACCCTCCAAATTCATCCTGAACTCTTACAATTAGTCAAATACATTGGATTGTCACACATTCTGACCCTAGATACAGTAACAAAGCTATTTACTGCTTCGAATCAATGTTTTCTCGGTTATAGCCTGTTTCGGGACAAAATGGATATAAGTGGTGTCTAAACACTCCAAATTCGTTCTGAACTCTTACAATAAGTCAAATACATTGGATTGTCACACATTTTGACTTAAGAAACACAAACAAAGCTGTTTACTTCTTCAAATTAATGTTTTCTCGGTTTTAGCCTGTTTTCTCGTTTTAAGCCTGTTTTGGGACAAAATGGGTATAAGTGTTGTCTAACCACTCCAAATTCAACCCGAACTCTTATAATTAGTCAAATGCATTAGATTGTTACATATTTTGACCCTAGAAAGAGTAAAAAAGCTTTTTACTGCTTCGAATAAATGTTTTCTCATGGTTTTAGCTTGTTTTCTCGGTTTAAGCTTGTTTTGGGACAAAACGGGTGTAAGTGTTGTCTAAACACTCCAAATTCATCCTGAACTCTTACAATTAATCAAATACATTGGATTGTCACACATTCTGACCCTAGATACAGTAACAAAGCTGTTTAGTGCTTCGAATCAATATTTTCTCGGTTTTAGCCTGTTTCGGGACAAAATCGTTATATTTGGTGTATAAATACTCCAAATTCATTCCGAACTCTTACAATAAGTCAAATACATTGGATTGTCACACATTTTGACCCAAGAAACACAAACAAAGCTGTTTACTGCTTCAAATTAATGTTTTTCGGTTTTAGCCTGTTTTCTCGTTTTAAGCCTGTTTTGGGACAAAATGGGTATAAGTGTTGTCTAACCACTCCAAATTCAACCTCAACTCTTATAATTAGTCAAATGCATTAGATTGTTACATATTTTGACCCTATAAAGAGTAACATAGCTTTTTACTGCTTTGAATCAATGTTCACTCTTGGTTTTAGCCTTTTTCTCGGTTTAAGCTTGTTTTAGGATCAAAGGGGTTTAAGTGTTGTCTAAACACTCCAAATTCATCCCAAACTCTTACAATTAGTTAAATACATTGGATTGTCACACATTCTGACCCTAGGAACAGTAACAAAGCTGTTTAGTGCTTTGAATCAATGTTTTCTTGGTTTTAGTCTGTTTTGGGACAAAATCGGTATATGTGGTGTATAAACACTCCAAATTCATTCCGAACTCATACAATAAGTCAAATACATTGGATTGTCACACATTTTGACCCAAGAAACACAAACAAAGCTGTTTACTGCTTCAAATTAATGTTTTCTCGGTTTTAGCCTGTTTTCTCGTTTTAAGCCTGTTTTGGGACAAAATGGGTATAAGTGTTGTCTAACCACTCCAAATTCAACCCGAACTCTTATAATTAGTCAAATGCATTAGATTGTTACATATTTTGACCCTAGAAAGAGTAAAAAAGCTTTTTACTGCTTCGAATAAATGTTTTCTCTTGGTTTTAGGCTGTTTTCTCGGTTTAAGCTTGTTTTGGGACAAAACGGGTGTAAGTGTTGTCTAAACACTCCAAATTCATCCTGAACTCTTACAATTAGTCAAATACATTGGATTGTCACACATTCTGACCCTAGATACAGTAACAAAGCTGTTTTAGTGCTTCGAATCAATATTTTCTTGGTTTTAGCCTGTTTCGGGACAAAATCGTTATATTTGGTGTATAAACACTCCAAATTTATTCCGAACTCTTACAATAAGTCAAATACATTGGATTGTCACACATTTTGACCCAAGAAACACAAACAAAGCTGTTTACTGTTTCAAATTAATGTTTTCTCGGTTTTAGCCTGTTTTCTCGTTTTAAGCCTGTTTTGGGACAAAATGGGTATAAGTGTTGTCTAACCACTCCAAATTCAACCTCAACTCTTATAATTAGTCAAATGCATTAGATTGTTACATATTTTGACCCTATAAAGAGTAACATAGCTTTTTACTGCTTTGAATCAATGTTCACTCTTGGTTTTAGCCTTTTTTCTCGGTTTAAGCTTGTTTTAGGATCAAAGGGGTTTAAGTGTTGTCTAAACACTCCAAATTCATCCCAAACTCTTACAATTAGTTAAATACATTGGATTGTCACACATTCTGACCCTAGGAACAGTAACAAAGCTGTTTAGTGCTTTGAATCAATGTTTTCTCAGTTTTAGTCTGTTTTGGGACAAAATCGGTATATGTGGTGTATAAACACTCCAAATTCATTCCGAACTCATACAATAAGTCAAATACATTGGATTGTCACACATTTTGACCCAAGAAACACAAACAAAGCTGTTTACTGCTTCAAATTAATGTTTTCTCGGTTTTAGCCTGTTTTCTCGTTTTAAGCCTGTTTTGGGACAAAATGGGTATAAGTGTTGCCTAACCACTCCAAATTCAACCCGAACTCTTATAATTAGTCAAATGCATTAGATTGTTACATATTTGGACCCTAGAAAGAGTAAAAAAGCTTTTTACTGCTTCGAATAAATGTTTTTCTTGGTTTTAGCCTGTTTTCTCGGTTTAAGCTTGTTTTGGGATCAAAGGGGTTTAAGTGTTGTCTAAACCCTCCAAATTCATCCTGAACTCTTACAATTAGTCAAATACATTGGATTGTCACACATTCTGACCCTAGATACAGTAACAAAGCTATTTACTGCTTCGAATCAATGTTTTCTCGGTTATAGCCTGTTTCAGGACAAAATGGATATAAGTGGTGTCTAAACACTCCAAATTCGTTCTGAACTCTTACAATAAGTCAAATACATTGGATTGTCACACATTTTGACTTAAGAAACACAAACAAAGCTGTTTACTTCTTCAAATTAATGTTTTCTCGGTTTTAGCCTGTTTTCTCGTTTTAAGCCTGTTTTGGGACAAAATGGGTATAAGTGTTGTCTAACCACTCCAAATTCAACCCGAACTCTTATAATTAGTCAAATGCATTAGATTGTTACATATTTTGACCCTAGAAAGAGTAAAAAAGCTTTTTACTGCTTCGAATAAATGTTTTCTCTTGGTTTTAGGCTGTTTTCTCGGTTTAAGCTTGTTTTGGGACAAAACGGGTCTATGAGTTGTCTAAACACTCCAAATTCATCCTGAACTCTTACAATTAGTCAAATACATTGGATTGTCACACATTCTGACCCTAGATACAGTAACAAAGCTGTTTAGTGCTTCGAATCAATATTTTCTCGGTTTTAGCCTGTTTCGAGACAAAATCGTTATATTTGGTGTATAAACACTCCAAATTCATTCCGAACTCTTACAATAAGTCAAATACATTGGATTGTCACACATTTTGACCCAAGAAACACAAACAAAGCTGTTTACTGCTTCAAATTAATGTTTTCTCGGTTTTAGCCTGTTTTCTCGTTTTAAGCCTGTTTTGGGACAAAATGGGTATAAGTGTTGTCTAACCACTCCAAATTCAACCTCAACTCTTATAATTAGTCAAATGCATTAGATTGTTACATATTTTGACCCTATAAAGAGTAACATAGCTTTTTACTGCTTTGCATCAATGTTCACTCTTGGTTTTAGCTTTTTTTCTCGGTTTAAGCTTGTTTTGGGATCAAAGGGGAGTGTTGTCTAAACACTCCAAATTCATCCCAAACTCTTACAATTTGTTAAATACATTGGATTGTCACACATTCTGACCCTAGGAACAGTAACAAAGCTGTCTAGTGCTTTGAATCAATGTTTTCTTGGTTTTAGTCTGTTTTGGGACAAAATCGGTATATGTGGTGTATAAACACTCCAAATTCATTCCGAACTCATACAATAAGTCAAATACATTGGATTGTCACACATTTTGACCCAAGAAACACAAACAAAGCTGTTTACTGCTTCAAATTAATGTTTTCTCGGTTTTAGCCTGTTTTCTCGTTTTAAGCCTGTTTTGGGACAAAATGGGTATAAGTGTTGTCTAACCACTCCAAATTCAACCCGAACTCTTATAATTAGTCAAATGCATTAGATTGTTACATATTTTGACCCTAGAAAGAGTAAAAAAGCTTTTTACTGCTTCGAATAAATGTTTTCTCTTGGTTTTAGGCTGTTTTCTCGGTTTAAGCTTGTTTTGGGACAAAACGGGTGTAAGTGTTGTCTAAACATTCCAAATTCATCCTGAACTCTTACAATTAGTCAAATACATTGGATTGTCACACATTCTGACCCTAGATACAGTAACAAAGCTGTTTAGTGCTTCGAATCAATATTTTCTTGGTTTTAGCCTGTTTCGGGACAAAATCGTTATATTTGGTGTATAAACACTCCAAATTTATTCCGAACTCTTACAATAAGTCAAATACATTGGATTGTCACACATTTTGACCCAAGAAACACAAACAAAGCTGTTTACTGTTTCAAATTAATGTTTTCTCGGTTTTAGCCTGTTTTCTCGTTTTAAGCCTGTTTTGGGACAAAATGGGTATAAGTGTTGTCTAACCACTCCAAATTCAACCTCAACTCTTATAATTAGTCAAATGCATTAGATTGTTACATATTTTGACCCTATAAAGAGTAACATAGCTTTTTACAGCTTTGAATCAATGTTCACTCTTGGTTTTAGCCTTTTTTCTCGGTTTAAGCTTGTTTTAGGATCAAAGGGGTTTAAGTGTTGTCTAAACACTCCAAATTCATCCCAAACTCTTACAATTAGTTAAATACATTGGATTGTCACACATTCTGACCCTAGGAACAGTAACAAAGCTGTTTAGTGCTTTGAATCAATGTTTTCTCAGTTTTAGTCTGTTTTGGGACAAAATCGGTATATGTGGTGTATAAACACTCCAAATTCATTCCGAACTCATACAATAAGTCAAATACATTGGATTGTCACACATTTTGACCCAAGAAACACAAACAAAGCTGTTTACTGCTTCAAATTAATGTTTTCTCGGTTTTAGCCTGTTTTCTCGTTTTAAGCCTGTTTTGGGACAAAATGGGTATAAGTGTTGTCTAACCACTCCAAATTCAACCCGAACTCTTATAATTAGTCAAATGCATTAGATTGTTACATATTTTGACCCTAGAAAGAGTAAAAAAGCTTTTTACTGCTTCGAATAAATGTTTTCTCATGGTTTTAGCTTGTTTTCTCGGTTTAAGCTTGTTTTGGGACAAAACGGGTGTAAGTGTTGTCTAAACACTCTAAATTCATCCTGAACTCTTACAATTAATCAAATACATTGGATTGTCACACATTCTGACCCTAGATACAGTAACAAAGCTGTTTACTGCTTCGAATCAATGTTTTCTCGGTTATAGCCTGTTTCGGGACAAAATGGATATAAGTGGTGTCTAAACACTCCAAATTCGTTCTGAACTCTTACAATAAGTCAAATACATTGGATTGTCACACATTTTGACTTAAGAAACACAAACAAAGCTGTTTACTTCTTCAAATTAATGTTTTCTCGGTTTTAGCCTGTTTTCTCGTTTTAAGCCTGTTTTGGGACAAAATGGGTATAAGTGTTGTCTAACCACTCCAAATTCAACCCGAACTCTTATAATTAGTCAAATGCATTAGATTGTTACATATTTTGACCCTAGAAAGAGTAAAAAAGCGTTTTACTGCTTCGAATAAATGTTTTCTCTTGGTTTTAGGCTGTTTTCTCGGTTTAAGCTTGTTTTGGGACAAAACGGGTGTAAGTGTTGTCTAAACACTCCAAATTCATCCTGAACTCTTACAATTAGTCAAATACATTGGATTGTCACACATTCTGACCCTAGATACAGTAACAAAGCTGTTTAGTGCTTCGAATCAATATTTTCTCGGTTTTAGCCTGTTTCGGGACAAAATCGTTATATTTGGTGTATAAACACTCCAAATTCATTCCGAACTCTTACAATAAGTCAAATACATTGGATTGTCACACATTTTGACCCAAGAAACACAAACAAAGCTGTTTACTGCTTCAAATTAATGTTTTCTCGGTTTTAGCCTGTTTTCTCGTTTTAAGCCTGTTTTGGGACAAAATGGGTATAAGTGTTGTCTAACCACTCGAAATTGAACCTCAACTCTTATAATTAGTCAAATACATTAGATTGTTACATATTTTGACCCTATAGAGAGTAACATAGCTTTTTACTGCTTTGCATCAATGTTCACTCTTGGTTTTAGCCTATTTTCTCGGTTTAAGCTTGTTTTGGGACAAAACGGGTGTAAGTGTTGTCTAAACACTCCAAATTCATCCTGAACTCTTACAATTAGTCAAATACATTGGATTGTCACACATTCTGACCCTAGGAACAGTAACAAAGCTGTTTAGTGCTTCGAATCAATGTTTTCTCGGTTTTAGCCTGTTTCGGGACAAAATGGGTATAAGTGGTGTATAAACACTCCAAATTCATTCTGAACTCTTACAATAAGTCAAATACATTGGATTGTCACACATTTTGACTTAAGAAACACAAACAAAGCTGTTTACTTCTTCAAATTAATGTTTTCTCGGTTTTAGCCTGTTTTCTCGTTTTAAGCCTGTTTTGGGACAAAATGGGTATAAGTGTTGTCTAACCACTCCAAATTCAACCCGAACTCTTATAATTAGTCAAATGCATTAGATTTTTACATATTTTGACCCTAGAAAGAGTAAAAAAGCTTTTTACTGCTTCGAATAAATGTTTTCTCTTGGTTTTAGCCTGTTTTCTCGGTTTAAGCTTGTTTTGGGACAAAACGGGTGTAAGTGTTGTCTAAACACTCCATATTCATCCTGAACTCTTACAATTAGTCAAATACATTGGATTGTCACACATTCTGACCCTAGATACAGTAACAAAGCGGTTTAGTGCTTTGAATCAATATTTTCTCGGTTTTAGCCTGTTTCGGGACAAAATCGTTATATTTGGTGTATAAACACTCCAAATTCATTCCGAACTCTTACAATAAGTCAAATACATTGGATTGTCACACATTTTGACCCAAGAAACACAAACAAAGCTGTTTACTGCTTCAAATTAATGTTTTCTCGGTTTTAGCCTGTTTTCTCGTTTTAAGCCTGTTTTGGGACAAAATGGGTATAAGTGTTGTCTAACCACTCCAAATTCAACCTGAACTCTTATAATTAGTCAAATGCATTAGATTGTTACATATTTTGACCCTATAAAGAGTAACATAGCTTTTTACTGCTTTGCATCAATGTTCACTCTTGGTTTTAGCCTTTTTTCTCGGTTTAAGCTTGTTTTAGGATCAAAGGGGTTTAAGTGTTGTCTAAACACTCCAAATTCATCCCAAACTCTTACAATTAGTTAAATACATTGGATTGTCACACATTCTGACCCTAGGAACAGTAACAAAGCTGTTTAGTGCTTTGAATCAATGTTTTCTCAGTTTTAGTCTGTTTTGGGACAAAATCGGTATATGTGGTGTATAAACACTCCAAATTCATTCCGAACTCATCCAATAAGTCAAATACATTGGATTGTCACACATTTTGACCCAAGAAACACAAACAAAGCTGTTTACTGCTTCAAATTAATGTTTTCTCGGTTTTAGCCTGTTTTCTCGTTTTAAGCCTGTTTTGGGACAAAATGGGTATAAGTGTTGTCTAACCACTCCAAATTCAACCCGAACTCTTATAATTAGTCAAATGCATTAGATTGTTACATATTTGGACCCTAGAAAGAGTAAAAAAGCTTTTTACTGCTTCGAATAAATGTTTTTCTTGGTTTTAGCCTGTTTTCTCGGTTTAAGCTTGTTTTGGGATCAAAGGGGTTTAAGTGTTGTCTAAACACTCCAAATTCATCCTGAACTCTTACAATTAGTCAAATACATTGGATTGTCACACATTCTGACCCAAGAAACACAAACAAAGCTGTTTACTGTTTCAAATCAATGTTTTCTCGGTTTTAGCCTGTTTCGGGACAAAATGGGTATAAGTGGTGTCTAAACACTCCAAATTCATTCTGAACTCTTATAATTAGTCAAATTCATTAGATTTTTACATATTTTGACCCTAGAAAGAGTAAAAAAGCTTTTTACTGCTTCGAATAAATGTTTTCTCTTGGTTTTAGCCTGTTTTCTCGGTTTAAGCTTCTTTTGGGACAAAACGGGTGTAAGTGTTGTCTAAACACTCCAAATTCATCCTGAACTCTTACAATTAGTCAAATACATTGGATTGTCACACATTCTGACCCTAGATAAAGTAACAAAGCGGTTTAGTGCTTCGAATCAATATTTTCTCGGTTTTAGCCTGTTTCGGGACAAAATCGTTATATTTGGTGTATAAACACTCCAAATTCATTCCGAACTCTTACAATAAGTCAAATACATTGGATTGTCACACATTTTGACCCAAGAAACACAAACAAAGCTGTTTACTGCTTCAAATTAATGTTTTCTCGGTTTTAGCCTGTTTTCTCGTTTTAAGCCTGTTTTGGGACAAAATGGGTATAAGTGTTGTCTAACCACTCCAAATTCAACCTGAACTCTTATAATTAGTCAAATGCATTAGATTGTTACATATTTTGACCCTATAAAGAGTAACATAGCTTTTTACTGCTTTGCATCAATGTTCACTCTTGGTTTTAGCCTGTTTTCTCGGTTTAAGCTTGTTTTGGGACAAAACGGGTGTAAGTGTTGTCTAAACACTCCAAATTCATCCTGAACTCTTACAATTAGTCAAATACATTGGATTGTCACACATTCTGACCCTAGATAAAGTAACAAAGCGGTTTAGTGCTTCGAATCAATATTTTCTCGGTTTTAGCCTGTTTCGGGACAAAATCGTTATATTTGGTGTATAAACACTCCAAATTCATTCCGAACTCTTACAATAAGTCAAATACATTGGATTGTCACACATTTTGACCCAAGAAACACAAACAAAGCTGTTTACTTCTTCAAATTAATGTTTTCTCGGTTTTAGCCTGTTTTCTCGTTTTAAGCCTGTTTTGGGACAAAATGGGTATAAGTGTTGTCTAACCACTCCAAATTCAACCTGAACTCTTATAATTAGTCAAATGCATTAGATTGTTACATATTTTGACCCTAGAAAGAGTAAAAAAGCTTTTTACTGCTTCGAATAAATGATTTCTTTTGGTTTTAGCCTGTTTTCTCGGTTTAAGCTTGTTTTGGGACAAAACGGGTGTAAGTGTTGTCTAAACACTCCAAATTCATCCTGAACTCTTACAATTAGTCAAATACATTGGATTGTCACACATTCTGACCCTAGATAAAGTAACAAAGCGGTTTAGTGCTTCGAATCAATATTTTCTCGGTTTTAGCCTGTTTCGGGACAAAATCGTTATATTTGGTGTATAAACACTCCAAATTCATTCCGAACTCTTATAATTAGTCAAATTCATTAGATTTTTACATATTTTGACCCTAGAAAGAGTAAAAAAGCTTTTTACTATGAACCGGCACACACACTCGTCCGTACGACCGTACGGACGTCCGTACGACCAACCAACGGGCCATCCTCAAATAGAAGCCTTCATGAGCCCAATCCACCAAAGAGATCCTCCAACGGTCGCCATTCATCTCGATCCTTCCTTTGTAGCCGTTGGAGCAAGTTGTAAGAGAGAAGAGGAGATCACATGTTAGAATAAGGAGATGTCGCTTTCTCCTCATATTAGTGTGCATAGGATCCTAAGAGAATATCCTATTGTATATGTCTTTAAATAGTTTGTAAGTATCATACTAATAGAAGTAAGAAAAGAGTTTATTCTCTTTCTCCAACACTCTCTCTCTCAATCGTTCACTCTCCTCACTCTTTACACGATTTCACTCTCTTCCATAATCTCTTGATTACTCTACTCTCAAACTTACATGGTATCAGAGCAGATTTGATTCTGTTCTTGCCTCAAATCTCCATCACTCCCTTCCGCATTCTCCTTCTTGTTCTTGAAATTTCTTGTTCTTGAATCTTCTTTCTTTAACCGTTGGACAATAGCTTTAACCAACGGTCTCTTCATCTTTTTCCATGGAAACTACCAAAACTCTCATTGTTCCAGTTACTCTCAAGGGAGAGAATTACTTACTGTGGGCTAGAACCACAAAGACAGCCCTATGCGGCCGAGGACTTTGGTCCCATGTTGAGACGAGCGAAGCTCCTAGTGGCGAGACCACCAAAGACGGCAAGGATCTTGTCGATGAGAAGAACAAGTGGTTTCAAGAAGATCAGGGAGTCCTAGCTATCATTCAAAACTCCCTAGATGCACCTATACTTGAAGCTTACTCTTATTGCGAGACAGCAAAAGACTTGTGGGACACTCTCAAGAATGTTTTTGGGAATGTTACAAATGTAAACCGAATTTTTGAGATTAAGAGGGCCATCAACAACCTCAACCAAGAAGACATGGAGTTCACCAAGCACTTTGGGAAGTTTAGGTCCCTTTGGGCTGAACTAGAGATGCTCCGGCCGGCGACTATAGATCCGGCCATTCTGAATGAGAGGCGTGAACAAGATAAGGTGTTCGGCCTTCTCTTGACCTTGAACCCCTCCTACAATGACCTTATCAAGCATATTCTACGGTCGGACAAGCTCCCTAGCCTTGATGATGTCTGTAACCAAATTCAAAAGGAGCATGGCTCCATGGGATTGTTTGGCGGCAAGGGAGAACTTGTGACCGCTAACAAAGCTGAGACGGCATCAGCAAACAAGGGCTACTACAAGTCGGAGGACAAGAACAACCCGCCATTTTGTGAGCATTGTAAGAAGCTTGGTCACTTCAAGAGCCGCTGCTGGATTCTACACCCTCATCTAGCACCACCGCCAGGTACCATCCGAGGTGGACGACCAAACCGCGGAGGACCACCGAGAGCTCATCAAGCAGTAGCCATGGGGGAGTCATCAATCTCTGAGCAACCTCAACAAGTGACCAGTGGAACTGCTCTTGCTGCAGCATCGTCCGAGCTGGTAAGGCGGTCCGACCTTGATGCGCTCATCAAAGCCATCAAAGAGGCCACCGGTAAGGCGTTTCTTGCCTCAAACAAAATTAAACCCCTCATAGTTGATTCTGGTGCATCCCATCACATGATTAGTGATTCTAGGCTAATTAGTGATATTAAACCTGCTAATGGTAATGTGATAATAGCAAATGGTGAGAAAGTACCAGTTAAAGGCATTGGAAACTTGAAACTATTTGATAAGGAGACTAAGGCATTTTATATGCCAAACTTTACTTCTAACTTGCTATCAGTTAAGAGAGCCACTACTGATTTAAATTGTTATGCTATATTTGGTCCTAACAATGTTCATTTTCAGGATATTGAGACAAGTAAGGTTCTTGGTCAAGGAGGATCCAAGGATGACCTCTATGTGCTTGAGGACTTGAACTTATCTTCTAATGCATCTTGTTTTAATTCGGTTATTATGAAACCTAGTGATTCTATTTTACATGCTAGGCTAGGACACCCTCACACAAGAGCTTTATCTTTAATATTTCCTAATGTTTCTTTTCAAAATGATGAGTGTGAGGCTTGTATTCTTGGTAAACATTGCAAGGCTGTTTTTCCTAAATCTATTACTATTTATGAAAAATGTTTTGATTTAATTCATTCTGATGTTTGGACATCTCCTTGCTTATCTAGAGATAATCAAAAGTATTTTGTGACTTTTATTGATGAAAAATCAAAATATACTTGGATAACTTTACTTCCCTCTAAGGATAGAGTCCTTGAGGCCTTTACTAATTTTCAAAATTATGTCACTAACCACTTTCATGCCAAGATTAAAATTTTGAGATCAGATAATGGTGGAGAGTACACAAGCCATGCCTTTAAGCAATATCTAGCCAAACATGGAATTCTTCATCAAACTAGCTGTCCTTACACACCACAACAAAATGGAGTGGCTGAGAGAAAGAATAGGCATCTCATGGAAGTAGCAAGGTCTATGATGTTTCACACAAGGGTTCCAAAGAGGTTTTGGGGAGATGCGGTGCTAGCCGCCTGTTATCTTATTAACCGCACACCAACAAAGATCCTAAAGGATGTGTCTCCATTTGAGGTATTAACGAATGACAAACCTACATTTGATCACTTACGAGTGTTTGGTTGTGTGTGCTATGTGTTGCGACCAGGTGAGCTAAGAGACAAGCTTGATGCAAAGAGTACAAAGGCTATGTTTCTTGGCTACTCTACCACACAAAAGGGGTATAAGTGCTATGAACCTACAACAAGGAGGGTTCTAGTATCTCGTGATGTCAAGTTCATGGAGACACAAGGTTTTTACGATGAGAAGAATTGGGATGAGCTCCGTAACCTCTCTGATTCACCATCTGATCGGACTCGCAACCTCCGAGTAATCCTTGAGCGACTAGGTCTTGAAAACGATCGGATCACTACCGAGTCAGCCAGACCAGCATCACCAGAGCAACCTGAGCCATTTACTGAGCCTGAGCCTGCTACACATGCCGATGACCATACTGAGCAGCATGAGGAAGCACCCGAGTCACTCGCGGACAACACGGCCGAAACAACCGAGGAGACGGCTGAACAGCTTGAGGAGATCATTACTCCAGGACGAGCCAACTCCGAAGCTGGGGCTATAGTTCCTCTTCGGCGCAGCCAACGTATTAGGTATCCTCCTAGTCATTGGAAGAACACCCGTGTGTACTACAACAGCATGGCCGTTGCTCATCCGATTCAGGCCGTGTGCACCTTGGCTCATTTTCCGATAGAGCATCAAGTGTTTCTTGGCCATATTGATGAGGATTGGATCCCCAAGACCTATGATGAGGCTAAGCAGCACAAAGTATGGAGAGATGCAGTGGATGCCGAGAATACGGCCATGGTGCAAAATCATACATGGGACGAGGCTGACTTACCCAAGGGCAAGAAGGCTGTCACCTCTCGGTATATCTTCACAATCAAATATAAGAGCAATGGGGAGATTGAACGCCACAAAGCCCGCCTAGTCGCACGAGGGTTCACGCAAACGTATGGGGAGGACTATCTTGATACGTTTGCTCCGGTGGCTAAGCTTCACACGGTTCGAGTTGTACTCTCTCTCGCCACCAACCTCGACTGGGAACTTTGGCAAATGGACGTGAAGAACGCCTTCTTGCAAGGAGAACTGGAGGATGAAGTGTATATGCGACCACCACCGGGTTTGGAGGATACTATTGGTCCGGGAAAGGTCTTGAAACTCAACAAAGCTATCTATGGCTTGAAGCAGTCACCAAGGGCTTGGTATCACAAGCTTAGCACCACACTCCTTGACAAAGGCTTTCGCAAATCCGAAGCTGACCACACCTTGTTCACCTTACCAAGCGCCAAAGGTATAGTAGTCATTCTAGTGTATGTTGATGATATCATCATCACTGGAAGTGACTCGGTAGGTATTCAAGACTCTAAAACATTCTTGAAATCAGTTTTTGATATTAAAGATCTTGGAGAGTTGAAATACTTTCTTGGGATAGAAGTTTATAGATCAAATGAAGGGTTATTGTTGTCTCAAAGAAAGTATGCACTAGACTTATTGAGTGAAACAGGAAAACTAGGAGCTAAGGCAGTAACAACGCCCCTAGAAGAGAATTACAAGGATGGAGGACAGGGGGAGCTTGACACCGCTCCATTCGAAGACGTTAGCCTCTACCGGCGGCTAGTCGGTAAGCTCATTTATTTAACTATCACACGGCCTGACATTTGCTTTGCCGTGAACCAGGTAAGCCAGCATATGAAGAACCCCACCGTGCACCATTGGAACATGCTGACACGGATCCTCAAGTACATCAAGGGCTCACCCGGCCAAGGCATATGGATGGGACGCAACAAGAGCACTGAGTTGGTAGGCTACTGCGACGCTGACTATGCCGGAGATCGTGGGGACCGACGCTCAACCACAGGCTATTGCACGTTCCTTGGAGGGAACCTGGTCACATGGAAGAGCAAGAAGCAAAAGGTCGTCTCACTCTCAAGTGCCGAATCCGAGTATAGAGCTATGAGGAAGCTAACGACGGAGCTAATGTGGCTGAAGATGTTACTCAAGGATCTTGGAATAGAATCAACAAAGCCGATCACCATGCACTGTGATAACGAAGCAGCCATTCATATAGCAACCAATTCAGTGTTCCATGAGCGGACCAAGCACATTGAAGTGGATTGCCATAAGGTCCGAGAACAAATCAAGCTTGGAGTTGTCTTACCTTGCCATACCGAAAGCAAAGAACAACTTGCAGACGTCCTGACTAAAGCTGCGAGCCCCCAAGTGTGTGAATACATCCATCCTAAGCTTGGCCTCCTAAACCTCACTCGGCCATGACTTGCTTTGTTTTGGCGCCTACACTCTTTTTCCCTTAAGTATAGTTTTCCCAAGAGGTTTTTCTATACTAAGGTTTTTTTAATGAGGTGGGTGCCTATGTTGTCAAGCTTGACTAGTTCCCCAAGTCAAGCTTGAGGGGGAGTATGAACCGGCACACACACTCGTCCGTACGACCGTACGGACGTCCGTACGACCAACCAACGGGCCATCCTCAAATAGAAGCCTTCATGAGCCCAATCCACCAAAGAGATCCTCCAACGGTCGCCATTCATCTCGATCCTTCCTTTGTAGCCGTTGGAGCAAGTTGTAAGAGAGAAGAGGAGATCACATGTTAGAATAAGGAGATGTCGCTTTCTCCTCATATTAGTGTGCATAGGATCCTAAGAGAATATCCTATTGTATATGTCTTTAAATAGTTTGTAAGTATCATACTAATAGAAGTAAGAAAAGAGTTTATTCTCTTTCTCCAACACTCTCTCTCTCAATCGTTCACTCTCCTCACTCTTTACACGATTTCACTCTCTTCCATAATCTCTTGATTACTCTACTCTCAAACTTACATTTACTGCTTCGAATAAATGTTTTCTCTTGGTTTTAGCCTGTTTTCTCGGTTTAAGCTTGTTTTGGGACAAAACGGGTATAAGTGTTGTCTAACCACTCCAAATTCAACCTGAACTCTTATAATTAGTCAAATGCATTAGATTTTTACATATTTTGACCCTAGAAAGAGTAAAAAAGCTTTTTACTGCTTCGAATAAATGATTTCTTTTGGTTTTAGCCTGTTTTCTCGGTTTAAGCTTGTTTTGGGACAAAACGGGTGTAAGTGTTGTCTAAACACTCCAAATTCATCCTGAACTCTTACAATTAGTCAAATACATTGGATTGTCACACATTCTGACCCTAGATAAAGTAACAAAGCGGTTTAGTGCTTCGAATCAATATTTTCTCGGTTTTAGCCTGTTTCGGGACAAAATCGTTATATTTGGTGTATAAACACTCCAAATTCATTCCGAACTCTTACAATAAGTCAAATACATTGGATTGTCACACATTTTGACCCAAGAAACACAAACAAAGCTGTTTACTGCTTCAAATTAATGTTTTCTCGGTTTTAGACTGTTTTCTCGTTTTAAGCCTGTTTTGGGACAAAATGGGTATAAGTGTTGTCTAACCACTCCAAATTCAACCCGAACTCTTATAATTAGTCAAATGCATTAGATTTTTACATATTTTGACCCTAGAAAGAGTAAAAAAAAGCTTTTTACTGCTTCGAATAAATGTTTTCTCTTGGTTTTAGCCTGTTTTCTCGGTTTAAGCTTGTTTTGGGACAAAACGGGTGTAAGTGTTGTCTAAACACTCCAAATTCATCCTGAACTCTTACAATTAGTCAAATACATTGGATTGTCACACATTCTGACCCTAGATAAAGTAACAAAGCGGTTTAGTGCTTCGAATCAATATTTTCTCGGTTTTAGCCTGTTTCGGGACAAAATCGTTATATTTGGTGTATAAACACTCCAAATTCATTCCGAACTCTTACAATAAGTCAAATACATTGGATTGTCACACATTTTGACCCAAGAAACACAAACAAAGCTGTTTACTGCTTCAAATTAATGTTTTCTCGGTTTTAGCCTGTTTTCTCGTTTTAAGCCTGTTTTGGGACAAAATGGGTATAAGTGTTGTCTAACCACTCCAAATTCAACCTGAACTCTTATAATTAGTCAAATGCATTAGATTGTTACATATTTTGACCCTATAAAGAGTAACATAGCTTTTTACTGCTTTGCATCAATGTTCACTCTTGGTTTTAGCCTGTTTTCTCGGTTTAAGCTTGTTTTGGGACAAAACGGGTGTAAGTGTTGTCTAAACACTCCAAATTCATCCTGAACTCTTACAATTAGTCAAATACATTGGATTGTCACACATTCTGACCCTAGATAAAGTAACAAAGCGGTTTAGTGCTTCGAATCAATATTTTCTCGGTTTTAGCCTGTTTCGGGACAAAATCGTTATATTTGGTGTATAAACACTCCAAATTCATTCCGAACTCTTACAATAAGTCAAATACATTGGATTGTCACACATTTTGACCCAAGAAACACAAACAAAGCTGTTTACTGCTTCAAATTAATGTTTTCTCGGTTTTAGCCTGTTTTCTCGTTTTAAGCCTGTTTTGGGACAAAATGGGTATAAGTGTTGTCTAACCACTCCAAATTCAACCTGAACTCTTATAATTAGTCAAATGCATTAGATTGTTACATATTTTGACCCTAGAAAGAGTAAAAAAGCTTTTTACTGCTTCGAATAAATGATTTCTTTTGGTTTTAGCCTGTTTTCTCGGTTTAAGCTTGTTTTGGGACAAAACGGGTGTAAGTGTTGTCTAAACACTCCAAATTCATCCTGAACTCTTACAATTAGTCAAATACATTGGATTGTCACACATTCTGACCCTAGATAAAGTAACAAAGCGGTTTAGTGCTTCGAATCAATATTTTCTCGGTTTTAGCCTGTTTCGGGACAAAATCGTTATATTTGGTGTATAAACACTCCAAATTCATTCCGAACTCTTATAATTAGTCAAATTCATTAGATTTTTACATATTTTGACCCTAGAAAGAGTAAAAAAGCTTTTTACTGCTTCGAATAAATGTTTTCTCTTGGTTTTAGCCTGTTTTCTCGGTTTAAGCTTGTTTTGGGACAAAACGGGTATAAGTGTTGTCTAACCACTCCAAATTCAACCTGAACTCTTATAATTAGTCAAATGCATTAGATTGTTACATATTTTGACCCTAGAAAGAGTAAAAAAGCTTTTTACTGCTTCGAATAAATGATTTCTTTTGGTTTTAGCCTGTTTTCTCGGTTTAAGCTTGTTTTGGGACAAAACGGGTGTAAGTGTTGTCTAAACACTCCAAATTCATCCTGAACTCTTACAATTAGTCAAATACATTGGATTGTCACACATTCTGACCCTAGATAAAGTAACAAAGCGGTTTAGTGCTTCGAATCAATATTTTCTCGGTTTTAGCCTGTTTCGGGACAAAATCGTTATATTTGGTGTATAAACACTCCAAATTCATTCCGAACTCTTATAATTAGTCAAATTCATTAGATTTTTACATATTTTGACCCTAGAAAGAGTAAAAAAGCTTTTTACTGCTTCGAATAAATGTTTTCTCTTGGTTTTAGCCTGTTTTCTCGGTTTAAGCTTGTTTTGGGACAAAACGGGTATAAGTGTTGTCTAACCACTCCAAATTCAACCTGAACTCTTATAATTAGTCAAATGCATTAGATTTTTACATATTTTGACCCTAGAAAGAGTAAAAAAGCTTTTTACTGCTTCGAATAAATGATTTCTTTTGGTTTTAGCCTGTTTTCTCGGTTTAAGCTTGTTTTGGGACAAAACGGTTGTAAGTGTTGTCTAAACACTCCAAATTCATCCTGAACTCTTACAATTAGTCAAATACATTGGATTGTCACACATTCTGACCCTAGATAAAGTAACAAAGCGGTTTAGTGCTTCGAATCAATATTTTCTCGGTTTTAGCCTGTTTCGGGACAAAATCGTTATATTTGGTGTATAAACACTCCAAATTCATTCCGAACTCTTACAATAAGTCAAATACATTGGATTGTCACACATTTTGACCCAAGAAACACAAACAAAGCTGTTTACTGCTTCAAATTAATGTTTTCTCGGTTTTAGACTGTTTTCTCGTTTTAAGCCTGTTTTGGGACAAAATGGGTATAAGTGTTGTCTAACCACTCCAAATTCAACCCGAACTCTTATAATTAGTCAAATGCATTAGATTGTTACATATTTGGACCCTAGAAAGAGTAAAAAAAGCTTTTTACTGCTTCGAATAAATGTTTTCTCTTGGTTTTAGCCTGTTTTCTCGGTTTAAGCTTGTTTTGGGACAAAACGGGTGTAAGTGTTGTCTAAACACTCCAAATTCATCCTGAACTCTTACAATTAGTCAAATACATTGGATTGTCACACATTCTGACCCTAGATAAAGTAACAAAGCGGTTTAGTGCTTCGAATCAATATTTTCTCGGTTTTAGCCTGTTTCGGGACAAAATCGTTATATTTGGTGTATAAACACTCCAAATTCATTCCGAACTCTTACAATAAGTCAAATACATTGGATTGTCACACATTTTGACCCAAGAAACACAAACAAAGCTGTTTACTGCTTCAAATTAATGTTTTCTCGGTTTTAGCCTGTTTTCTCGTTTTAAGCCTGTTTTGGGACAAAATGGGTATAAGTGTTGTCTAACCACTCCAAATTCAACCTGAACTCTTATAATTAGTCAAATGCATTAGATTGTTACATATTTTGACCCTATAAAGAGTAACATAGCTTTTTACTGCTTTGCATCAATGTTCACTCTTGGTTTTAGCCTGTTTTCTCGGTTTAAGCTTGTTTTGGGATCAAAGGGGTTTAAGTGTTGTCTAAACACTCCAAATTCATCCTGAACTCTTATAATTATTGATCAAAAGAATAAGCCTAAGGCAGCCATGGCCGTCCGTACGAGTGTTGAATATGGGCTGTCCGTACAAGTGTGGTGAAATGGCCGAATCTTCTAGTGATAAGGAATGGAGAGGAGGCCTGAAGCCCACTAGAAGGATCGAGAAGCACATTATAACCGTTAGAGAGAAGGGAAGGAAATAGTCACATGTTTGGTAAGGATGGGCTGTCGCTTTCACCTTGGGATGTAGTGTGTCTCTCTCCTAATGTCCCTATCCCACTTGTGTGTCTCGGTCAAGGGTGTAGCCCTAGTTTGTGTTTCCTTAAATAGGCTCATAGCCACCTTGTATTATTGCTTCTCATGGAATAAGAAAACCTAATCTTTTCTCCTTCCTCATTCTCTTTGTCTACCGAAACCTATATCCATTCTCTTGATTCTCTTCTTTATTCTACAAAGTCTTACATGGTATCAGAGCAAGTTGTTCGATTCTCTACAGTCTAATCTCATTCTTCTACTTGTTTCTATTCTCTAGTCTCCTTTCCTTCTTTTCTTCTCACTCGCATTCTTTTGTTTATTCTCCGGGTAAAAGCTTTATCCATCGGTCCATAGAAATCCGACCATGGAAAACGCCAAGCCCATCGTTTCACCGATTGTCCTAAAGGGGACAAACTACTTGCTGTGGACAAGAACCACAAGAACCGCCCTTGGAGGTCGTGGCCTTTGGAGTCATGTCGAGTCCGACTATGTCCCAAAGCAAAACCCCAAAGAAGAAGATGCTTCCGAGGCGGAAGCGGAGGAAGAGAGCGAGAGGAAGGCCAAATGGTTCCAAGAAGACCAAGTTGTCCTATCTGTTCTCCAAAACTCTCTGGACACGCCTATCCTTGAGGCCTACTCATACTGCGAGACGGCCAAGGAACTGTGGGAAACACTTAAAGGCGTGTATGGTAATGTCTCTAACATGACTAGAGTCTTTGAGGTCAAGAAGGCCATAAACGACCTTAACCAAGATGATGTGGAGTTCACTAAGCATCTTGGTAAGTTCCGTGCACTATGGTCCGAGCTTGACATGTTGCGGCCAAGTACACTTGAGGCGAGTGTGCTAAACGAAAGGAAGGAGCAAGACAAGATCTTTGGACTCCTCCTTACCTTGAACCCATCCTTCAATGACCTCTTGAAGCACATCCTAAGGGCAGAGAAGCTTCCCTCCTTTGAAGATATTTGCTCCCAAATTCAGAAAGAACAAGGATCTCTTGATTTGTTTAGCGGTAAGGGGGAGCTTGCTACGGCCAACAAAGGAGTGTACAAGCAAGAGGAGAGGAAGGTGTGGGTATGCGACCACTGCAAGAAGCGGGGCCACCTGAAAGACAAATGCTGGGTTCTCCATCCTCATCTCAAGCCGGCCAAGTTCAAAGCCAACTTCTCAAAGGAAGCGGTTAGCGACAAGGGAGCCGGATCATCAAAGCAGGGAGATGAGGTGGCCATGACCGCAGCCTATGGAGATGTGGTGAGGAAGTCAGACCTTGAGGCTCTCATCCGCTCCATTGCCTCACTCAAGGAGTCTGGTATCTCTTTCTTTACCTCTAAGCCTAGTAAATCGCTTGTTATTGACTCGGGGGCTTCACATCATATGATTAGCAACCCTAGGTTAATTGACAACATAAAACCGGCTTTAGGGAATGTTGTTATTGCTAATGGAGATCAAATACCAGTAAAAGGGATAGGGGACTTGAAACTTTTTGATAAAACCTCAAAAGCTTTCTTTATGCCTACATTTACCTCCAATCTTCTATCGGTTAAGAGGGCCACAAATGATTTGAATTGTTATGCAATTTTTGGTCCTAACAGTGTTCATTTTCAGGATATTGAGACTGGAAAGGTTCTTGGAGAAGGGCAAGGGAGTGGAGATCTCTATGTCCTAGAGAAAACCGATCCAAATTTATCTTCTATTAAGTCTTGTTTTGTTGTTGATTCGAATATGGTGTGGCATGCTAGGCTAGGCCACCCTCATTCGCGTGCTTTAGGACTAATGTTTCCTAATATTTCTTTTGATAATTCTACTTGTGAACCTTGTATTCTTGGAAAACATTGCAAGTCTATCTTTCCTAAGTCAACTACTATTTATGAAAATTGTTTTGATTTAGTTCACTCAGATGTTTGGACTTCACCATGCCTATCTAGAGATAATAACAAGTATTTTGTGACTTTTATTGATGAAAAATCAAAATATACTTGGATTACCTTATTGCCTTCTAAAGATAGAGTGTTTGATGCCTTTGTCAACTTTCAAAACTATGTGACTAATCATTTTAATGCAAAACTTAAGGTACTTAGGTCTGATAATGGTGGAGAATACACAAGTTGCAAGTTCAAAGAACATCTCTCCAAGCATGGCATTCTCCATCAAACTAGTTGTCCCTACACGCCACAACAAAGTGGTGTGGCCGAGAGAAAGAACCGGCATCTCATGGAAGTGGCGCGGGCAATCATGTTCCACTCTAGTGTTCCCAAACGATATTGGGGTGATGCTGTGATGACTGCATGCTATCTCATCAACCGGACACCAACCCGAGTTCTTCATGACTTATCTCCATTTGAAGTACTAAACAAATTTAAACCATCCCTTGATCACTTACGCGTTTTTGGTTGTGTTTGTTTTGTGTTAGTACCAGGAGAACAAAGGAGTAAGCTGGATGCCAAGAGTACAAAGTGCATGTTCATTGGCTACTCTACCACACAAAAGGGGTACAAATGTTATGATCCGGCCACAAGTCGTCTATATGTCTCCCGAGATGTCCGGTTCCTAGAGAATGTGGGCTACTATGACAAGAAGGACTGGAACAACCTTAAAGACCTCTCTCACTCACCTAATGACCGAGCTTCAAGTCTAAGGTTCCTTCTTGATCACCTTGGCAACCCGTCTCCACCAACGGGTGTCGTGCAGCCTATGCTACGCCAAACTCCTACCGACGGTGGGTCTGACCAAGGAGATACGAATAACAATGTTTCAGCCCAAGATAGTGTGTCCCTTGAGTCTGGCCTACCCATAGCCGGTGTTCCTGTTCCTGGCCCTACACCGGACACACATGCTCCGGCAGCGGCTCCTACCGAGGAAAACACGGAGACGGTTCTTACGGACGGTACGTCAACGGAGTTGCCTAGGACGGATCCACCTCCTGCACCAGTCCTGCGTCGGAGCACCAGACCTCGATCTGACCCCTCCACTTGGAAGAACAAGCGTGTATATTACAACAGTCAAGCCGTCGCTCATCCCATCCAGTCCGTTTGTTCCCTTGAGCTGTTACCTGCTGATCACCAAGCTTTCTTTGGCCAAGTTGACGCCAATTGGATCCCGCAGACATATGATGAAGCCAAGGAGCATCAGGTTTGGTTAGATGCGGTCAAGGATGAAACCGGCGCCATGATCCGGAATCATACGTGGGACGAATCGGATCTTCCTCAAGGCAAGCGGGCAGTTAGCTCCAAATGGGTGTTCACCATAAAGTATTTGAGCAATGGTGACATTGAACGGCATAAAGCCCGGTTAGTGGCCCGTGGCTTCACCCAAACCTATGGTGCGGACTACACGGACACCTTTGCACCCGTGGCCAAGCTCCATACGGTTCGGGTTGTGCTGTCTCTTGCTGTCAACCTATCATGGGACTTATGGCAGATGGATGTGAAGAACGCCTTTCTTCAAGGTGAACTTGATGAAGAAGTGTACATGACGCCTCCTCCCGGCCTTGAAGACATGGTTACACCCGGAAAAGTCTTGAGGCTACGTAAGGCCATCTATGGCCTTAAGCAGTCCCCACGAGCTTGGTACCACAAACTAAGCTCTACTCTCAAGACTTATGGTTTTAAGCGATCGGAGGCTGATCATACTCTCTTCACACGTCGCACCTCTATTGGTTGGGTGGTGGTGCTCATATACGTCGACGACATCATCGTGACTGGTGATGATAAGGCGGCCATTCAGGACACCAAGGACTCCCTCAAGTCGGCATTTGACATCAAGGACCTTGGGGAACTCAAATACTTTCTTGGTATTGAAATTTGTCGCTCACCGGAAGGACTCTTCCTCTCACAACGCAAGTACACTCTTGACTTGTTAGAGGAGACTGGCAAGCTTGGTGTGTCTCCGGTCGCTACGCCACTTGATGACGACTACCAGCTCAAGCGAAAGGGGGAGAGCTTACGGGAAAAAGAAGGCCGACCTAAGGAACCAATGGACGAGCCATTCTTAGACGTCACACGCTACCGCCGGCTTGTAGGTAAGCTAATATACCTTACTATCACACGACCTGACATATGTTATGCTGTGAATCAGGTTAGCCAACATATGAAGGCACCAAGCAAGTACCAATGGAGTCAAGTCGAGAGGATCCTAAGCTATCTCAAGGGCAGTCCGGGTCAAGGTATTTGGATGGGCAAGAATGACAACACCGAGATTGTTGGCTACTGTGATGCGGATTACAATGGCGACACGCTGGATAGAAGATCCACTACTGGGTACTGCACGTTCGTTGGAGGCAACATGGTTACATGGAGGTCTAAGAAACAAAAGGTGGTTTCATGCTCTAGCGCCGAGGCCGAGTATAGAGCTATGAGGAAGCTCACTAACGAGATGACATGGCTGAAGGGTCTACTCAAGGACTTAGGCATCGAAACAAAGCAGCCCATGACCATGCATTGCGACAATGAAGCGGCCATCCACATTGCCACAAACTCGGTCTTTCATGAGAGGACCAAGCACATAGAAAGCGATTGCCACAAGGTGAGAGAGAAGATTGAAGAAGGAGTGGTGTTACCATGCCACACAAGGAGTCAAGATCAGCTAGCTGACATCTTCACCAAGTCTGCAAGCTCCAAGGTTTGTGATCACATCTATAGCAAACTTGGACTTGTAGACATTACGCGGCCATGATCAAGCTTCTCTAATCCGTGGACAGCACACTCTTTTTCCCTTGACTTGGTTTTGTCCCATGAGGTTTTCTAAGTCAAGGTTTTTAATGAGGTGCTGCTTCACGGGTTCCAAGCTTAGCCATTTCATTAGGCTAAGCTTGAGGGGGAGTATTGATCAAAAGAATAAGCCTAAGGCAGCCATGGCCGTCCGTACGAGTGTTGAATATGGGCTGTCCGTACAAGTGTGGTGAAATGGCCGAATCTTCTAGTGATAAGGAATGGAGAGGAGGCCTGAAGCCCACTAGAAGGATCGAGAAGCACATTATAACCGTTAGAGAGAAGGGAAGGAAATAGTCACATGTTTGGTAAGGATGGGCTGTCGCTTTCACCTTGGGATGTAGTGTGTCTCTCTCCTAATGTCCCTATCCCACTTGTGTGTCTCGGTCAAGGGTGTAGCCCTAGTTTGTGTTTCCTTAAATAGGCTCATAGCCACCTTGTATTATTGCTTCTCATGGAATAAGAAAACCTAATCTTTTCTCCTTCCTCATTCTCTTTGTCTACCGAAACCTATATCCATTCTCTTGATTCTCTTCTTTATTCTACAAAGTCTTACAATAATTAGTCAAATACATTGGATTGTCACACATTCTGACCCTAGATACAGTAACAAAGCTATTTACTGCTTCGAATCAATGTTTTCTCGGTTTTAGCCTGTTTCGGGACAAAATGGGTATAAGTGGTGTCTAAACACTCCAAATTCATTCTGAACTCTTACAATAAGTCAAATACATTGGATTGTCACACATTTTGACTTAAGAAACACAAACAAAGCTGTTTACTGCTTCAAATTAATGTTTTCTCGGTTTTAGCCTGTTTTCTCGTTTTAAGCCTGTTTTGGGACAAAATGGGTATAAGTGTTGTCTAACCACTCCAAATTCAACCCGAACTCTTATAATTAGTCAAATGCATTAGATTGTTACATATTTGGACCCTAGAAAGAGTAAAAAAGCTTTTTACTGCTTCGACTAAATGTTTTTCTTGGTTTTAGCCTGTTTTCTCGGTTTAAGCTTGTTTTGGGATCAAAGGGGTTTAAGTGTTGTCTAAACACTCCAAATTCATCCT
Organism: Camelina sativa; assembly: GCF_030686135.1. Classification (NCBI taxonomy): domain Eukaryota; kingdom Viridiplantae; phylum Streptophyta; class Magnoliopsida; order Brassicales; family Brassicaceae; genus Camelina; species Camelina sativa. The sequence goes on along the minus strand of NC_141890.1, from coordinate 22,194,862 downwards.
GAACTCTTACAATTAGTCAAATACATTGGATTGTCACACATTCTGACCCTAGATACAGTAACAAAGCTATTTACTACTTCGAATCAATGTTTTCTCGGTTTTAGCCTGTTTCGGGACAAAATGGGTATAAGTGGTGTCTAAACACTCCAAATTCATTCTGAACTCTTACAATAAGTCAAATACATTGGATTGTCACACATTTTGACTTAAGAAACACAAACAAAGCTGTTTACTGCTTCAAATTAATGTTTTCTCGGTTTTAGCCTGTTTTCTCGTTTTAAGCCTGTTTTGGGACAAAATGGGTATAAGTGTTGTCTAACCACTCCAAATTCAACCCGAACTCTTATAATTAGTCAAATGCATTAGATTGTTACATATTTGGACCCTAGAAAGAGTAAAAAAGCTTTTTACTGCTTCGAATAAATGTTTTTCTTGGTTTTAGCCTGTTTTCTCGGTTTATGCTTGTTTTGGGACAAAACGGGTGTAAGTGTTGTCTAAACACTCCAAATTCATCCTGAACTCTTACAATTAGTCAAATACATTGGATTGTCACACATTCTGACCCTAGATAAAGTAACAAAGCGGTTTAGTGCTTCGAATCAATATTTTCTCGGTTTTAGCCTGTTTCGGGACAAAATCGTTATATTTGGTGTATAAACACTCCAAATTCATTCCGAACTCTTACAATAAGTCAAATACATTGGATTGTCACACATTTTGACCCAAGAAACACAAACAAAGCTGTTTACTGCTTCAAATTAATGTTTTCTCGGTTTTAGCCTGTTTTCTCGTTTTAAGCCTGTTTTGGGACAAAATGGGTATAAGTGTTGTCTAACCACTCCAAATTCAACCTGAACTCTTATAATTAGTCAAATGCATTAGATTGTTACATATTTTGACCCTATAAAGAGTAACATAGCTTTTTACTGCTTTGCATCAATGTTCACTCTTGGTTTTAGCCTTTTTTCTCGGTTTAAGCTTGTTTTAGGATCAAAGGGGTTTAAGTGTTGTCTAAACACTCCAAATTCATCCCAAACTCTTACAATTAGTTAAATACATTGGATTGTCACACATTCTGACCCTAGGAACAGTAACAAAGCTGTTTAGTGCTTTGAATCAATGTTTTCTCAGTTTTAGTCTGTTTTGGGACAAAATCGGTATATGTGGTGTATAAACACTCCAAATTCATTCCGAACTCATCCAATAAGTCAAATACATTGGATTGTCACACATTTTGACCCAAGAAACACAAACAAAGCTGTTTACTGCTTCAAATTAATGTTTTCTCGGTTTTAGCCTGTTTTCTCGTTTTAAGCCTGTTTTGGGACAAAATGGGTATAAGTGTTGTCTAACCACTCCAAATTCAACCCGAACTCTTATAATTAGTCAAATGCATTAGATTGTTACATATTTGGACCCTAGAAAGAGTAAAAAAGCTTTTTACTGCTTCGAATAAATGTTTTTCTTGGTTTTAGCCTGTTTTCTCGGTTGAAGCTTGTTTTGGGATCAAAGGGGTTTAAGTGTTGTCTAAACACTCCAAATTCATCCTGAACTCTTACAATTAGTCAAATACATTGGATTGTCACACATTCTGACCCAAGAAACACAAACAAAGCTGTTTACTGTTTCAAATCAATGTTTTCTCGGTTTTAGCCTGTTTCGGGACAAAATGGGTATAAGTGGTGTCTAAACACTCCAAATTCATTCTGAACTCTTATAATTAGTCAAATTCATTAGATTTTTACATATTTTGACCCTAGAAAGAGTAAAAAAGCTTTTTACTGCTTCGAATAAATGTTTTCTCTTGGTTTTAGCCTGTTTTCTCGGTTTAAGCTTCTTTTGGGACAAAACGGGTGTAAGTGTTGTCTAAACACTCCAAATTCATCCTGAACTCTTACAATTAGTCAAATACATTGGATTGTCACACATTCTGACCCTAGATAAAGTAACAAAGCGGTTTAGTGCTTCGAATCAATATTTTCTCGGTTTTAGCCTGTTTCGGGACAAAATCGTTATATTTGGTGTATAAACACTCCAAATTCATTCCGAACTCTTACAATAAGTCAAATACATTGGATTGTCACACATTTTGACCCAAGAAACACAAACAAAGCTGTTTACTGCTTCAAATTAATGTTTTCTCGGTTTTAGCCTGTTTTCTCGTTTTAAGCCTGTTTTGGGACAAAATGGGTATAAGTGTTGTCTAACCACTCCAAATTCAACCTGAACTCTTATAATTAGTCAAATGCATTAGATTGTTACATATTTTGACCCTATAAAGAGTAACATAGCTTTTTACTGCTTTGCATCAATGTTCACTCTTGGTTTTAGCCTGTTTTCTCGGTTTAAGCTTGTTTTGGGATCAAAGGGGTTTAAGTGTTGTCTAAACACTCCAAATTCATCCTGAACTCTTATAATTAGTCAAATACATTGGATTGTCACACATTCTGACCCTAGATACAGTAACAAAGCTATTTACTGCTTCGAATCAATGTTTTCTCGGTTTTAGCCTGTTTCGGGACAAAATGGGTATAAGTGGTGTCTAAACACTCCAAATTCATTCTGAACTCTTACAATAAGTCAAATACATTGGATTGTCACACATTTTGACTTAAGAAACACAAACAAAGCTGTTTACTGCTTCAAATTAATGTTTTCTCGGTTTTAGCCTGTTTTCTCGTTTTAAGCCTGTTTTGGGACAAAATGGGTATAAGCGTTGTCTAACCACTCCAAATTCAACCTGAACTCTTATAATTAGTCAAATGCATTAGATTGTTACATATTTGGACCCTAGAAAGAGTCAAAAAGCTTTTTACTGCTTTGCATCAATGTTTTTCTTGGTTTTAGCCTGTTTTCTCGGTTTAAGCTTGTTTTGGGATCAAAGGGGTTTAAGTGTTGTCTAAACACTCCAAATTCATCCTGAACTCTTACAATTAGTCAAATACATTGGATTGTCACACATTCTGACCCTAGATACAGTAACAAAGCTATTTACTGCTTCGAATCAATGTTTTCTCGGTTTTAGCCTGTTTCGGGACAAAATGGGTATAAGTGGTGTCTAAACACTCCAAATTCATTCTGAACTCTTACAATAAGTCAAATACATTGGATTGTCACACATTTTGACTTAAGAAACACAAACAAAGCTGTTTACTGCTTCAAATTAATGTTTTCTCGGTTTTAGCCTGTTTTCTCGTTTTAAGCCTGTTTTGGGACAAAATGGGTATAAGTGTTGTCTAACCACTCCAAATTCAACCCGAACTCTTATAATTAGTCAAATGCATTAGATTGTTACATATTTGGACCCTAGAAAGAGTAAAAAAGCTTTTTACTGCTTCGAATAAATGTTTTTCTTGGTTTTAGCCTGTTTTCTCGGTTTAAGCTTGTTTTGGGATCAAAGGGGTTTAAGTGTTGTCTAAACACTCCAAATTCATCCTGAACTCTTACAATTAGTCAAATACATTGGATTGTCACACATTCTGACCCTAGATACAGTAACAAAGCTATTTACTGCTTCGAATCAATGTTTTCTCGGTTTTAGCCTGTTTCGGGACAAAATGGGTATAAGTGGTGTCTAAACACTCCAAATTCATTCTGAACTCTTACAATAAGTCAAATACATTGGATTGTCACACATTTTGACTTAAGAAACACAAACAAAGCTGTTTACTGCTTCAAATTAATGTTTTCTCGGTTTTAGCCTGTTTTCTCGTTTTAAGCCTGTTTTGGGACAAAATGGGTATAAGTGTTGTCTAACCACTCCAAATTCAACCCGAACTCTTATAATTAGTCAAATGCATTAGATTGTTACATATTTGGACCCTAGAAAGAGTAAAAAAGCTTTTTACTGCTTCGAATAAATGTTTTTCTTGGTTTTAGCCTGTTTTCTCGGTTTATGCTTGTTTTGGGATCAAAGGGGTTTAAGTGTTGTCTAAACACTCCAAATTCATCCTGAACTCTTACAATTAGTCAAATACATTGGATTGTCACACATTCTGACCCTAGATACAGTAACAAATCTATTTACTGCTTCGAATCAATGTTTTCTCGGTTTTAGCCTGTTTCGGGACAAAATGGGTATAAGTGGTGTCTAAACACTCCAAATTCATTCCGAACTCTTACAATAAGTCAAATACATTGGATTGTCACACATTTTGACCCAAGAACCACAAACAAAGCTGTTTACTTCCTCAAATTAATGTTTTCTCGGTTTTAGCCTGTTTTCTCGTTTTAAGCCTGTTTTGGGACAAAATGGGTATAAGTGTTGTCTAACCACTCCAAATTCAACCTGAACTCTTATAAGTAGTCAAATGCATTAGATTTTTACATATTTTGACCCTAGAAAGAGTAAAAAAGCTTTTTACTGCTTCGAATAAATGATTTCTTTTGGTTTTAGCCTGTTTTCTCGGTTTAAGCTTGTTTTGGGACAAAACGGGTGTAAGTGTTGTCTAAACACTCCAAATTCATCCTGAACTCTTACAGTTAGTCAAATACATTGGATTGTCACACATTCTGACCCTAGATAAAGTAACAAAGCGGTTTAGTGCTTCGAATCAATATTTTCTCGGTTTTAGCCTGTTTCGGGACAAAATCGTTATATTTGGTGTATAAACACTCCAAATTCATTCCGAACTCTTATAATTAGTCAAATTCATTAGATTTTTACATATTTTGACCCTAGAAAGAGTAAAAAAGCTTTTTACTGCTTCGAATAAATGTTTTCTCTTGGTTTTAGCCTGTTTTCTCGGTTTAAGCTTGTTTTGGGACAAAACGGGTATAAGTGTTGTCTAACCACTCCAAATTCAACCTGAACTCTTATAATTAGTCAAATGCATTAGATTTTTACATATTTTGACCCTAGAAAGAGTAAAAAAGCTTTTTACTGCTTCGAATAAATGATTTCTTTTGGTTTTAGCCTGTTTTCTCGGTTTAAGCTTGTTTTGGGACAAAACGGGTGTAAGTGTTGTCTAAACACTCCAAATTCATCCTGAACTCTTACAATTAGTCAAATACATTGGATTGTCACACATTCTGACCCTAGATAAAGTAACAAAGCGGTTTAGTGCTTCGAATCAATATTTTCTCGGTTTTAGCCTGTTTCGAGACACAATCGTTATATTTGGTGTATAAACACTCCAAATTCATTCCGAATTCTTACAATAAGTCAAATACATTGGATTGTCACACATTTTGACCCAAGAAACACAAACAAAGCTGTTTACTGCTTCAAATTAATGTTTTCTCGGTTTTAGCCTGTTTTCTCGTTTTAAGCCTGTTTTGGGACAAAATGGGTATAAGTGTTGTCTAACCACTCCAAATTCAACCTGAACTCTTATAATTAGTCAAATGCATTAGATTGTTACATATTTTGACCCTATAAAGAGTAACATAGCTTTTTACTGCTTTGCATCAATGTTCACTCTTGGTTTTAGCCTTTTTTCTCGGTTTAAGCTTGTTTTAGGATCAAAGGGGTTTAAGTGTTGTCTAAACACTCCAAATTCATCCCAAACTCTTACAATTAGTTAAATACATTGGATTGTCACACATTCTGACCCTAGGAACAGTAACAAAGCTGTTTAGTGCTTTGAATCAATGTTTTCTCAGTTTTAGTCTGTTTTGGGTCAAAATCGGTATATGTGGTGTATAAACACTCCAAATTCATTCCGAACTCATCCAATAAGTCAAATACATTGGATTGTCACACATTTTGACCCAAGAAACACAAACAAAGCTGTTTACTGCTTCAAATTAATGTTTTCTCGGTTTTAGCCTGTTTTCTCGTTTTAAGCCTGTTTTGGGACAAAATGGGTATAAGCGTTGTCTAACCACTCCAAATTCAACCTGAACTCTTATAATTAGTCAAATGCATTAGATTGTTACATATTTGGACCCTAGAAAGAGTCAAAAAGCTTTTTACTGCTTCGAATAAATGTTTTTCTTGGTTTTAGCCTGTTTTCTCGGTTTAAGCTTGTTTTGGGATCAAAGGGGTTTAAGTGTTGTCTAAACACTCCAAATTCATCCTGAACTCTTACAATTAGTCAAATACATTGGATTGTCACACATTCTGACCCTAGATACAGTAACAAAGCTATTTACTGCTTCGAATCAATGTTTTCTCGGTTTTAGCCTGTTTCGGGACAAAATGGGTATAAGTGGTGTCTAAACACTCCAAATTCATTCTGAACTCTTACAATAAGTCAAATACATTGGATTGTCACACATTTTGACTTAAGAAACACAAACAAAGCTGTTTACTGCTTCAAATTAATGTTTTCTCGGTTTTAGCCTGTTTACTCGTTTTAAGCCTGTTTTGGGACAAAATGGGTATAAGTGTTGTCTAACCACTCCAAATTCAACCCGAACTCTTATAATTAGTCAAATGCATTAGATTGTTACATATTTGGACCCTAGAAAGAGTAAAAAAGCTTTTTACTGCTTCGAATAAATGTTTTTCTTGGTTTTAGCCTGTTTTCTCGGTTTATGCTTGTTTTGGGATCAAAGGGGTTTAAGTGTTGTCTAAACACTCCAAATTCATCCTGAACTCTTACAATTAGTCAAATACATTGGATTGTCACACATTCTGACCCTAGCTAAAGTAACAAAGCGGTTTACTGCTTCGAATCAATGTTTTCTCGGTTTTAGCCTGTTTCGGGACAAAATGGGTATATTTGGTGTCTAAACACTCCAAATTCATTCCGAACTCTTACAATAAGTCAAATACATTGGATTGTCACACATTTTGACCCAAGAAACACAAACAAAGCTGTTTACTTCCTCAAATTAATGTTTTCTCGGTTTTAGCCTGTTTTCTCGTTTTAAGCCTGTTTTGGGACAAAATGGGTATAAGTGTTGTCTAACCACTCCAAATTCAACCTGAACTCTTATAAGTAGTCAAATGCATTAGATTTTTACATATTTTGACCCTAGAAAGAGTAAAAAAGCTTTTTACTGCTTCGAATAAATGATTTCTTTTGGTTTTAGCCTGTTTTCTCGGTTTAAGCTTGTTTTGGGACAAAACGGGTGTAAGTGTTGTCTAAACACTCCAAATTCATCCTGAACTCTTACAATTAGTCAAATACATTGGATTGTCACACATTCTGACCCTAGATAAAGTAACAAAGCGGTTTAGTGCTTCGAATCAATATTTTCTCGGTTTTAGCCTGTTTCGGGACAAAATCGTTATATTTGGTGTATAAACACTCCAAATTCATTCCGAACTCTTATAAATAGTCAAATTCATTAGATTTTTACATATTTTGACCCTAGAAAGAGTAAAAAAGCTTTTTACTGCTTCGAATAAATGTTTTCTCTTGGTTTTAGCCTGTTTTCTCGGTTTAAGCTTGTTTTGGGACAAAACGGGTATAAGTGTTGTCTAACCACTCCAAATTCAACCTGAACTCTTATAATTAGTCAAATGCATTAGATTTTTACATATTTTGACCCTAGAAAGAGTAAAAAAGCTTTTTACTGCTTCGAATAAATGATTTCTTTTGGTTTTAGCCTGTTTTCTCGGTTTAAGCTTGTTTTGGGACAAAACGGGTGTAAGTGTTGTCTAAACACTCCAAATTCATCCTGAACTCTTACAATTAGTCAAATACATTGGATTGTCACACATTCTGACCCTAGATAAAGTAACAAAGCGGTTTAGTGATTCGAATCAATATTTTCTCGGTTTTAGCCTGTTTCGGGACACAATCGTTATATTTGGTGTATAAACACTCCAAATTCATTCCGAATTCTTACAATAAGTCAAATACATTGGATTGTCACACATTTTGACCCAAGGAACACAAACAAAGCTGTTTACTGCTTCAAATTAATGTTTTCTCGGTTTTAGCCTGTTTTCTCGTTTTAAGCCTGTTTTGGGACAAAATGGGTATAAGTGTTGTCTAACCACTCCAAATTCAACCTGAACTCTTATAATTAGTCAAATGCATTAGATTGTTACATATTTTGACCCTATAAAGAGTAACATAGCTTTTTACTGCTTTGCATCAATGTTCACTCTTGGTTTTAGCCTTTTTTCTCGGTTTAAGCTTGTTTTAGGATCAAAGGGGTTTAAGTGTTGTCTAAACACTCCAAATTCATCCCAAACTCTTACAATTAGTTAAATACATTGGATTGTCACACATTCTGACCCTAGGAACAGTAACAAAGCTGTTTAGTGCTTTGAATCAATGTTTTCTCAGTTTTAGTCTGTTTTGGGACAAAATCGGTATATGTGGTGTATAAACACTCCAAATTCATTCCGAACTCATCCAATAAGTCAAATACATTGGATTGTCACACATTTTGACCCAAGAAACACAAACAAAGCTGTTTACTGCTTCAAATTAATGTTTTCTCGGTTTTAGCCTGTTTTCTCGTTTTAAGCCTGTTTTGGGACAAAATGGGTATAAGCGTTGTCTAACCACTCCAAATTCAACCTGAACTCTTATAATTAGTCAAATGCATTAGATTGTTACATATTTGGACCCTAGAAAGAGTCAAAAAGCTTTTTACTGCTTCGAATAAATGTTTTTCTTGGTTTTAGCCTGTTTTCTCGGTTTAAGCTTGTTTTGGGATCAAAGGGGTTTAAGTGTTGTCTAAACACTCCAAATTCATCCTGAACTCTTACAATTAGTCAAATACATTGGATTGTCACACATTCTGACCCTAGATACAGTAACAAAGCTATTTACTGCTTCGAATCAATGTTTTCTCGGTTTTAGCCTGTTTCGGGACAAAATGGGTATAAGTGGTGTCTAAACACTCCAAATTCATTCTGAACTCTTACAATAAGTCAAATACATTGGATTGTCACACATTTTGACTTAAGAAACACAAACAAAGCTGTTTACTGCTTCAAATTAATGTTTTCTCGGTTTTAGCCTGTTTTCTCGTTTTAAGCCTGTTTTGGGACAAAATGGGTATAAGTGTTGTCTAACCACTCCAAATTCAACCCGAACTCTTATAATTAGTCAAATGCATTAGATTGTTACATATTTGGACCCTAGAAAGAGTAAAAAAGCTTTTTACTGCTTCGAATAAATGTTTTTCTTGGTTTTAGCCTGTTTTCTCGGTTTAAGCTTGTTTTGGGATCAAAGGGGTTTAAGTGTTGTCTAAACACTCCAAATTCATCCTGAACTCTTACAATTAGTCAAATACATTGGATTGTCACACATTCTGACCCTAGATAAAGTAACAAAGCGGTTTAGTGCTTCGAATCAATATTTTCTCGGTTTTAGCCTGTTTCGGGACAAAATCGTTATATTTGGTGTATAAACACTCCAAATTCATTCCGAACTCTTACAATAAGTCAAATACATTGGATTGTCACACATTTTGACCCAAGAAACACAAACAAAGCTGTTTACTGCTTCAAATTAATGTTTTCTCGGTTTTAGCCTGTTTTCTCGTTTTAAGCCTGTTTTGGGACAAAATGGGTATAAGTGTTGTCTAACCACTCCAAATTCAACCTGAACTCTTATAATTAGTCAAATGCATTAGATTGTTACATATTTTGACCCTATAAAGAGTAACATAGCTTTTTACTGCTTTGCATCAATGTTCACTCTTGGTTTTAGCCTTTTTTCTCGGTTTAAGCTTGTTTTAGGATCAAAGGGGTTTAAGTGTTGTCTAAACACTCCAAATTCATCCCAAACTCTTACAATTAGTTAAATACATTGGATTGTCACACATTCTGACCCTAGGAACAGTAACAAAGCTGTTTAGTGCTTTGAATCAATGTTTTCTCAGTTTTAGTCTGTTTTGGGACAAAATCGGTATATGTGGTGTATAAACACTCCAAATTCATTCCGAACTCATCCAATAAGTCAAATACATTGGATTGTCACACATTTTGACCCAAGAAACACAAACAAAGCTGTTTACTGCTTCAAATTAATGTTTTCTCGGTTTTAGCCTGTTTTCTCGTTTTAAGCCTGTTTTGGGACAAAATGGGTATAAGTGTTGTCTAACCACTCCAAATTCAACCCGAACTCTTATAATTAGTCAAATGCATTAGATTGTTACATATTTGGACCCTAGAAAGAGTAAAAAAGCTTTTTACTGCTTCGAATAAATGTTTTTCTTGGTTTTAGCCTGTTTTCTCGGTTGAAGCTTGTTTTGGGATCAAAGGGGTTTAAGTGTTGTCTAAACACTCCAAATTCATCCTGAACTCTTACAATTAGTCAAATACATTGGATTGTCACACATTCTGACCCAAGAAACACAAACAAAGCTGTTTACTGTTTCAAATCAATGTTTTCTCGGTTTTAGCCTGTTTCGGGACAAAATGGGTATAAGTGGTGTCTAAACACTCCAAATTCATTCTGAACTCTTATAATTAGTCAAATTCATTAGATTTTTACATATTTTGACCCTAGAAAGAGTAAAAAAGCTTTTTACTGCTTCGAATAAATGTTTTTCTTGGTTTTAGCCTGTTTTCTCGGTTTAAGCTTGTTTTGGGATCAAAGGGGTTTAAGTGTTGTCTAAACACTCCAAATTCATCCTGAACTCTTACAATTAGTCAAATACATTGGATTGTCACACATTCTGACCCTAGATACAGTAACAAAGCTATTTACTGCTTCGAATCAATGTTTTCTCGGTTTTAGCCTGTTTCGGGACAAAATGGGTATAAGTGGTGTCTAAACACTCCAAATTCATTCTGAACTCTTACAATAAGTCAAATACATTGGATTGTCACACATTTTGACTTAAGAAACACAAACAAAGCTGTTTACTGCTTCAAATTAATGTTTTCTCGGTTTTAGCCTGTTTTCTCGTTTTAAGCCTGTTTTGGGACAAAATGGGTATAAGTGTTGTCTAACCACTCCAAATTCAACCCGAACTCTTATAATTAGTCAAATGCATTAGATTGTTATATATTTGGACCCTAGAAAGAGTAAAAAATATTGACCATGTTACTTAAGACTTGGAGGTTGTCCGTACGGACGTCCGTACGATCGTCCTGATGGCCACCCTTAAGGTTGAGGCCTATTGAGAGAAATGAGAAGGCTTGGGGTTGGAAACAATACCAAGCCCATTAGAAGGATCTCGAAGAAGAATGTGACCGTTGGAGGATAAGAGTCACGAGATAGCTTCCCTTAGGGAGACAAGGTCACGTCGCTTTCTATCTTGGGATCGCTCCCTTCTCTCTCTTCATGTCTCTATCTACAAGTTGTCGAGTTGGTGGAATTGGTAACCTAGTTTTCATTCTATTTAAGGCCTTTGGCCGACATTGTAAAAGCTATTCTAATTCAAGCTCTCATTTTATCTCACATTCTCTCTAATTTGCTTCCGCATACTCAATTTAAACCAACATGGTATCAGAGCAAGTTTATTGATCCATGGTTCTATAAACTTTCTCCTCTTCCTTTTCTTGTTCTTATTTGATTCTACTTTTCATGCTCTACTCGTATACTACTCCTTTACTCTATTCTTCATTCTACTCACTCATTCGCGCTTCATTCTATCCGCTACTCTATCGTTTTTCTCGCTACTCTACCTAACAATGGACAACAACAAGCCTATTGTTACCCCGGTGGTGCTCAAAGGAGCAAACTACCTGTTGTGGAAAAGAACCACAAAGACCGCTCTCAGTGGCCGAGGACTTTGGATCCATGTAGAAACGGACCAACTCCCCAAGAAAGCCACTAAGGAGGACGGTAAAGAAGGAACGGAAGAAGACAAGGAGGCTGATCTCGAGAAGGAAGTCAAGTGGTTCCAAGAAGATCAGACCGTGCTTGCCATTCTCCAAAACTCGCTAGACGCACCGATTCTTGAAGCCTACTCGTACTGCGAGACGGCCAAAGAACTATGGGAGACGCTAGCGAATGTGTATGGGAACGTGACCAACTTGACTCGGGTATTTGAGGTCAAGAAGGCTATCAACGGTCTCCATCAAGAAGACTTGGAGTTTACCAAGCATTTTGGGAAGTTCCGGTCATTGTGGGCCGAGTTGGAGATGCTCCGGCCAAGTACTATCGATCCGGCCATCCTCAATGAACGAAAGGAGCAAGACAAGGTGTTTGGTCTCCTGCTCACTCTCAATCCGGCGTTCAATGACCTGATTAAGCACATCCTCCGTGGAGACAAGCTACCTACTCTTGAAGACGTGTGTTCTCAAGTGCAAAAGGAACAAGGTTCACTTGGTCTCTTTTGTGGAAAGGACGACTTGGCTACCGCGAACAAAGGAGTCTACAAGCAAGATGACCGGAAAACAATGGTGTGCGACCATTGCAAGAAGAAGGGACACATGAAGGACAAGTGCTGGATCCTTCACCCTCATCTCAAACCGGCTAAGTTCAAGGCGCATATCTCGCAAGAAGGACCAAGCGGCCAAGGTTTCGGTGCAGCAAACCAAGGCAACGCGGCGGCTACGGCCATGGCGGCTTCTCTTGGAGATCTTGTGAGGAAATCAGACCTGGAGGCCCTCATCAAGTCCATCGCAGCCCTAAAGGAATCTGGTATCACTTTCTTCGCTTCACAACCTAGTAAAACGCTTGTTGTAGACTCGGGTGCTTCTCATCACATGATAAGTAACCCGAGCCTTATACACAACATAAAGCCGACTGTGGGAAATGTGATTATTGCAAATGGGGATAGGATACCAGTTAAAGGTGTAGGAGATTTAAAGTTGTTTGATAAGAACTCAAAGGCCTTCTTTATGCCTACTTTTACTTCTAACCTATTATCGGTTAAGAGAGCTACAACCGATTTGAATTGTTATACCATATTTGGTCCTAACAGTGTGCATTTTCAGGATATTGAGACTGGCAAGATTCTTGGAGGTGGAGATGCTAAGGGAGATCTCTATGTCCTAGAGAAAAACTCATCAAGTTCACCTAATATGTTTTCTTTTAAATCGGACCTTAGTAGTATTTCAAGTGAAGTGTGGCATGCTAGACTAGGCCACCCTCACTCTAGAGCTTTTCAATTAATGTTGCCTAAATTTTCTTTTGATAGTTCAAGTTGTGAACCTTGTATTCTTGGCAAACATTGCAAATCGGTTTTCCCTAAATCTACTACCATTTATGAACATTGTTTTGACTTAGTACATTCTGATGTTTGGACCTCACCATGCCTATCTAGAGACAATAACAAGTATTTTGTGACTTTTATTGATGAAAAATCAAAATATACTTGGCTCACATTGTTACCATCTAAAGATAGGGTTTATGATGCATTTGTTAATTTTCAGAATTATGTTACTAATCATTTCAATGCAAAAATAAAGGTACTAAGATCAGATAATGGGGGAGAGTACATCAGTCATAGACTCAAAGATCATTTGTCCAAACACGGCATTCTACAACAAACGAGTTGTCCATATACGCCCCAACAGAATGGCGTGGCCGAGAGGAAGAACCGGCACCTTATGGAAGTGGCGAGGTCGATGATGTTCCAAACCAATGTCACCAAACGATTCTGGGGAGATGCTGTCATGACGGCTTGCTACTTGATTAATAGGACTCCTACCAAAGTTCTACAAGACAAATCTCCATATGAGGTACTCAATCAATTTAAACCATCTTTGGATCACTTACGCGTTTTCGGGTGTGTATGCTTTGTTTTGGTTCCAGGGGAACAAAGGACTAAGCTCGACGCCAAAAGCACCAAATGTATGTTCATTGGCTACTCGACAAGTCAGAAGGGCTATAAGTGCTATGATCCAGCTGCTGGCCGCCTACATATCTCTCGAGAAGTGCGGTTCCTTGAACACCAAGGATACTATGCGACAAAGGATTGGGACAGTCTCAAGGATCTCTCTCGGTCCAACTCTGATCGTTCGGCCAACCTACGGTTCCTCCTCGATCACCTCGGCATCACCACTCCATCAAGCCCGTCGAGCCATGCTCAGCCTACTCCGACCTCACATGAACCGGATGTACCCGCTATCTCACCCGTAGAAGAAGAAGTTCAAGAAAATGCCTCCGTGCCGCTTGTTCCTCCTCCGGCTGAACCATGTGCCGAGCCTACTCATGAGGACAATGATCATCTCGTGACCTCAACCGATGCTCTCCCACGGGAATCTATGGTTGCTCTTCCCCGGCGAAGTCAACGTCTAAAGTTTCATCCTTCGACATGGAAAGATAAGCGGGTCTACTACAACAATCAGGCCGTGGCCCATCCTATCCAAGCGGTGTGTTCACTTGACCTGGTTCCTCAGGAACACGCTGCCTTCCTCACCAAGATTGATGCTCAATTCGTTCCTCAAACCTATGATGAAGCCAAAGAGCACAAAGAGTGGCTAGCGGCGGTTGATGCTGAGACCGATGCTATGATCCGGAACCACACTTGGGACGAAGCGGATCTTCCCAAGGGAAAGAAGGTGGTCAGCTCAAAATGGGTCTTCACAATTAAGTACCTGAGCAATGGCGACGTGGAGCGCTATAAGGCTCGCCTTGTGGCTCGCGGTTTCACACAAACATACGGTACCGACTATACGGACACGTTTGCCCCGGTCGCCAAGCTGCACACCGTTCGTGTCGTTCTCTCCTTGGCTACAAACCTCTCGTGGGACCTTTGGCAGATGGACGTCAAGAATGCCTTCCTTCAGGGGGAGCTTGAAGAAGAAGTGTATATGCACCCACCTCCGGGCTTCGCACATCTTGTGGCTCCGGGCAAAGTTCTCCGCCTTCGCAAGGCCATCTACGGCCTCAAACAATCCCCTCGGGCGTGGTACCACAAACTCAGCTCGACACTTCGCACCAATGGTTTTCGACGCTCGGAAGCCGACCACACATTGTTCACTCTACGGACTGCCGGCGGTCGCGTCGTGGTGCTCGTCTATGTCGATGATATAATCATCACTGGCGATGACAAGGAAGGTATTTCCACTACCAAGACTCTCCTTCACTCAGCCTTTGACATCAAGGACCTCGGCGAACTGAAATATTTTCTTGGGATTGAAATCTCCCGATCGCCGGAAGGACTCTTTCTCTCCCAACGGAAGTACACGCTGGACTTGCTCAAGGAAACTGGTAAGCTGGGGGCTAAACCGGTCTCTACGCCACTAGAAGAAGGCTACCAGGTCAAGCGAAAGGGGGAGATGAAGACGTTACCGAACAAGTTGGCTGAGCCATATGAGGACGTGGGCAGATATAGGCGGCTGGTTGGGAAGCTGATTTACCTCACCATCACACGGCCGGATCTGTGCTATGCTGTGAACCAAGTAAGCCAGCACATGAAAGCACCAACAAACTTTGATTGGAACACTGTTGAGAGGATCCTATGCTATCTAAAGGGAAGCCCTGGCCGCGGCATTTGGATGGGAAAGAACAACAATACCGAGCTTGTTGGCTATTGCGACGCGGATTATGCGGGCGACACAACCGATAGAAGGTCTACAACAGGATACTGTACGTTTGTTGGTGGGAACCTAGTCACTTGGAAGTCGAAGAAACAGAAGGTGGTGTCTCAATCAAGTGCCGAGTCAGAATATAGGGCCATGAAGAAGCTCACAAACGAGCTAACTTGGCTCAAAGGTCTTCTCAAGGACCTTGGAGTGGAGATAGATGAACCCATCACTATGCACTGTGACAACAAGGCTGCAATACATATAGCAACCAACTCTGTTTTCCATGAGAGGACCAAGCATATCGAAGTAGACTGCCACACAGTGCGAGAGAAGATTGAAGAAGGGGTTGTCTTACCGTGTCACACGCCGAGCAAGGACCAACTGGCCGATATTTTCACAAAAGCCACTAGTCCACAGATTTGCGAGTATATCTCTAGCAAACTTGGACTAGTCGATCCTACACATCCATGAGAAGACTCCTCTAACCCGTGGAGAGCACACTCTTTTCCTTGATATGGTTTTGTCCCATGTGGTTTTCCATATTAAGGTTTTTAACGAGGTGGTCTTGTGCGGGTTCCAAGCTTAGCCGTTTCACTTGGCTAAGCTTGAGGGGGAGTATTGACCATGTTACTTAAGACTTGGAGGTTGTCCGTACGGACGTCCGTACGATCGTCCTGATGGCCACCCTTAAGGTTGAGGCCTATTGAGAGAAATGAGAAGGCTTGGGGTTGGAAACAATACCAAGCCCATTAGAAGGATCTCGAAGAAGAATGTGACCGTTGGAGGATAAGAGTCACGAGATAGCTTCCCTTAGGGAGACAAGGTCACGTCGCTTTCTATCTTGGGATCGCTCCCTTCTCTCTCTTCATGTCTCTATCTACAAGTTGTCGAGTTGGTGGAATTGGTAACCTAGTTTTCATTCTATTTAAGGCCTTTGGCCGACATTGTAAAAGCTATTCTAATTCAAGCTCTCATTTTATCTCACATTCTCTCTAATTTGCTTCCGCATACTCAATTTAAACCAACAAAAAAGCTTTTTACTGCTTCGAATAAATGTTTTTCTTGGTTTTAGCCTGTTTTCTCGGTTTAAGCTTGTTTTGGGATCAAAGGGGTTTAAGTGTTGTCTAAACACTCCAAATTCATCCTGAACTCTTACAATTAGTCAAATACATTGGATTGTCACACATTCTGACCCTAGATAAAGTAACAAAGCGGTTTAGTGCTTCGAATCAATATTTTCTCGGTTTTAGCCTGTTTCGGGACAAAATCGTTATATTTGGTGTATAAACACTCCAAATTCATTCCGAACTCTTACAATAAGTCAAATACATTGGATTGTCACACATTTTGACCCAAGAAACACAAACAAAGCTGTTTACTGCTTCAAATTAATGTTTTCTCGGTTTTAGCCTGTTTTCTCGTTTTAAGCCTGTTTTGGGACAAAATGGGTATAAGTGTTGTCTAACCACTCCAAATTCAACCTGAACTCTTATAATTAGTCAAATGCATTAGATTGTTACATATTTTGACCCTATAAAGAGTAACATAGCTTTTTACTGCTTTGCATCAATGTTCACTCTTGGTTTTAGCCTTTTTTCTCGGTTTAAGCTTGTTTTAGGATCAAAGGGGTTTAAGTGTTGTCTAAACACTCCAAATTCATCCCAAACTCTTACAATTAGTTAAATACATTGGATTGTCACACATTCTGACCCTAGGAACAGTAACAAAGCTGTTTAGTGCTTTGAATCAATGTTTTCTCAGTTTTAGTCTGTTTTGGGACAAAATCGGTATATGTGGTGTATAAACACTCCAAATTCATTCCGAACTCATCCAATAAGTCAAATACATTGGATTGTCACACATTTTGACCCAAGAAACACAAACAAAGCTGTTTACTGCTTCAAATTAATGTTTTCTCGGTTTTAGCCTGTTTTCTCGTTTTAAGCCTGTTTTGGGACAAAATGGGTATAAGCGTTGTCTAACCACTCAAAATTCAACCTGAACTCTTATAATTAGTCAAATGCATTAGAATGTTACATATTTGGACCCTAGAAAGAGTAAAAAAGCTTTTTACTGCTTCGAATAAATGTTTTTCTTGGTTTTAGCCTGTTTTCTCGGTTTAAGCTTGTTTTGGGATCAAAGGGGTTTAAGTGTTGTCTAAACACTCCAAATTCATCCTGAACTCTTACAATTAGTCAAATACATTGGATTGTCACACATTCTGACCCTAGATACAGTAACAAAGCTATTTACTGCTTCGAATCAATGTTTTCTCGGTTTTAGCCTGTTTCGGGACAAAATGGGTATAAGTGGTGTCTAAACACTCCAAATTCATTCTGAACTCTTACAATAAGTCAAATACATTGGATTGTCACACATTTTGACTTAAGAAACACAAACAAAGCTGTTTACTGCTTCAAATTAATGTTTTCTCGGTTTTAGCCTGTTTTCTCGTTTTAAGCCTGTTTTGGGACAAAATGGGTATAAGTGTTGTCTAACCACTCCAAATTCAACCTGAACTCTTATAATTAGTCAAATGCATTAGATTGTTACATATTTTGACCCTATAAAGAGTAACATAGCTTTTTACTGCTTTGCATCAATGTTCACTCTTGGTTTTAGCCTTTTTTCTCGGTTTAAGCTTGTTTTAGGATCAAAGGGGTTTAAGTGTTGTCTAAACACTCCAAATTTATCCCAAACTCTTACAATTAGTTAAATACATTGGATTGTCACACATTCTGACCCTAGGAACAGTAACAAAGCTGTTTAGTGCTTTGAATCAATGTTTTCTCAGTTTTAGTCTGTTTTGGGACAAAATCGGTATATGTGGTGTATAAACACTCCAAATTCATTCCGAACTCATCCAATAAGTCAAATACATTGGATTGTCACACATTTTGACCCAAGAAACACAAACAAAGCTGTTTACTGCTTCAAATTAATGTTTTCTCGGTTTTAGCCTGTTTTCTCGTTTTAAGCCTGTTTTGGGACAAAATGGGTATAAGCGTTGTCTAACCACGCCAAATTCAACCTGAACTCTTATAATTAGTCAAATGCATTAGATTGTTACATATTTGCACCCTAGAAAGAGTAAAAAAGCTTTTTACTGCTTCGAATAAATGTTTTTCTTGGTTTTAGCCTTTTTTCTCGGTTTAAGCTTGTTTTGGGATCAAAGGGGTTTAAGTGTTGTCTAAACACTCCAAATTCATCCTGAACTCTTACAATTAGTCAAATACATTGGATTGTCACACATTCTGACCCTAGATACAGTAACAAAGCTATTTACTGCTTCGAATCAATGTTTTCTCGGTTTTAGCCTGTTTCGGGACAAAATGGGTATAAGTGGTGTCTAAACACTCCAAATTCATTCTGAACTCTTACAATAAGTCAAATACATTGGATTGTCACACATTTTGACTTAAGAAACACAAACAAAGCTGTTTACTGCTTCAAATTAATGTTTTCTCGGTTTTAGCCTGTTTTCTCGTTTTAAGCCTGTTTTGGGACAAAATGGGTATAAGTGTTGTCTAACCACTCCAAATTCAACCCGAACTCTTATAATTAGTCAAATGCATTAGATTGTTACATATTTGGACCCTAGAAAGAGTAAAAAAGCTTTTTACTGCTTCGAATAAATGTTTTTCTTGGTTTTAGCCTGTTTTCTCGGTTTAAGCTTGTTTTGGGATCAAAGGGGTTTAAGTGTTGTCTAAACACTCCAAATTCATCCTGAACTCTTACAATTAGTCAAATACATTGGATTGTCACACATTCTGACCCTAGATAAAGTAACAAAGCGGTTTAGTGCTTCGAATCAATATTTTCTCGGTTTTAGCCTGTTTCGGGACAAAATCGTTATATTTGGTGTATAAACACTCCAAATTCATTCCGAACTCTTACAATAAGTCAAATACATTGGATTGTCACACATTTTGACCCAAGAAACACAAACAAAGCTGTTTACTGCTTCAAATTAATGTTTTCTCGGTTTTAGCCTGTTTTCTCGTTTTAAGCCTGTTTTGGGACAAAATGGGTATAAGTGTTGTCTAACCACTCCAAATTCAACCTGAACTCTTATAATTAGTCAAATGCATTAGATTGTTACATATTTTGACCCTATAAAGAGTAACATAGCTTTTTACTGCTTTGCATCAATGTTCACTCTTGGTTTTAGCCTTTTTTCTCGGTTTAAGCTTGTTTTAGGATCAAAGGGGTTTAAGTGTTGTCTAAACACTCCAAATTCATCCCAAACTCTTACAATTAGTTAAATACATTGGATTGTCACACATTCTGACCCTAGGAACAGTAACAAAGCTGTTTAGTGCTTTGAATCAATGTTTTCTCAGTTTTAGTCTGTTTTGGGACAAAATCGGTATATGTGGTGTATAAACACTCCAAATTCATTCCGAACTCATCCAATAAGTCAAATACATTGGATTGTCACACATTTTGACCCAAGAAACACAAACAAAGCTGTTTACTGCTTCAAATTAATGTTTTCTCGGTTTTAGCCTGTTTTCTCGTTTTAAGCCTGTTTTGGGACAAAATGGGTATAAGCGTTGTCTAACCACTCCAAATTCAACCTGAACTCTTGTAATTAGTCAAATGCATTAGATTGTTACATATTTGGACCCTAGAAAGAGTCAAAAAGCTTTTTACTGCTTCGAATAAATGTTTTTCTTGGTTTTAGCCTGTTTTCTCGGTTTAAGCTTGTTTTGGGATCAAAGGGGTTTAAGTGTTGTCTAAACACTCCAAATTCATCCTGAACTCTTACAATTAGTCAAATACATTGGATTGTCACACATTCTGACCCTAGATACAGTAACAAAGCTATTTACTGCTTCGAATCAATGTTTTCTCGGTTTTAGCCTGTTTCGGGACAAAATGGGTATAAGTGGTGTCTAAACACTCCAAATTCATTCTGAACTCTTACAATAAGTCAAATACATTGGATTGTCACACATTTTGACTTAAGAAACACAAACAAAGCTGTTTACTGCTTCAAATTAATGTTTTCTCGGTTTTAGCCTGTTTTCTCGTTTTAAGCCTGTTTTGGGACAAAATGGGTATAAGTGTTGTCTAACCACTCCAAATTCAACCCGAACTCTTATAATTAGTCAAATGCATTAGATTGTTACATATTTGGACCCTAGAAAGAGTAAAAAAGCTTTTTACTGCTTCGAATAAATGTTTTTCTTGGTTTTAGCCTTTTTTCTCGGTTTAAGCTTGTTTTGGGATCAAAGGGGTTTAAGTGTTGTCTAAACACTCCAAATTCATCCTGAACTCTTACAATTAGTCAAATACATTGGATTGTCACACATTCTGACCCTAGATACAGTAACAAAGCTATTTACTGCTTCGAATCAATGTTTTCTCGGTTTTAGCCTGTTTCGGGACAAAATGGGTATAAGTGGTGTCTAAACACTCCAAATTCATTCTGAACTCTTACAATAAGTCAAATACATTGGATTGTCACACATTTTAACTTAAGAAACACAAACAAAGCTGTTTACTGCTTCAAATTAATGTTTTCTCGGTTTTAGCCTGTTTTCTCGTTTTAAGCCTGTTTTGGGACAAAATGGGTATAAGCGTTGTCTAACCACTCCAAATTCAACCCGAACTCTTATAATTAGTCAAATGCATTAGATTGTTACATATTTGGACCCTAGAAAGAGTCAAAAAGCTTTTTACTGCTTCGAATAAATGTTTTTCTTGGTTTTAGCCTGTTTTCTCGGTTTAAGCTTGTTTTGGGATCAAAGGGGTTTAAGTGTTGTCTAAACACTCCAAATTCATCCTGAACTCTTACAATTAGTCAAATACATTGGATTGTCACACATTCTGACCCTAGATAAAGTAACAAAGCGGTTTAGTGCTTCGAATCAATATTTTCTCGGTTTTAGCCTGTTTCGGGACAAAATCGTTATATTTGGTGTATAAACACTCCAAATTCATTCCGAACTCTTACAATAAGTCAAATACATTGGATTGTCACACATTTTGACCCAAGAAACACAAACAAAGCTGTTTACTGCTTCAAATTAATGTTTTCTCGGTTTTAGCCTGTTTTCTCGTTTTAAGCCTGTTTTGGGACAAAATGGGTATAAGTGTTGTCTAACCACTCCAAATTCAACCTGAACTCTTATAATTAGTCAAATGCATTAGATTGTTACATATTTTGACCCTATAAAGAGTAACATAGCTTTTTACTGCTTTGCATCAATGTTCACTCTTGGTTTTAGCCTTTTTTCTCGGTTTAAGCTTGTTTTAGGATCAAAGGGGTTTAAGTGTTGTCTAAACACTCCAAATTCATCCCAAACTCTTACAATTAGTTAAATACATTGGATTGTCACACATTCTGACCCTAGGAACAGTAACAAAGCTGTTTAGTGCTTTGAATCAATGTTTTCTCAGTTTTAGTCTGTTTTGGGACAAAATCGGTATATGTGGTGTATAAACACTCCAAATTCATTCCGAACTCATCCAATAAGTCAAATACATTGGATTGTCACACATTTTGACCCAAGAAACACAAACAAAGCTGTTTACTGCTTCAAATTAATGTTTTCTCGGTTTTAGCCTGTTTTCTCGTTTTAAGCCTGTTTTGGGACAAAATGGGTATAAGCGTTGTCTAACCACTCCAAATTCAACCTGAACTCTTATAATTAGTCAAATGCATTAGAATGTTACATATTTGGACCCTAGAAAGAGTAAAAAAGCTTTTTACTGCTTCGAATAAATGTTTTTCTTGGTTTTAGCCTGTTTTCTCGGTTTAAGCTTGTTTTGGGATCAAAGGGGTTTAAGTGTTGTCTAAACACTCCAAATTCATCCTGAACTCTTACAATTAGTCAAATACATTGGATTGTCACACATTCTGACCCTAGATACAGTAACAAAGCTATTTACTGCTTCGAATCAATGTTTTCTCGGTTTTAGCCTGTTTCGGGACAAAATGGGTATAAGTGGTGTCTAAACACTCCAAATTCATTCTGAACTCTTACAATAAGTCAAATACATTGGATTGTCACACATTTTGACTTAAGAAACACAAACAAAGCTGTTTACTGCTTCAAATTAATGTTTTCTCGGTTTTAGCCTGTTTTCTCGTTTTAAGCCTGTTTTGGGACAAAATGGGTATAAGTGTTGTCTAACCACTCCAAATTCAACCCGAACTCTTATAATTAGTCAAATGCATTAGATTGTTACATATTTGGACCCTAGAAAGAGTAAAAAAGCTTTTTACTGCTTCGAATAAATGTTTTTCTTGGTTTTAGCCTGTTTTCTCGGTTTAAGCTTGTTTTGGGATCAAAGGGGTTTACGTGTTGTCTAAACACTCCAAATTCATCCTGAACTCTTACAATTAGTCAAATACATTGGATTGTCACACATTCTGACCCTAGATAAAGTAACAAAGCGGTTTAGTGCTTCGAATCAATATTTTCTCGGTTTTAGCCTGTTTCGGGACAAAATCGTTATATTTGGTGTATAAACACTCCAAATTCATTCCGAACTCTTACAATAAGTCAAATACATTGGATTGTCACACATTTTGACCCAAGAAACACAAACAAAGCTGTTTACTGCTTCAAATTAATGTTTTCTCGGTTTTAGCCTGTTTTCTCGTTTTAAGCCTGTTTTGGGACAAAATGGGTATAAGTGTTGTCTAACCACTCCAAATTCAACCTGAACTCTTATAATTAGTCAAATGCATTAGATTGTTACATATTTTGACCCTATAAAGAGTAACATAGCTTTTTACTGCTTTGCATCAATGTTCACTCTTGGTTTTAGCCTTTTTTCTCGGTTTAAGCTTGTTTTAGGATCAAAGGGGTTTAAGTGTTGTCTAAACACTCCAAATTCATCCCAAACTCTTACAATTAGTTAAATACATTGGATTGTCACACATTCTGACCCTAGGAACAGTAACAAAGCTGTTTAGTGCTTTGAATCAATGTTTTCTCAGTTTTAGTCTGTTTTGGGACAAAATCGGTATATGTGGTGTATAAACACTCCAAATTCATTCCGAACTCATCCAATAAGTCAAATACATTGGATTGTCACACATTTTGACCCAAGAAACACAAACAAAGCTGTTTACTGCTTCAAATTAATGTTTTCTCGGTTTTAGCCTGTTTTCTCGTTTTAAGCCTGTTTTGGGACAAAATGGGTATAAGCGTTGTCTAACCACTCCAAATTCAACCTGAACTCTTATAATTAGTCAAATGCATTAGAATGTTACATATTTGGACCCTAGAAAGAGTAAAAAAGCTTTTTACTGCTTCGAATAAATGTTTTTCTTGGTTTTAGCCTGTTTTCTCGGTTTAAGCTTGTTTTGGGATCAAAGGGGTTTAAGTGTTGTCTAAACACTCCAAATTCATCCTGAACTCTTACAATTAGTCAAATACATTGGATTGTCACACATTCTGACCCTAGATACAGTAACAAAGCTATTTACTGCTTCGAATCAATGTTTTCTCGGTTTTAGCCTGTTTCGGGACAAAATGGGTATAAGTGGTGTCTAAACACTCCAAATTCATTCTGAACTCTTACAATAAGTCAAATACATTGGATTGTCACACATTTTGACTTAAGAAACACAAACAAAGCTGTTTACTGCTTCAAATTAATGTTTTCTCGGTTTTAGCCTGTTTTCTCGTTTTAAGCCTGTTTTGGGACAAAATGGGTATAAGTGTTGTCTAACCACTCCAAATTCAACCCGAACTCTTATAATTAGTCAAATGCATTAGATTGTTACATATTTGGACCCTAGAAAGAGTAAAAAAGCTTTTTACTGCTTCGAATAAATGTTTTTCTTGGTTTTAGCCTGTTTTCTCGGTTTAAGCTTGTTTTGGGATCAAAGGGGTTTACGTGTTGTCTAAACACTCCAAATTCATCCTGAACTCTTACAATTAGTCAAATACATTGGATTGTCACACATTCTGACCCTAGATAAAGTAACAAAGCGGTTTAGTGCTTCGAATCAATATTTTCTCGGTTTTAGCCTGTTTCGGGACAAAATCGTTATATTTGGTGTATAAACACTCCAAATTCATTCCGAACTCTTACAATAAGTCAAATACATTGGATTGTCACACATTTTGACCCAAGAAACACAAACAAAGCTGTTTACTGCTTCAAATTAATGTTTTCTCGGTTTTAGCCTGTTTTCTCGTTTTAAGCCTGTTTTGGGACAAAATGGGTATAAGTGTTGTCTAACCACTCCAAATTCAACCTGAACTCTTATAATTAGTCAAATGCATTAGATTGTTACATATTTTGACCCTATAAAGAGTAACATAGCTTTTTACTGCTTTGCATCAATGTTCACTCTTGGTTTTAGCCTTTTTTCTCGGTTTAAGCTTGTTTTAGGATCAAAGGGGTTTAAGTGTTGTCTAAACACTCCAAATTCATCCCAAACTCTTACAATTAGTTAAATACATTGGATTGTCACACATTCTGACCCTAGGAACAGTAACAAAGCTGTTTAGTGCTTTGAATCAATGTTTTCTCAGTTTTAGTCTGTTTTGGGACAAAATCGGTATATGTGGTGTATAAACACTCCAAATTCATTCCGAACTCATCCAATAAGTCAAATACATTGGATTGTCACACATTTTGACCCAAGAAACACAAACAAAGCTGTTTCCTGCTTCAAATTAATGTTTTCTCGGTTTTAGCCTGTTTTCTCGTTTTAAGCCTGTTTTGGGACAAAATGGGTATAAGCGTTGTCTAACCACTCCAAATTCAACCTGAACTCTTATAATTAGTCAAATGCATTAGAATGTTACATATTTGGACCCTAGAAAGAGTAAAAAAGCTTTTTACTGCTTCGAATAAATGTTTTTCTTGGTTTTAGCCTGTTTTCTCGGTTTAAGCTTGTTTTGGGATCAAAGGGGTTTAAGTGTTGTCTAAACACTCCAAATTCATCCTGAACTCTTACAATTAGTCAAATACATTGGATTGTCACACATTCTGACCCTAGATACAGTAACAAAGCTATTTACTGCTTCGAATCAATGTTTTCTCGGTTTTAGCCTGTTTCGGGACAAAATGGGTATAAGTGGTGTCTAAACACTCCAAATTCATTCTGAACTCTTACAATAAGTCAAATACATTGGATTGTCACACATTTTGACTTAAGAAACACAAACAAAGCTGTTTACTGCTTCAAATTAATGTTTTCTCGGTTTTAGCCTGTTTTCTCGTTTTAAGCCTGTTTTGGGACAAAATGGGTATAAGTGTTGTCTAACCACTCCAAATTCAACCCGAACTCTTATAATTAGTCAAATGCATTAGATTGTTACATATTTGGACCCTAGAAAGAGTAAAAAAGCTTTTTACTGCTTCGAATAAATGTTTTTCTTGGTTTTAGCCTGTTTTCTCGGTTTAAGCTTGTTTTGGGATCAAAGGGGTTTAAGTGTTGTCTAAACACTCCAAATTCATCCTGAACTCTTACAATTAGTCAAATACATTGGATTGTCACACATTCTGACCCTAGATAAAGTAACAAAGCGGTTTAGTGCTTCGAATCAATATTTTCTCGGTTTTAGCCTGTTTCGGGACAAAATCGTTATATTTGGTGTATAAACACTCCAAATTCATTCCGAACTCTTACAATAAGTCAAATACATTGGATTGTCACACATTTTGACCCAAGAAACACAAACAAAGCTGTTTACTGCTTCAAATTAATGTTTTCTCGGTTTTAGCCTGTTTTCTCGTTTTAAGCCTGTTTTGGGACAAAATGGGTATAAGTGTTGTCTAACCACTCCAAATTCAACCTGAACTCTTATAATTAGTCAAATGCATTAGATTGTTACATATTTTGACCCTATAAAGAGTAACATAGCTTTTTACTGCTTTGCATCAATGTTCACTCTTGGTTTTAGCCTTTTTTCTCGGTTTAAGCTTGTTTTAGGATCAAAGGGGTTTAAGTGTTGTCTAAACACTCCAAATTCATCCCAAACTCTTACAATTAGTTAAATACATTGGATTGTCACACATTCTGACCCTAGGAACAGTAACAAAGCTGTTTAGTGCTTTGAATCAATGTTTTCTCAGTTTTAGTCTGTTTTGGGACAAAATCGGTATATGTGGTGTATAAACACTCCAAATTCATTCCGAACTCATCCAATAAGTCAAATACATTGGATTGTCACACATTTTGACCCAAGAAACACAAACAAAGCTGTTTACTGCTTCAAATTAATGTTTTCTCGGTTTTAGCCTGTTTTCTCGTTTTAAGCCTGTTTTGGGACAAAATGGGTATAAGCGTTGTCTAACCACGCCAAATTCAACCTGAACTCTTATAATTAGTCAAATGCATTAGATTGTTACATATTTGCACCCTAGAAAGAGTAAAAAAGCTTTTTACTGCTTCGAATAAATGTTTTTCTTGGTTTTAGCCTTTTTTCTCGGTTTAAGCTTGTTTTGGGATCAAAGGGGTTTAAGTGTTGTCTAAACACTCCAAATTCATCCTGAACTCTTACAATTAGTCAAATACATTGGATTGTCACACATTCTGACCCTAGATACAGTAACAAAGCTATTTACTGCTTCGAATCAATGTTTTCTCGGTTTTAGCCTGTTTCGGGACAAAATGGGTATAAGTGGTGTCTAAACACTCCAAATTCATTCTGAACTCTTACAATAAGTCAAATACATTGGATTGTCACACATTTTGACTTAAGAAACACAAACAAAGCTGTTTACTGCTTCAAATTAATGTTTTCTCGGTTTTAGCCTGTTTTCTCGTTTTAAGCCTGTTTTGGGACAAAATGGGTATAAGTGTTGTCTAACCACTCCAAATTCAACCCGAACTCTTATAATTAGTCAAATGCATTAGATTGTTACATATTTGGACCCTAGAAAGAGTAAAACAGCTTTTTACTGCTTCGAATTAATGTTTTTCTTGGTTTTAGCCTGTTTTCTCGGTTTAAGCTTGTTTTGGGATCAAAGGGGTTTAAGTGTTGTCTAAACACTCCAAATTCATCCTGAACTCTTACAATTAGTCAAATACATTGGATTGTCACACATTCTGACCCTAGATACAGTAACAAAGCTATTTACTGCTTCGAATCAATGTTTTCTCGGTTTTAGCCTGTTTCGGGACAAAATGGGTATAAGTGGTGTCTAAACACTCCAAATTCATTCTGAACTCTTATAATTAGTCAAATTCATTAGATTTTTACATATTTTGACCCTAGAAAGAGTAAAAAAGCTTTTTACTGCTTCGAATAAATGTTTTCTCTTGGTTTTAGCCTGTTTTCTCGGTTTAAGCTTGTTTTGGGACAAAACGGGTGTAAGTGTTGTCTAAACACTCCAAATTCATCCTGAACTCTTACAATTAGTCAAATACATTGGATTGTCACACATTCTGACCCTAGATAAAGTAACAAAGCGGTTTAGTGCTTCGAATCAATATTTTCTCGGTTTTAGCCTGTTTCGGGACAAAATCGTTATATTTGGTGTTTAAACACTCCAAATTCATTCCGAACTCTTACAATAAGTCAAATACATTGGATTGTCACACATTTTGACCCAAG
The DNA here is from genome assembly GCF_030686135.1 of Camelina sativa. Lineage (NCBI taxonomy): Eukaryota > Viridiplantae > Streptophyta > Magnoliopsida > Brassicales > Brassicaceae > Camelina > Camelina sativa. The sequence continues at coordinate 22,167,037 of NC_141890.1, read as the reverse complement.
AAACACAAACAAAGCTGTTTACTGCTTCAAATTAATGTTTTCTCGGTTTTAGCCTGTTTTCTCGTTTTAAGCCTGTTTTGGGACAAAATGGGTATAAGTGTTGTCTAACCACTCCAAATTCAACCTGAACTCTTATAATTAGTCAAATGCATTAGATTGTTACATATTTTGACCCTATAAAGAGTAACATAGCTTTTTACTGCTTCGAATAAATGTTTTTCTTGGTTTTAGCCTGTTTTTTCGGTTTAAGCTTGTTTTGGGATCAAAGGGGTTTAAGTGTTGTCTAAACACTCCAAATTCATCCTGAACTCTTACAATTAGTCAAATACATTGGATTGTCACACATTCTGACCCTAGATACAGTAACAAAGCTATTTACTGCTTCGAATCAATGTTTTCTCGGTTTTAGCCTGTTTCGGGACAAAATCGATATAAGTGGTGTCTAAACACTCCAAATTTATTCCGAACTCTTACAATAGGTCAAATACATTGGATTGTCACACATTTTGACTTAAGAAACACAAACAAAGCTGTTTACTGCTTCAAATTAATGTTTTCTCGGTTTTAGCCTGTTTTCTCGTTTTAAGCCTGTTTTGGGACAAAATGGGTATAAGTGTTGTCTAACCACTCCAAATTCAACCCGAACTCTTATAATTAGTCAAATGCATTAGATTGTTACATATTTGGACCCTAGAAAGAGTAAAAAAGCTTTTTACTGCTTCGAATAAATGTTTTTCTTGGTTTTAGCCTGTTTTCTCGGTTTAAGCTTGTTTTGGGATCAAAGGGGTTTAAGTGTTGTCTAAACACTCCAAATTCATCCTGAACTCTTACAATTAGTCAAATACATTGGATTGTCACACATTCTGTATTGACCATGTTACTTAAGACTTGGAGGTTGTCCGTACGGACGTCCGTACGATCGTCCTGATGGCCACCCTTAAGGTTGAGGCCTATTGAGAGAAATGAGAAGGCTTGGGGTTGGAAACAATACCAAGCCCATTAGAAGGATCTCGAAGAAGAATGTGACCGTTGGAGGATAAGAGTCACGAGATAGCTTCCCTTAGGGAGACAAGGTCACGTCGCTTTCTATCTTGGGATCGCTCCCTTCTCTCTCTTCATGTCTCTATCTACAAGTTGTCGAGTTGGTGGAATTGGTAACCTAGTTTTCATTCTATTTAAGGCCTTTGGCCGACATTGTAAAAGCTATTCTAATTCAAGCTCTCATTTTATCTCACATTCTCTCTAATTTGCTTCCGCATACTCAATTTAAACCAACATGGTATCAGAGCAAGTTTATTGATCCATGGTTCTATAAACTTTCTCCTCTTCTTTTTCTTGTTCTTATTTGATTCTACTTTGCATTCTCTACTCGTATACTACTCCTTTACTCTATTCTTCATTCTACTCACTCATTCGCGCTTCATTCTATCCGCTACTCTATCGTTTTTCTCGCTACTCTACCTAACAATGGACAACAACAAGCCTATTGTTACCCCGGTGGTGCTCAAAGGAGCAAACTACCTGTTGTGGAAAAGAACCACAAAGACCGCTCTCAGTGGCCGAGGACTTTGGATCCATGTAGAAACGGACCAACTCCCCAAGAAAGCCACTAAGGAGGACGGTAAAGAAGGAACGGAAGAAGACAAGGAGGCTGATCTCGAGAAGGAAGTCAAGTGGTTCCAAGAAGATCAGACCGTGCTTGCCATTCTCCAAAACTCGCTAGACGCACCGATTCTTGAAGCCTACTCGTACTGCGAGACGGCCAAAGAACTATGGGAGACGCTAGCGAATGTGTATGGGAACGTGACCAACTTGACTCGGGTATTTGAGGTCAAGAAGGCTATCAACGGTCTCCATCAAGAAGACTTGGAGTTTACCAAGCATTTTGGGAAGTTCCGGTCATTGTGGGCCGAGTTGGAGATGCTCCGGCCAAGTACTATCGATCCGGCCATCCTCAATGAACGAAAGGAGCAAGACAAGGTGTTTGGTCTCCTGCTCACTCTCAATCCGGCGTTCAATGACCTGATTAAGCACATCCTCCGTGGAGACAAGCTACCTACTCTTGAAGACGTGTGTTCTCAAGTGCAAAAGGAACAAGGTTCACTTGGTCTCTTTTGTGGAAAGGACGACTTGGCTACCGCGAACAAAGGAGTCTACAAGCAAGATGACCGGAAAACAATGGTGTGCGACCATTGCAAGAAGAAGGGACACATGAAGGACAAGTGCTGGATCCTTCACCCTCATCTCAAACCGGCTAAGTTCAAGGCGCATATCTCGCAAGAAGGACCAAGCGGCCAAGGTTTCGGTGCAGCAAACCAAGGCAACGCGGCGGCTACGGCCATGGCGGCTTCTCTTGGAGATCTTGTGAGGAAATCAGACCTGGAGGCCCTCATCAAGTCCATCGCAGCCCTAAAGGAATCTGGTATCACTTTCTTCGCTTCACAACCTAGTAAAACGCTTGTTGTAGACTCGGGTGCTTCTCATCACATGATAAGTAACCCGAGCCTTATACACAACATAAAGCCGACTGTGGGAAATGTGATTATTGCAAATGGGGATAGGATACCAGTTAAAGGTGTAGGAGATTTAAAGTTGTTTGATAAGAACTCAAAGGCCTTCTTTATGCCTACTTTTACTTCTAACCTATTATCGGTTAAGAGAGCTACAACCGATTTGAATTGTTATACCATATTTGGTCCTAACAGTGTGCATTTTCAGGATATTGAGACTGGCAAGATTCTTGGAGGTGGAGATGCTAAGGGAGATCTCTATGTCCTAGAGAAAAACTCATCAAGTTCACCTAATATGTTTTCTTTTAAATCGGACCTTAGTAGTATTTCAAGTGAAGTGTGGCATGCTAGACTAGGCCACCCTCACTCTAGAGCTTTTCAATTAATGTTGCCTAAATTTTCTTTTGATAGTTCAAGTTGTGAACCTTGTATTCTTGGCAAACATTGCAAATCGGTTTTCCCTAAATCTACTACCATTTATGAACATTGTTTTGACTTAGTACATTCTGATGTTTGGACCTCACCATGCCTATCTAGAGACAATAACAAGTATTTTGTGACTTTTATTGATGAAAAATCAAAATATACTTGGCTCACATTGTTACCATCTAAAGATAGGGTTTATGATGCATTTGTTAATTTTCAGAATTATGTTACTAATCATTTCAATGCAAAAATAAAGGTACTAAGATCAGATAATGGGGGAGAGTACATCAGTCATAGACTCAAAGATCATTTGTCCAAACACGGCATTCTACAACAAACGAGTTGTCCATATACGCCCCAACAGAATGGCGTGGCCGAGAGGAAGAACCGGCACCTTATGGAAGTGGCGAGGTCGATGATGTTCCAAACCAATGTCACCAAACGATTCTGGGGAGATGCTGTCATGACGGCTTGCTACTTGATTAATAGGACTCCTACCAAAGTTCTACAAGACAAATCTCCATATGAGGTACTCAATCAATTTAAACCATCTTTGGATCACTTACGCGTTTTCGGGTGTGTATGCTTTGTTTTGGTTCCAGGGGAACAAAGGACTAAGCTCGACGCCAAAAGCACCAAATGTATGTTCATTGGCTACTCGACAAGTCAGAAGGGCTATAAGTGCTATGATCCAGCTGCTGGCCGCCTACATATCTCTCGAGAAGTGCGGTTCCTTGAACACCAAGGATACTATGCGACAAAGGATTGGGACAGTCTCAAGGATCTCTCTCGGTCCAACTCTGATCGTTCGGCCAACCTACGGTTCCTCCTCGATCACCTCGGCATCACCACTCCATCAAGCCCGTCGAGCCATGCTCAGCCTACTCCGACCTCACATGAACCGGATGTACCCGCTATCTCACCCGTAGAAGAAGAAGTTCAAGAAAATGCCTCCGTGCCGCTTGTTCCTCCTCCGGCTGAACCATGTGCCGAGCCTACTCATGAGGACAATGATCATCTCGTGACCTCAACCGATGCTCTCCCACGGGAATCTATGGTTGCTCTTCCCCGGCGAAGTCAACGTCTAAAGTTTCATCCTTCGACATGGAAAGATAAGCGGGTCTACTACAACAATCAGGCCGTGGCCCATCCTATCCAAGCGGTGTGTTCACTTGACCTGGTTCCTCAGGAACACGCTGCCTTCCTCACCAAGATTGATGCTCAATTCGTTCCTCAAACCTATGATGAAGCCAAAGAGCACAAAGAGTGGCTAGCGGCGGTTGATGCTGAGACCGATGCTATGATCCGGAACCACACTTGGGACGAAGCGGATCTTCCCAAGGGAAAGAAGGTGGTCAGCTCAAAATGGGTCTTCACAATTAAGTACCTGAGCAATGGCGACGTGGAGCGCTATAAGGCTCGCCTTGTGGCTCGCGGTTTCACACAAACATACGGTACCGACTATACGGACACGTTTGCCCCGGTCGCCAAGCTGCACACCGTTCGTGTCGTTCTCTCCTTGGCTACAAACCTCTCGTGGGACCTTTGGCAGATGGACGTCAAGAATGCCTTCCTTCAGGGGGAGCTTGAAGAAGAAGTGTATATGCACCCACCTCCGGGCTTCGCACATCTTGTGGCTCCGGGCAAAGTTCTCCGCCTTCGCAAGGCCATCTACGGCCTCAAACAATCCCCTCGGGCGTGGTACCACAAACTCAGCTCGACACTTCGCACCAATGGTTTTCGACGCTCGGAAGCCGACCACACATTGTTCACTCTACGGACTGCCGGCGGTCGCGTCGTGGTGCTCGTCTATGTCGATGATATAATCATCACTGGCGATGACAAGGAAGGTATTTCCACTACCAAGACTCTCCTTCACTCAGCCTTTGACATCAAGGACCTCGGCGAACTGAAATATTTTCTTGGGATTGAAATCTCCCGATCGCCGGAAGGACTCTTTCTCTCCCAACGGAAGTACACGCTGGACTTGCTCAAGGAAACTGGTAAGCTGGGGGCTAAACCGGTCTCTACGCCACTAGAAGAAGGCTACCAGGTCAAGCGAAAGGGGGAGATGAAGACGTTACCGAACAAGTTGGCTGAGCCATATGAGGACGTGGGCAGATATAGGCGGCTGGTTGGGAAGCTGATTTACCTCACCATCACACGGCCGGATCTGTGCTATGCTGTGAACCAAGTAAGCCAGCACATGAAAGCACCAACAAACTTTGATTGGAACACTGTTGAGAGGATCCTATGCTATCTAAAGGGAAGCCCTGGCCGCGGCATTTGGATGGGAAAGAACAACAATACCGAGCTTGTTGGCTATTGCGACGCGGATTATGCGGGCGACACAACCGATAGAAGGTCTACAACAGGATACTGTACGTTTGTTGGTGGGAACCTAGTCACTTGGAAGTCGAAGAAACAAAAGGTGGTGTCTCAATCAAGTGCCGAGTCAGAATATAGGGCCATGAAGAAGCTCACAAACGAGCTAACTTGGCTCAAAGGTCTTCTCAAGGACCTTGGAGTGGAGATAGATGAACCCATCACTATGCACTGTGACAACAAGGCTGCAATACATATAGCAACCAACTCTGTTTTCCATGAGAGGACCAAGCATATCGAAGTAGACTGCCACACAGTGCGAGAGAAGATTGAAGAAGGGGTTGTCTTACCGTGTCACACGCCGAGCAAGGACCAACTGGCCGATATTTTCACAAAAGCCACTAGTCCACAGATTTGCGAGTATATCTCTAGCAAACTTGGACTAGTCGATCCTACACATCCATGAGAAGACTCCTCTAACCCGTGGAGAGCACACTCTTTTCCTTGATATGGTTTTGTCCCATGTGGTTTTCCATATTAAGGTTTTTAACGAGGTGGTCTTGTGCGGGTTCCAAGCTTAGCCGTTTCACTTGGCTAAGCTTGAGGGGGAGTATTGACCATGTTACTTAAGACTTGGAGGTTGTCCGTACGGACGTCCGTACGATCGTCCTGATGGCCACCCTTAAGGTTGAGGCCTATTGAGAGAAATGAGAAGGCTTGGGGTTGGAAACAATACCAAGCCCATTAGAAGGATCTCGAAGAAGAATGTGACCGTTGGAGGATAAGAGTCACGAGATAGCTTCCCTTAGGGAGACAAGGTCACGTCGCTTTCTATCTTGGGATCGCTCCCTTCTCTCTCTTCATGTCTCTATCTACAAGTTGTCGAGTTGGTGGAATTGGTAACCTAGTTTTCATTCTATTTAAGGCCTTTGGCCGACATTGTAAAAGCTATTCTAATTCAAGCTCTCATTTTATCTCACATTCTCTCTAATTTGCTTCCGCATACTCAATTTAAACCAACATTCTGACCCTAGATAAAGTAACAAAGCGGTTTAGTGCTTCGAATCAATATTTTCTCGGTTTTAGCCTGTTTCGGGACAAAATCGTTATATTTGGTGTTTAAACACTCCAAATTCATTCCGAACTCTTACAATAAGTCAAATACATTGGATTGTCACACATTTTGACCCAAGAAACACAAACAAAGCTGTTTACTGCTTCAAATTAATGTTTTCTCGGTTTTAGCCTGTTTTCTCGTTTTAAGCCTGTTTTGGGACAAAATGGGTATAAGTGTTGTCTAACCACTCCAAATTCAACCTGAACTCTTATAATTAGTCAAATGCATTAGATTGTTACATATTTTGACCCTATAAAGAGTAACATAGCTTTTTACTGCTTTGCATCAATGTTCACTCTTGGTTTTAGCCTTTTTTCTCGGTTTAAGCTTGTTTTAGGATCAAAGGGGTTTAAGTGTTGTCTAAACACTCCAAATTCATCCCAAACTCTTACAATTAGTTAAATACATTGGATTGTCACACATTCTGACCCTAGGAACAGTAACAAAGCTGTTTAGTGCTTTGAATCAATGTTTTCTCAGTTTTAGTCTGTTTTGGGACAAAATCGGTATATGTGGTGTATAAACACTCCAAATTCATTCCGAACTCATCCAATAAGTCAAATACATTGGATTGTCACACATTTTGACCCAAGAAACACAAACAAAGCTGTTTACTGCTTCAAATTAATGTTTTCTCGGTTTTAGCCTGTTTTCTCGTTTTAAGCCTGTTTTGGGACAAAATGGGTATAAGCGTTGTCTAACCACGCCAAATTCAACCTGAACTCTTATAATTAGTCAAATGCATTAGATTGTTACATATTTGCACCCTAGAAAGAGTAAAAAAGCTTTTTACTGCTTCGAATAAATGTTTTTCTTGGTTTTAGCCTGTTTTCTCGGTTTAAGCTTGTTTTGGGATCAAAGGGGTTTAAGTGTTGTCTAAACACTCCAAATTCATCCTGAACTCTTACAATTAGTCAAATACATTGGATTGTCACACATTCTGACCCTAGATACAGTAACAAAGCTATTTACTGCTTCGAATCAATGTTTTCTCGGTTTTAGCCTGTTTCGGGACAAAATGGGTATAAGTGGTGTCTAAACACTCCGAATTCATTCTGAACTCTTACAATAAGTCAAATACATTGGATTGTCACACATTTTGACTTAAGAAACACAAACAAAGCTGTTTACTGCTTCAAATTAATGTTTTCTCGGTTTTAGCCTGTTTTCTCGTTTTAAGCCTGTTTTGGGACAAAATGGGTATAAGTGTTGTCTAACCACTCCAAATTCAACCCGAACTCTTATAATTAGTCAAATGCATTAGATTGTTACATATTTGGACCCTAGAAAGAGTAAAAAAGCTTTTTACTGCTTCGAATTAATGTTTTTCTTGGTTTTAGCCTGTTTTCTCGGTTTAAGCTTGTTTTGGGATCAAAGGGGTTTAAGTGTTGTCTAAACACTCCAAATTCATCCTGAACTCTTACAATTAGTCAAATACATTGGATTGTCACACATTCTGACCCTAGATACAGTAACAAAGCTATTTACTGCTTCGAATCAATGTTTTCTCGGTTTTAGCCTGTTTCGGGACAAAATGGGTATAAGTGGTGTCTAAACACTCCAAATTCATTCTGAACTCTTATAATTAGTCAAATTCATTAGATTTTTACATATTTTGACCCTAGAAAGAGTAAAAAAGCTTTTTACTGCTTCGAATAAATGTTTTCTCTTGGTTTTAGCCTGTTTTCTCGGTTTAAGCTTGTTTTGGGACAAAACGGGTGTAAGTGTTGTCTAAACACTCCAAATTCATCCTGAACTCTTACAATTAGTCAAATACATTGGATTGTCACACATTCTGACCCTAGATAAAGTAACAAAGCGGTTTAGTGCTTCGAATCAATATTTTCTCGGTTTTAGCCTGTTTCGGGACAAAATCGTTATATTTGGTGTTTAAACACTCCAAATTCATTCCGAACTCTTACAATAAGTCAAATACATTGGATTGTCACACATTTTGACCCAAGAAACACAAACAAAGCTGTTTACTGCTTCAAATTAATGTTTTCTCGGTTTTAGCCTGTTTTCTCGTTTTAAGCCTGTTTTGGGACAAAATGGGTATAAGTGTTGTCTAACCACTCCAAATTCAACCTGAACTCTTATAATTAGTCAAATGCATTAGATTGTTACATATTTTGACCCTATAAAGAGTAACATAGCTTTTTACTGCTTCGAATAAATGTTTTTCTTGGTTTTAGCCTGTTTTTTCGGTTTAAGCTTGTTTTGGGATCAAAGGGGTTTAAGTGTTGTCTAAACACTCCAAATTCATCCTGAACTCTTACAATTAGTCAAATACATTGGATTGTCACACATTCTGACCCTAGATACAGTAACAAAGCTATTTACTGCTTCGAATCAATGTTTTCTCGGTTTTAGCCTGTTTCGGGACAAAATCGATATAAGTGGTGTCTAAACACTCCAAATTTATTCCGAACTCTTACAATAGGTCAAATACATTGGATTGTCACACATTTTGACTTAAGAAACACAAACAAAGCTGTTTACTGCTTCAAATTAATGTTTTCTCGGTTTTAGCCTGTTTTCTCGTTTTAAGCCTGTTTTGGGACAAAATGGGTATAAGTGTTGTCTAACCACTCCAAATTCAACCCGAACTCTTATAATTAGTCAAATGCATTAGATTGTTACATATTTGGACCCTAGAAAGAGTAAAAAAGCTTTTTACTGCTTCGAATAAATGTTTTTCTTGGTTTTAGCCTGTTTTCTCGGTTTAAGCTTGTTTTGGGATCAAAGGGGTTTAAGTGTTGTCTAAACACTCCAAATTCATCCTGAACTCTTACAATTAGTCAAATACATTGGATTGTCACACATTCTGACCCTAGATAAAGTAACAAATCGGTTTAGTGCTTCGAATCAATATTTTCTCGGTTTTAGCCTGTTTCGGGACAAAATCGTTATATTTGGTGTTTAAACACTCCAAATTCATTCCGAACTCTTACAATAAGTCAAATACATTGGATTGTCACACATTTTGACCCAAGAAACACAAACAAAGCTGTTTACTGCTTCAAATTAATGTTTTCTCGGTTTTAGCCTGTTTTCTCGTTTTAAGCCTGTTTTGGGACAAAATGGGTATAAGTGTTGTCTAACCACTCCAAATTCAACCTGAACTCTTATAATTAGTCAAATGCATTAGATTGTTACATATTTTGACCCTATAAAGAGTAACATAGCTTTTTACTGCTTTGCATCAATGTTCACTCTTGGTTTTAGCCTTTTTTCTCGGTTTAAGCTTGTTTTAGGATCAAAGGGGTTTAAGTGTTGTCTAAACACTCCAAATTCATCCCAAACTCTTACAATTAGTTAAATACATTGGATTGTCACACATTCTGACCCTAGGAACAGTAACAAAGCTGTTTAGTGCTTTGAATCAATGTTTTCTCAGTTTTAGTCTGTTTTGGGACAAAATCGGTATATGTGGTGTATAAACACTCCAAATTCATTCCGAACTCATCCAATAAGTCAAATACATTGGATTGTCACACATTTTGACCCAAGAAACACAAACAAAGCTGTTTACTGCTTCAAATTAATGTTTTCTCGGTTTTAGCCTGTTTTCTCGTTTTAAGCCTGTTTTGGGACAAAATGGGTATAAGCGTTGTCTAACCACGCCAAATTCAACCTGAACTCTTATAATTAGTCAAATGCATTAGATTGTTACATATTTGCACCCTAGAAAGAGTAAAAAAGCTTTTTACTGCTTCGAATAAATGTTTTTCTTGGTTTTAGCCTGTTTTCTCGGTTTAAGCTTGTTTTGGGATCAAAGGGGTTTAAGTGTTGTCTAAACACTCCAAATTCATCCTGAACTCTTACAATTAGTCAAATACATTGGATTGTCACACATTCTGACCCTAGATACAGTAACAAAGCTATTTACTGCTTCGAATCAATGTTTTCTCGGTTTTAGCCTGTTTCGGGACAAAATGGGTATAAGTGGTGTCTAAACACTCCGAATTCATTCTGAACTCTTACAATAAGTCAAATACATTGGATTGTCACACATTTTGACTTAAGAAACACAAACAAAGCTGTTTACTGCTTCAAATTAATGTTTTCTCGGTTTTAGCCTGTTTTCTCGTTTTAAGCCTGTTTTGGGACAAAATGGGTATAAGTGTTGTCTAACCACTCCAAATTCAACCCGAACTCTTATAATTAGTCAAATGCATTAGATTGTTACATATTTGGACCCTAGAAAGAGTAAAAAAGCTTTTTACTGCTTCGAATTAATGTTTTTCTTGGTTTTAGCCTGTTTTCTCGGTTTAAGCTTGTTTTGGGATCAAAGGGGTTTAAGTGTTGTCTAAACACTCCAAATTCATCCTGAACTCTTACAATTAGTCAAATACATTGGATTGTCACACATTCTGACCCTAGATACAGTAACAAAGCTATTTACTGCTTCGAATCAATGTTTTCTCGGTTTTAGCCTGTTTCGGGACAAAATGGGTATAAGTGGTGTCTAAACACTCCAAATTCATTCTGAACTCTTATAATTAGTCAAATTCATTAGATTTTTACATATTTTGACCCTAGAAAGAGTAAAAAAGCTTTTTACTGCTTCGAATAAATGTTTTCTCTTGGTTTTAGCCTGTTTTCTCGGTTTAAGCTTGTTTTGGGACAAAACGGGTGTAAGTGTTGTCTAAACACTCCAAATTCATCCTGAACTCTTACAATTAGTCAAATACATTGGATTGTCACACATTCTGACCCTAGATAAAGTAACAAAGCGGTTTAGTGCTTCGAATCAATATTTTCTCGGTTTTAGCCTGTTTCGGGACAAAATCGTTATATTTGGTGTTTAAACACTCCAAATTCATTCCGAACTCTTACAATAAGTCAAATACATTGGATTGTCACACATTTTGACCCAAGAAACACAAACAAAGCTGTTTACTGCTTCAAATTAATGTTTTCTCGGTTTTAGCCTGTTTTCTCGTTTTAAGCCTGTTTTGGGACAAAATGGGTATAAGTGTTGTCTAACCACTCCAAATTCAACCTGAACTCTTATAATTAGTCAAATGCATTAGATTGTTACATATTTTGACCCTATAAAGAGTAACATAGCTTTTTACTGCTTCGAATAAATGTTTTTCTTGGTTTTAGCCTGTTTTTTCGGTTTAAGCTTGTTTTGGGATCAAAGGGGTTTAAGTGTTGTCTAAACACTCCAAATTCATCCTGAACTCTTACAATTAGTCAAATACATTGGATTGTCACACATTCTGACCCTAGATACAGTAACAAAGCTATTTACTGCTTCGAATCAATGTTTTCTCGGTTTTAGCCTGTTTCGGGACAAAATCGATATAAGTGGTGTCTAAACACTCCAAATTTATTCCGAACTCTTACAATAGGTCAAATACATTGGATTGTCACACATTTTGACTTAAGAAACACAAACAAAGCTGTTTACTGCTTCAAATGCATTAGATTGTTACATATTTGGACCCTAGAAAGAGTAAAAAAGCTTTTTACTGCTTCGAATAAATGTTTTTCTTGGTTTTAGCCTGTTTTCTCGGTTTAAGCTTGTTTTGGGATCAAAGGGGTTTAAGTGTTGTCTAAACACTCCAAATTCATCCTGAACTCTTACAATTAGTCAAATACATTGGATTGTCACACATTCTGACCCTAGATAAAGTAACAAAGCGGTTTAGTGCTTCGAATCAATATTTTCTCGGTTTTAGCCTGTTTCGGGACAAAATCGTTATATTTGGTGTTTAAACACTCCAAATTCATTCCGAACTCTTACAATAAGTCAAATACATTGGATTGTCACACATTTTGACCCAAGAAACACAAACAAAGCTGTTTACTGCTTCAAATTAATGTTTTCTCGGTTTTAGCCTGTTTTCTCGTTTTAAGCCTGTTTTGGGACAAAATGGGTATAAGTGTTGTCTAACCACTCCAAATTCAACCCGAACTCTTATAATTAGTCAAATGCATTAGATTGTTACATATTTGGACCCTATAAAGAGTAACATAGCTTTTTACTGCTTTGCATCAATGTTCACTCTTGGTTTTAGCCTGTTTTCTCGGTTTAAGCTTGTTTTGGGATCAAAGGGGTTTAAGTGTTGTCTAAACACTCCAAATTCATCCCAAACTCTTACAATTAGTTAAATACATTGGATTGTCACACATTCTGACCCTAGGAACAGTAACAAAGCTGTTTAGTGCTTTGAATCAATGTTTTCTCAGTTTTAGTCTGTTTTGGGACAAAATCGGTATATGTGGTGTATAAACACTCCAAATTCATTCCGAACTCATCCAATAAGTCAAATACATTGGATTGTCACACATTTTGACCCAAGAAACACAAACAAAGCTGTTTACTGCTTCAAATTAATGTTTTCTCGGTTTTAGCCTGTTTTCTCGTTTTAAGCCTGTTTTGGGACAAAATGGGTATAAGCGTTGTCTAACCACGCCAAATTCAACCTGAACTCTTATAATTAGTCAAATGCATTAGATTGTTACATATTTGCACCCTAGAAAGAGTAAAAAAGCTTTTTACTGCTTCGAATAAATGTTTTTCTTGGTTTTAGCCTGTTTTCTCGGTTTAAGCTTGTTTTGGGATCAAAGGGGTTTAAGTGTTGTCTAAACACTCCAAATTCATCCTGAACTCTTACAATTAGTCAAATACATTGGATTGTCACACATTCTGACCCTAGATACAGTAACAAAGCTATTTACTGCTTCGAATCAATGTTTTCTCGGTTTTAGCCTGTTTCGGGACAAAATGGGTATAAGTGGTGTCTAAACACTCCGAATTCATTCTGAACTCTTACAATAAGTCAAATACATTGGATTGTCACACATTTTGACTTAAGAAACACAAACAAAGCTGTTTACTGCTTCAAATTAATGTTTTCTCGGTTTTAGCCTGTTTTCTCGTTTTAAGCCTGTTTTGGGACAAAATGGGTATAAGTGTTGTCTAACCACTCCAAATTCAACCCGAACTCTTATAATTAGTCAAATGCATTAGATTGTTACATATTTGGACCCTAGAAAGAGTAAAAAAGCTTTTTACTGCTTCGAATTAATGTTTTTCTTGGTTTTAGCCTGTTTTCTCGGTTTAAGCTTGTTTTGGGATCAAAGGGGTTTAAGTGTTGTCTAAACACTCCAAATTCATCCTGAACTCTTACAATTAGTCAAATACATTGGATTGTCACACATTCTGACCCTAGATACAGTAACAAAGCTATTTACTGCTTCGAATCAATGTTTTCTCGGTTTTAGCCTGTTTCGGGACAAAATGGGTATAAGTGGTGTCTAAACACTCCAAATTCATTCTGAACTCTTAAAATTAGTCAAATTCATTAGATTTTTACATATTTTGACCCTAGAAAGAGTAAAAAAGCTTTTTACTGCTTCGAATAAATGTTTTCTCTTGGTTTTAGCCTGTTTTCTCGGTTTAAGCTTGTTTTGGGACAAAACGGGTGTAAGTGTTGTCTAAACACTCCAAATTCATCCTGAACTCTTACAATTAGTCAAATACATTGGATTGTCACACATTCTGACCCTAGATAAAGTAACAAAGCGGTTTAGTGCTTCGAATCAATATTTTCTCGGTTTTAGCCTGTTTCGGGACAAAATCGTTATATTTGGTGTTTAAACACTCCAAATTCATTCCGAACTCTTACAATAAGTCAAATACATTGGATTGTCACACATTTTGACCCAAGAAACACAAACAAAGCTGTTTACTGCTTCAAATTAATGTTTTCTCGGTTTTAGCCTGTTTTCTCGTTTTAAGCCTGTTTTGGGACAAAATGGGTATAAGTGTTGTCTAACCACTCCAAATTCAACCTGAACTCTTATAATTAGTCAAATGCATTAGATTGTTACATATTTTGACCCTATAAAGAGTAACATAGCTTTTTACTGCTTCGAATAAATGTTTTTCTTGGTTTTAGCCTGTTTTTTCGGTTTAAGCTTGTTTTGGGATCAAAGGGGTTTAAGTGTTGTCTAAACACTCCAAATTCATCCTGAACTCTTACAATTAGTCAAATACATTGGATTGTCACACATTCTGACCCTAGATACAGTAACAAAGCTATTTACTGCTTCGAATCAATGTTTTCTCGGTTTTAGCCTGTTTCGGGACAAAATCGATATAAGTGGTGTCTAAACACTCCAAATTTATTCCGAACTCTTACAATAGGTCAAATACATTGGATTGTCACACATTTTGACTTAAGAAACACAAACAAAGCTGTTTACTGCTTCAAATTAATGTTTTCTCGGTTTTAGCCTGTTTTCTCGTTTTAAGCCTGTTTTGGGACAAAATGGGTATAAGTGTTGTCTAACCACTCCAAATTCAACCCGAACTCTTATAATTAGTCAAATGCATTAGATTGTTACATATTTGGACCCTAGAAAGAGTAAAAAAGCTTTTTACTGCTTCGAATAAATGTTTTTCTTGGTTTTAGCCTGTTTTCTCGGTTTAAGCTTGTTTTGGGATCAAAGGGGTTTAAGTGTTGTCTAAACACTCCAAATTCATCCTGAACTCTTACAATTAGTCAAATACATTGGATTGTCACACATTCTGACCCTAGATAAAGTAACAAAGCGGTTTAGTGCTTCGAATCAATATTTTCTCGGTTTTAGCCTGTTTCGGGACAAAATCGTTATATTTGGTGTTTAAACACTCCAAATTCATTCCGAACTCTTACAATAAGTCAAATACATTGGATTGTCACACATTTTGACCCAAGAAACACAAACAAAGCTGTTTACTGCTTCAAATTAATGTTTTCTCGGTTTTAGCCTGTTTTCTCGTTTTAAGCCTGTTTTGGGACAAAATGGGTATAAGTGTTGTCTAACCACTCCAAATTCAACCTGAACTCTTATAATTAGTCAAATGCATTAGATTGTTACATATTTTGACCCTATAAAGAGTAACATAGCTTTTTACTGCTTTGCATCAATGTTCACTCTTGGTTTTAGCCTTTTTTCTCGGTTTAAGCTTGTTTTAGGATCAAAGGGGTTTAAGTGTTGTCTAAACACTCCAAATTCATCCCAAACTCTTACAATTAGTTAAATACATTGGATTGTCACACATTCTGACCCTAGGAACAGTAACAAAGCTGTTTAGTGCTTTGAATCAATGTTTTCTCAGTTTTAGTCTGTTTTGGGACAAAATCGGTATATGTGGTGTATAAACACTCCAAATTCATTCCGAACTCATCCAATAAGTCAAATACATTGGATTGTCACACATTTTGACCCAAGAAACACAAACAAAGCTGTTTACTGCTTCAAATTAATGTTTTCTCGGTTTTAGCCTGTTTTCTCGTTTTAAGCCTGTTTTGGGACAAAATGGGTATAAGCGTTGTCTAACCACGCCAAATTCAACCTGAACTCTTATAATTAGTCAAATGCATTAGATTGTTACATATTTGCACCCTAGAAAGAGTAAAAAAGCTTTTTACTGCTTCGAATAAATGTTTTTCTTGGTTTTAGCCTGTTTTCTCGGTTTAAGCTTGTTTTGGGATCAAAGGGGTTTAAGTGTTGTCTAAACACTCCAAATTCATCCTGAACTCTTACAATTAGTCAAATACATTGGATTGTCACACATTCTGACCCTAGATACAGTAACAAAGCTATTTACTGCTTCGAATCAATGTTTTCTCGGTTTTAGCCTGTTTCGGGACAAAATGGGTATAAGTGGTGTCTAAACACTCCGAATTCATTCTGAACTCTTACAATAAGTCAAATACATTGGATTGTCACACATTTTGACTTAAGAAACACAAACAAAGCTGTTTACTGCTTCAAATTAATGTTTTCTCGGTTTTAGCCTGTTTTCTCGTTTTAAGCCTGTTTTGGGACAAAATGGGTATAAGTGTTGTCTAACCACTCCAAATTCAACCCGAACTCTTATAATTAGTCAAATGCATTAGATTGTTACATATTTGGACCCTAGAAAGAGTAAAAAAGCTTTTTACTGCTTCGAATTAATGTTTTTCTTGGTTTTAGCCTGTTTTCTCGGTTTAAGCTTGTTTTGGGATCAAAGGGGTTTAAGTGTTGTCTAAACACTCCAAATTCATCCTGAACTCTTACAATTAGTCAAATACATTGGATTGTCACACATTCTGACCCTAGATACAGTAACAAAGCTATTTACTGCTTCGAATCAATGTTTTCTCGGTTTTAGCCTGTTTCGGGACAAAATGGGTATAAGTGGTGTCTAAACACTCCAAATTCATTCTGAACTCTTAAAATTAGTCAAATTCATTAGATTTTTACATATTTTGACCCTAGA